>NC_139223.1:93751025-94351025 GCF_055691185.1 Crinia signifera | reverse complement strand
ATTGGTGGCATAGTGTGTCCTCCCCTCTACCAACCAAATAAACATTGGTGGCTAGTGGAATAGAAAAAAAAAAAAAATATATATATATATATATATATATACAGTATATATATATATATATATAAAGAAAGGTGTGGGGTCCCCCCCCCCCCACAAGCATGACCAGCCCCGGGCTCTTTGAGTGGTCCTGGTTCCCAAAATACGGAGGACAAGGCAAATGGGGTTCCCCCCTATTTTGGGGACCAGCACCAGCCTCCACTAGCAGGGGGTGTAATGCCATAGCCAGGGGACACGCTTGATGGGGTTCCATGGCCAAAGCACCCTAACTAGTCAGCCCAGGCCGGGTTTTTGGGGAGGTGGGGACCCCAAAATTAAGGGATTCCCCGGTACTCTTTACCTAGAAGGACGCCCACGATTTTGATCGTGGTCATCGTTAGTAAAAAATCGCGGGCATCGCATGCACTAAAAAATCACATGCGATGCCCGCGATTTCCCATAGGGAACAATGTTAAATGTCCCAATTGACCCGATTTTCCTGTTCAATGTCTCAAATGACCCGATTTTTCCATAGGAAACAATGTTAAATGGCCCACAATGGCCAAATAGGCACCCTGAAGTGTGAAATGGCCCCCACAATTGTTAACCCCACCCCACGATCAACGTGAACCCGAAGCGTGGCGAGCCCGAAGCATGGCGAGCGCAGCGGACAGCTGTGAAGCCCGCGAGGGGACGCGTATACCTGTGAAGGTGTCCGCGTCCCCTCGCCACACTTTCTATTCTCAACTCCACGCCGACGTGGATAGTGGGGGTATGAAAAGGTCGTAGGACGCGTACCGCCGCCCCTCGCGGGCTCGCTGCGCTCGCCACGCTTCGGGTTGACGTTGATCGTGGGGTGGCGTTAACAATTGTGGGGGCCATTTCACACTTCAGGGTGCCTATTTGGCCTCTGTGGCCCATTTAACATTGTTTCCTATGGAAAAATCGGGTCAATTGAGACATTGAACAGGAAAATCGGGTTAATTGGGACATTTAACATTGTTCCCTATGGAAAATCGCGGGCATCGCGTCGGTCGCATCGCACCCGCTTTTTTAGTGCATGCAATGCCCACGATGGGCGCCCTTCTAGGTAAAGAGTTCCGGTTCCCCCTCTCCAGGGCACCCCAGGCCTGGGCTGAAGCCCGGGGCTATCCACTGCACCCCTGGGCTTTGGGTGCAGGGTTGATAGCTTGTTTCAACAGTAATATTGTCCTTTACAGTGGGACTATAGGTCCCAGTAAGCCTGCCCCACATGCTGGTACTTGGGAGAACCACAGGTACCAGCATGTGGGGCATTAAAGGCCCGCTGGTTCCTATAGCCCCCCTGTAAAGGAAATATAAAAATAAAACACACAAACACTGTTTTTTTAAATATTTTATTAAACTGGTTCTTCTTTCTTCACCCAGGGGAGCTCAGCCCCCCAGGGCTTCTGCGGCATCTTAACCTGGGGGCGGCAGCCCCCTAAGCTCTTTTGCATGGCTGTCGCTTCCCAGGGCTTCAGCCTCTTCATCTCTGTTCTTCACCTGGGGCATCTACCTTTTAAGCTCTTTTGCAATGGCCACGCCTCCCAGGACTTCAGGAGCTCTTCTTTTCTCCTCCGCCATCGGACTGACTGCCCCTACCCTGTCTAGACCTGGCTAATATAGCCAGCTCTAGGGGGCGGGGCAATGATGCGGGGAGCCGTGATTGGCTGACTGCTGCCATTTTTAAATTAGAAATTTTTCTTTTACATCTCCTGCTGCTGCCGAGAGGTGAGGTGGGGTTTGGTGGTGGGGGTGGCAATTGGTGCTCCTACTGGTGGGGGAGGGGGGTCAGGGGTGGCGGCGCGGTCTTCGGCGTCCTCAGTCCTGCTCATCTGCCTGCAGCCACACATGCGGGAGATGAGCGACTGCTCTCAATTGTCCGGGGGGTCCATTCTGAATCTTGATTCAAAACGGTGGCGGCGCGCATCTGAATCGCTGTTTGGGCTATAAACAAAGCGATTTACAAGCATTTTTAGGCATTTTCTGAGTGATTTGTTAAAATCGCTCAGAAAATGCCTGAATATCACGCTGTATGTAGGGCCCTTTACTTGTGCAAGCCTAAGAGCTATTGTAGTGACAGTATGAGGGTGGGGTGGCCCATAGCTGAAAAGCAGGGGTGTAAACAGAACTCTATGAGCCCCACAGCAAAATTGTGAAAGCCGTCACCTCAATTTTGTCACCACAATACCCATTAGGGGGGTTGCGTGACAAAGGCAGCAGGTGTCTCTGGACATGTGCAGAGAGAATCCCAGGTCACAGACAGGGAAGTCCAGGCATTGGGGGTGTGATCGCAAAGGGCAGCTCTTTTCGGAAGAGCTGCCCTTTGCATTGCTCATAGCACATGTTAATACAAATGCGATCAGCTTTGTAACATCGGGCAGCGGGATGTACCGCTAATGCTTGGTACATGCCCCAAGAGAGTGTTGGGAAAAGAGAGAGAAAAAGGATGAGGGAGAAAGATAGTGGGGTGGCCAGGGAGTGAGGGCATCATGGGAAAAAAAGAGGGAATGAAAGAGGAGTAAGAGATAGGGGGGTCAGAAAAAGGGGGAGGAGCAGGAGGTGAAGAATGTCATAGTGAAGGAGAGGGGAGCAAGAGAGTTATGCCCCTTTCAGACCGCACTTTGTAAACGGTATATTGCCATTTTTTTGCCGTTTTAAAACGGTAATCTGTGCCGTCTGAAAGGTGCAGGACCACTTAACCGGTTAGAAAATACCGTTTTTTCTAACCGGTTAAAATGCAGGGTCCTACCCGTTTCAGAACCGGTATTTTAGGCTCAAAATCGTGTCTGAAACGGTATTTAGGACCCAGCCAATGAGCTGGGTCCTAAATTCAGCGCAGTGAATATTTAATGAGCGCTCATTAAATATTCACAGCACTGGAGCCACCCGCGCCCCCCCGCGCGCGTGTCGACACCCCCTGCGCGTGTCGATGCCTCCCCGTGTCGACCGACCCCCCGTGCAGCCGGTACCTCCGTTGTGGATCCCGGCACTGCAGTTCTGTATGGTCGGAAGCACTTATGAAAAAAAGTGTCTTTCAGAAAATGGCTGCCCCATAGGAAAACCTGTTTAAAAAAACTGTCTTTCGTATGGGGGCAGCCATTTTCCAAAAGTTACTTTTCCTATAAGAAAAGTGACTTTTGGAAAATGGCTGCCCCCATACGAAAGACAGTTTTTTTAAACAGGTTTTCCTATGGGGCAGCCATTTTCTGAAAGACACTTTTTTTCATAAGTGTTTCCGACCATACTGAACTGCAGTGCCGGGATCCACAACGGAGGTGTACCGGCTGCACGGGGGGTCGGTCGACATGGGGGGGGGGCGTCGACACGCGGGGGCGTCGACACGCGTGGGGGGCGTCGACACGCGCGCAGGGGGGAGCTGCACGGAGGGGAGGGCTGAAGGCTGCACTGGCTTTGACCCTGTATTTGGAAAGTTTCCAAAAACGGGTCTGCCAGTGTCAAAAAATCGGCACTTAAACGGTAATATACCGTTTAAGAGCTGCGGTGTGAAAGGGTTTTTATCTGGCAGACCCGTTTTTGGAAACGTTTTCAAATACAGGGTCAAAGCCAGTTATGCGGTCTGAAAGCAGCATTAGAGTGTCCTTACATCAGTAGTAGGGAAATTGATGGAAACACTCTTTAAACAAAGAGTTGTAGAATATCTCAAAACCAGCAATTTACAGGATCCAAAACAGCATGGGTGGGGAAGATCATGTCAAACAAATCTTATTGACTTTTTTGACTGGGTGACTAAAGGCCCCCATACACTAGCCGATTTTGGTCAGATTTCAGCCAGATCAGTCGGATCTGGCCGAAATCGGACCAAAATCGGCTAGTTTTGATGTCCCCTCAGATCCGATGCGCGGTCCCGTGCGCATCGGATCTGCGTCGGGTGGTCGGACCTGCTGCACGTCCGACCACCCGATTTGGGACGTAGTGGGGCGGCGAGGCGGTAGAGGGAGCAGGGGGGGCTGGGGACGCTGCGGGGGACACAGGCGGCATAGAGTCGGGCAGGGGGAGCCGGCGGGAGCTGTAAGTATTGAATAAAAAAAAAAAAAAAACATACAATGCATGGGCGGCCTGTGATTGGCTGAGCGCTCTCTCAGCCAGTCAGCAATTGGCTGAGAGAGCGCTCAGCCAATCACAGGCTGCCCATTCATTGTATAGGCTTTTTTTTTCTAGCACTGACAGCTCCCGCCGGCTCCCCCTGCCCGGCTCTATGCCGCCTGTGTCCCCCGCAGCGTCCCCAGCCCCCCCTGCTCCCTCTACCGCCTCGCCGCACAGACGCTGTCCCCTGCAGTGTCCCCAGCAGCGGGGGACACAGACGTGTCCCCCGCAGCGTCCCCAGCCCCCCTGCTCCCACCAGCTCCCACCTCTGTAGCCCCCCCCCCCCCTGCTCCCCGGGTTTTTTACATGTGATAAATCGAGACGATTTATCACATGTAAAAAATGGCACATCAAGTTCAGCCGGGGAAGCTCAGGGGGAAGTCGGGGGCGACTTGTCCTAAGGACAAGTCGCCCTAGTGTATGGGGGCCTTAAAGTAATAGATCAAGGTGGGGCTGTAGATGTAGCTTATCTAGACTTTAGTAAAGCTTTTGACACTGTCCCACATCGCAGACTGTTAAATAAACTTGAAAGCTTGGGATTGGATTCTAAGATAGTTGAATGGATAAGAGCGTGGTTGCAGGACAGAAAACAGAGAGTTGTAGTAAACGGAGTACAGTCAAAGGAGGGAAAGGTTACAAGTGGAGTACCCCAGGGATCTGTACTTGGATCAGTGTTTTTTAATATCTTTATTGGTGATATTGCAAATGGAATTGAGGGTAAAATGTGCCTTTTTGCAGATGACACAAAAGGTATGCAACAGGGTAGACACACCAGGAGTGGTAAAACAAATGATTGAGGATCTAGGTAGATTAGAGAAATGGTCAAGAGAATGGCAACTACAGTTTAATGCCAAAAAATGCTAAATCATGCACTTGGGTCTCAGAAATCCAAAGACTCAATATAGTATAAATGGCACTATAATGGAAACTACTGAGGAAGAGAGGGATCTAGGTGTCACTATTTCAGGGGACTTAAAAGCAGGTAGGCAATGTAACAAAGCAATGAAGAAGGCAAGTCAGATGCTTGGTTGCATAGGGAGAGGTATCAGCAGTAGAAAGAAAGAAGTAATAATGCCACTGTACAGGTCATTGGTACGACCTCACCTAGAGTATTGTGTTCAGTTCGGGAGGCCATATCTCCAGAAGGATATAAATACATTAGAGACTGTACAAAGAAGAGGAACTAAAATGGTGCATGGCCTACATCACAAAACGTACCAGGAAAGACTAAAAGATCTTAATATGTATACTTTAGAGCAGAGAAGGGAAAGGGGGGACATGATAGAAACTTTCAAATATATCAAGGGTTTTAACAAGGTACAGGTGGGAGACATTCTTCACAGGAAGAGGAGCAACAGAACACGAGGACATGCACTGAAACTAGAGGGAGGAAGATTCAGGGGAAATGTGAGGAAGAATTACTTCACAGAAAGAGTAGTAGATAAGTGGAAAAGCCTACCATCAGAGGTGGTAGACGCAAATACAGTAGTACAATTTAAACATGCTTGGGATAAGCATATTGATATCCTTACAAAAAGGATCAAATATGGTTTGAAGTAACATGTTTAAAAAAAGGGGCAGACTAGATTGGCCAAGTGGTTCTTATCTGCCGTCAAATTCTATGTTTCTATGTCATGGAGAGACAGGAGAGTGAGTGTCACAGAGAGGAAGCGTGGGAATGAGAAAAGGGAGAAAGGCTAGGTGCAGAGAGAGAAATAAAGGGGTGAAATGGAGAGAGCACTGAGAAAAAGGAGGGGGCAGGGTGACGAGAGCAGGGGAGAGGGAACGAGAGAAAAAGGGATGGGGAGACAGCAAGAAAGAGGGGGGGATATAGGCAGTGTGGGGGAAGAGGGGGTGAGAGGGGGATATAGGCAGCGTGGGGGAGAACCCCCCCGTGACCCCCCTCCTGCGATTCGCGGCCACCCCCCCATTCGCGGGACCCCCGCGACCCCCCCTCCTGCGATTCGCGGCCACCCCCCTCCCGTGATTCACGGCACCCCCCTGCGACCCCCGTCCTCCCGTGATTCGCGGACCCCCCGCACCCCCTCCCGCGATTCACGCCCCCTCCCACGATTCACGGCGCCCCCCTCCCGCGATTCACGACCCCCCTCCTGCAACTCACGCCACCCCCTCCCCCTGGAGCCCCCCTTCCGCGACACTGTAGATGTTTTATACCATAACCAAAGCAGGGGAGGGGGGTGGTGCCGTGTGATAGGGTATAGTTATAGTTGCCAGAGAAAAGGGGTGGGGGTGCCGTGGGGTACAGGGGGTGTTGGTGGGTAAGGAACATGGGGGGCGCACTGGGTGATGAAAAGCGGGGGGGGGGGGCTTTGTCACCGGGTGATGAGGAGGGGGGATGTTACCGAGTGATGAGGAGGGGGTGGGGGTGCCGCGGGTAAGAAGCGAGGGGGTAGCCAACAGACGAGGTGGGATAGTGGTGCCACCGCGGTGAGACGCATGGTGAAGGGGGTCACAGGGTGATGAGAAGGGAGGTGGGTTTGTGCTGCAGATGAGGAGCAGGGAGGTGGCTGCCAGGTGAGATGGTAGTGCCACCTGGTGAGAAGCGGGAGGGAGGTGCTGCGGGATGAGGGGGTGCTGCTGGGTATGAAGGGGTTTGGGGGTGCTGCCAGGTGAGAAAAGCTTGGGGGGTGGTGTGTTGCCGCCAGGTGATGAAGGGGGGCGTGGTGTATGCCGGTTGAGACCCCCCTCCTGCGATTCGCGGCACCCACCCCCCGCGACCCCCCTCCAGTGATTCGCGGCCACCCCCCTCCCGCGATTCGCGGCACCCCCCTGCGACCCCCCCTCCTGCGATGTGCGCACCCCCAGCGCCCCCCTCCCGTGATTCGCGACCCCCTCCTGTGATTTACGCCACCCCCTCCCCCCGGAGCCCCCCTCCCGCGATTTGAGGAGATGCTTACCCTCTGCCAGGAGCTGCATACTGTCCCCCACCCTCCACCACTTCTAGGGATGTCCATCGACCATCAATGATTTCAAATCATTGATGGTTTATGGCCGATGTTGAATACTTTTGCCATCGATGTGGGAGGACCAGCTGCTTTCCCTACATCGATGGCAAAGTAGAACCGATCAAATTTCTAATATTGTTATGGTGCCGTGACATGGAGCATAGCCCAGCCCACCCGCACACGACAGTCCCGCCACCGAGTTCTGATTGTTCCACAGCCTATTCAGTCAGATATAATGGATGACCATCAATAGCTACAACAATCGATGGTTATCCAAGTAATATTTTACTACTATCGATGGCAGGGTGCAAAATCACTCATCAATGCCAACCATCGATAGCGTCTGCACCAATGCCCATCCCTACTCTGCAACAGGCAAAAACCTTTACTACCCCTCATGCCCACACACCTCTATCACTGCCCTGCCTCCTGTTCTCCTGCCCTGTAGCTTCCGCCAGTGGGGACCCGCTCACCCTGTGTTGCCCACATTCCCCTATCATGCTTTACCACCCAACATCCTGCTCTCATGCACCCTAACTCCCACCCAGTAGGAGGAGACACTGACTCAGGGGCACCGCCCTGTACTCCTGTGCTGCCACGCTGGGCCCTCACCCACTGGCAGAAGCTGCACAGTGTCCCCCACCCTCCTCTTTAGTCCCCCTTATGCCCACACACCATTATCACTACCCAGCCTCCTGTTTTCCTGTGTCGTGACCTCCGCCAGTGGGGAGCCGCTGACTCAAAAATACCCTACTATACTATTGCACACACACACACACCCCACACCCACAAATGTCGCTGTACCATCCACACTATCAATGTACATCTTACTCTGTAACCGCTTTTTAATTAAACAAAAGAATACACACCCCCTTCCAAATCATATGCTCTCTATTTAACACATTTCACCTATAACTCAAGTTGCAATACAGGCCATCTTTCATACAATTCTAACCATATTTCACACAATACAAACATTCGCAAATTATCAGTACTGGCACTTCCTTCAAGCACTGATGCTTACATAGTAGATGAATCTGGAAAAGAGCTACATCAACTTCTCTACATATACACATAGATGAAGAATGGCCACAACATGCAGCTCTTTTCCAGATTCATCTACTACCGGGGTGGCCGGACTTTTGTAGCCTGGGATCTACTTTTTGTACTCTTACTTACCAGTGATCTACCAGCGTCAATATGTTGAGAAATCTTGCAAATTTAGGTATGAGATGACTTGCACTGCATGGCATCAGCAAGCTTTGAATACTCAGGGCTGTAGGTACTCGTTCCTAATCGTAAGCAGGCGTCAAGATGGTCATCAGTTAGACTTGATCTGTATTTGGATTTGATTATTTTTGTATGGAAGAATGCAGACTCACAAAGATATGTGGAGCCAAAAAGTGCCGTTATGAACATGGCACTTTTTCTTAGGTTTGGGTATTTTTCTTCAGCAAGAAGGTTCCAAAAATTTCCTTGAGAAGACCGGGCTTTGATAAAGATATCATTTTGCAAAGTCATTATTTCATCTGCAACTGAAGAGGTGTCCATATGAAAGAGAGAGGACATTTGGGATGCAATATCATCAATATTCTTGTCTGTACCAAAGGGAAAAGACAAAAATGTTGCTAGCGGATCAAGAAATCTGAAGTCCTTGAAACGTCTTTCGAAGTCTGATTGGAGGTTTTCAATCTGTTCCATATATCTGGAAATGGCAAGTTGTGAATGTTCTTTTTTTGAGCATCTAGCTCAGAGAGACACACACAGCATTTTCAGTTTCTGCTTAAAGAAGTTGATAGACCCAATCATTTCAACAACATTTTTGACTTTACCTTGAAGCTGTATATTCAGTTCATTTAACTGTAATGTCTGTTAAAAAAGCTAAATCTAGCAGCCACTGTTCGTCATCCAACTGCCTGTATTCCACATCTCTGGACTCTAAAACATTGGTACTTGTTTCCTAGCACGGCCACAACGATCATGATCGCGGTCATCGGGTGTAAAATCCCCATAGAGAACAATGTTAAATGCCTCAATTTACCCGCGATGACCCCGATTTCCCATAGGAAACAATGTGAAATGGCTCAATTTACCCAAATTATCATAGGGAACAATGGTAAATGGGCCAAAAACACCCCTGAACATTGAAATGTCCCCCCAAAAGTAGTATACGCCACCCCGCGATCAACGTGAACCCGAAGCGTGGCGAGCGCAGCGAGCCCGCGAGGGGTGGCGGTACGCGTCCTCCGACCTTTTCATACCCCCACTATCCACGTCGGCGTGGAGTTGAGAATAGAATAGTGTGGCGAGCGCACCGAGCCCGAAGCGTGGCGAGGGGACGCGGATACCTGTGAAGCCCGCGAAGGGACGCGTTTACCTGTGAAGGTATCCGCGTCCCCTCACGGGGCTCGCTGCGCTCGCCACGCTTCACTATTTCTCCATCTTGAAAAAAAAAAATTGTCTTTGCAAGTATGGGCCTGACAAGCAATGATGCTATAGTAGCTGCCTTTAATTTAGCACTTGGTCTTGTAAAAACTGACTGCTGAGTGCAAAGGTGCAGTTTTAGCTGGTGAACTTTCTTCGTCCGCAATTCACATTTAGGAGGATAATCGGTGTCAAACTTATTGTGCATGGTTTTAAAATGCTGTTCCAGATTCCCTCTTTTTGCAATTGCAACTTTAGAATGGCAGATCAGACATACACATTTTGAGTTTGACATTGTGAAAAAAAAGTCATTCTCCCATTCAGAGTGGAAATAATATGTTTTTGGCTTCTTGGCATATTGTGCAGTACTCATGGTGATAGCAGGCTCCTAGGAAACAAAAACATCATGATAAATATCAGTCCCCACATCACATTAGCCACCATAGCAGCACACTCAGTGGATATACTTACCAATAGTTTGCCTGTTCTTCCTTGAAGACTCTCGTGGAGGCGATAAAATGCTCCTGCACTGTGACAGCTCAGACTTGTAGACAATGGCTTGCCTTGCTCTTCCCTGCGCCTCAAAGACTCTGTGACCTAGGTGACAAAAGTAGAGAAGGACAACACGCTTTAGTCTCCACATCACATTAGCCAGCATAGCAGCACACTCAGTGAATATACTTACCAATAGTTTGCCTGTTCTTCCTTGAAGACTTTTGTGGAGGCGATAAAATGCTCCTGCACTGTGACTGCTCAGACTTGTAGACAATGGCTTGCCTTCTCTTCCCTGCGCCTCAAAGACTCTGATCTAGGTGACAAAAGTACAGGAGGACAACTCGCTTTAGTCTCCACATCACATTAGTCACCATAGCAGCACACTCAGTGAATATACTTACCAATAGTTTGCCTGTTCTTCCTTGAAGACTTTTGTGGAGGCGATAAAATGCTCCTGCACTGTGACCGCTCAGACTTGTAGACAATGGCTTGCCTTGCTCTTCCCTACGCCTCAAAGACTGTGATCTAGGTGACAAAAGTACAGGAGGACAACTTGCTTTAGTCTCCACATCACATTAGTCACCATAGCAGCACACTCAGTGAATATACTTACCAATAGTTTGCCTGTTCTTACTTGAAGACTCTCATGGAGGCGATAAAATGCTCCTGCACTGTGACCGCTCAGACTTGTAGACAATGGCTTGCATTGCTCTTCCCTGCGCCTCAAAGACTCTGTGACCTAGGTGACAAAAGTACAGGAGGACAATACGCTTTAGTCTCCACATCACATTAGCCACCATAGCAGCACACTCAGTGAATATACTTATCAATAGTTTGCCTGTTCTTCCTTGAAGACTCTCATGGAGGCTATAAAATGCTCCTGCACTGTGACCGCTCAGACTTGTAGACAATGGCTTGCCTTGCTCTTCCCTGCGCCTCAAAGACTCTGATCTAGGTGACAAAAGTACAGGTGGACAACTTGCTTTAGTCTCCACATCACATTAGCCACCATAGCAGCACACTTAGTGAATATACTTACCAATAGTTTGTCTGTTCTTCCTTGAAGACTCTCGTGGAGGCGATAAAATGCTCCTGCACTGTGACCGCTCAGACTTGTAGACAATGGCTTGCCTTGCTCTTCCCTGCGCCTCAAAGACTCTGTGACCTAGGTGACAAAAGTACAGGAGGACAATACGCTTTAGTCTCCACATCACATTAGCCACCATAGCAGCACACTCAGTGAATATATTTACCAATAGTTTGCCTGTTCTTCCTTGAAGACTCTCATGGAGGCTATAAAATGCTCCTGCACTGTGACCGCTCAGACTTGTAGACAATGGCTTGCCTTGCTCTTCCCTGCGCCTCAAAGACTCTGATCTAGGTGACAAAAGTACAGGTGGACAACTTGCTTTAGTCTCCACATCACATTAGCCACCATAGCAGCACACTTAGTGAATATACTTACCAATAGTTTGTCTGTTCTTCCTTGAAGACTCTCGTGGAGGCGATAAAATGCTCCTGCACTGTGACCGCTCAGACTTGTAGACAATGGCTTGCCTTGCTCTTCCCTGCGCCTCAAAGACTCTGTGACCTAGGTGACAAAAGTACAGGAGGACAATACGCTTTAGTCTCCACATCACATTAGCCACCATAGCAGCACACTCAGTGAATATATTTACCAATAGTTTGCCTGTTCTTCCTTGAAGACTCTCATGGAGGCTATAAAATGCTCCTGCACTGTGACCGCTCAGACTTGTAGACAATGGCTTGCCTTGCTCTTCCCTGCGCCTCAAAGACTCTGTGACCTAGGTTACAAAAGTAGAGGAGGACAACACGCTTTAGTCTCCACATCACATTAGCCACCATAGCAGCACACTTAGTGAATATACTTACCAATAGTTTGCCTGTTCTTCCTTGAAGACTCTCGTGGAGGCAATAAAATGCTCCTGCACTGTGACCACTCAGACTTGTAGACAATGGCTTGCCTTGCTCTTCTCTGCGCCTCAAAGACTCTGTGACCTAAGTGACAACACATTTGGGCACCCTTGGAATTATACCGCACACATTTGGGCACCCCTGGCTGATATAGGAGACATGAGGGTACCAATGGAATTATACCGCACACATTTGGGCACCCCTGGCTGATATAGGAGACATGAGGGTACCAATGGAATTATACCGCACACATTTGGGCACCCTTGGAATTATACCGCACACATTTGGGCACCCTTGGAATTATACAGCACACATTTGGGCAACCCTGGAATTATACAGCACACATTTGGGGTAACAATGGAATTATACCGCACACATTTGGGCACCCCTGGCTGATATGGGAGACATGAGGGTACCAATAATATTATACCGCACACATTTGGGCAACCTTGGAATTATACAGCACACATTTGGGCAACCCTGGAATTATACAGCCCACATTTGGGGTAACAATGGAATTATACCGCACACATTTGGGCACCCCTGGCTGATATGGGACACATGGGGGTACCAATGGAATTATACCGCACACATTTGGGCAACCCTGGAAATATACAGCACACATTTGGGCACCCTTGGAATTATACAGCACCCATTTGGGCCCCCCCTGCTGATATAGGAGACATGAGGGTACCAATGGAATTATACCGCACACATTTGGGCACCCCTGGCTGATATAGGAGACATGAGGGTACCAATAAAATTATACAGCACACATTTGGGCAACCCTGGAATTATACATCACACATTTGGGGTAACAATGGATTTATACCGCACACATTTGGGCACCTCCGGCTGATATGGGAGACATGAGGGTACCAATAATATTATACCGCACACATTTGGGCACCCTTGGAATTATACAGCACACATTTGGGCACCCCTGGCTGATATGGGAGACATGAGGGTACCAATGGAATTATACCGCACACATTTGGGCAACCCTGGAATTATACTGCACACATTTGGGCACCCTTGGAATTATACAGCACACATTTGGGCACCCCTGGCTGATATGGGACACATGGGGGCCACCTCCCTCCATATAACAGCCACCATAAATGAATAAGGCACCTTAGAGAAAATCCTTGCCTTGTTTGGGGTCCCCAAATTTTAGAACCCCCCCTCATTAACATGAAACAACATTCAATTTGCTGGGTTTGTTTCAGTTATTTATTCACATTTTCTAACACCCTTATGTTTGTGGCACAAACATAAGGGTGTTAGACAACGTGAATAAATAACTGAGAACTGTTTCCTATGCAATCACATATCAAGCAGCCCCTGCATGTGGTGACAACACTATGTCATTTGCCTCTCCATAACGCACCCCCCACCCTCCCATACAGCACAGGTCAGGGCTGCATTATCAGAAGCTGATTACACAGCACAGGATCTTACTTGCACTCACTGGACGCTGGAGACACTCTGCCCGCTCTGCACACTCTGCAGCTCCCGCCTTCTCTCCCGCCTTCTTCAGTGTTCCCAGTCCTGCACTGAGCCGATGCGCCGGTGCGCGGTGACGTCATCCGTGCACCCACGCACCCGCGCAGTGCACCACTGGGAACGCTGAAGCCCTGAGAGGCTTCAGCCAGCACACAGGCAGCAGACTATTTTAACGGGGACTGGGCACAATAAAACTATAACTACCGATCGCGATCTACCGGCGGAAGGCCTGCTATCGACCGATAGATCGCGATCGACCTTCTGGCCACCTGTGATCTACTATGTATGTTTATAGATTCAGGCTTCTGAACATTATATCCATTCTTTGGGTTTAAGTATTTCCATTATTGTATATATTATGTATATTTTTTATATGTTGCTGTTATTATGTACATATCTGATTGGCTGTGTGAGATGTATGGGATCGGCCGTGGGGTGCTCCAGAAGGTGAGAGCTCCGGGGATCCCACGTAATGATCTCATGGAAGTGTGTGGGGTCTGGTGGTGCTGTAGCGGCACAGAGGGGTGTGAGACATCTGCTCCGGTGTGACTCGATCGGGCAAACACACACTTTAGTTAGTTGTGACTATTTCTTTTTGTATTATGCCATGTTTAATGATATGTGAATTTCGCCTGCCTGGTCTTTCCTCACGCTGAAGGCTGCAACCTGTATCTGATGGCTGGGGAAGGATGCCGGCGTTGTGAGAGCTGCAGGCGTCTTCCCTATGCACTGTTACTATGGTCGCTGGCTGGGTCTGGTTGCCATGGAGACAGTGTCAGTGTGTGAGAGTCACTGATGTCTGAACTATGCGCCAGGTTCGGGAGGCGGGCAGCCAGGAGGCATGGGATGGCTGAGAGTAGGCGGAATGGCGCCAAACAATGTGCTATTTCAATGGTGAGTGTTACACTATGTTTGTATGTGTTTGTAAGTCTCTTGACAAAGGGGTTGTGCCCCCGAAATGGCCTGTCGAGGCTAAATAAAACTTTGCACACTTTCAAGATTGCTGCAGTGACGTGCATATCCTTGGAAAATAGGATTCCTGCTCTGTATGTATTTTGGCAATGGCACGCAGCACTGATTATTTTGGCAATGGCACGCAGCACTGGCTGAATGTGAAGAATGCCGGTCCTTCCACATATTATATATATATATATAATGTGTGGTTCTAATCACAGCAGCACTTGAGACTCTCACAAAAAAAGCAAACAACACGTAGCTGTGCTGACGCTGACGTTTCAGCCTTTATTGGCTTTTATCAAAGCAGCTTACATGTAAGCTGCTTTGATAAAAGCCAATAAAGGCTAAAATGTCAGCATCAGCACAGCTACGCGTTGATTGCTTTTTTTGTGAGAGTCTCAAGTGCTGCAGCGATTAGAACCATATTATCCAGCTTTCCCACAGGACAGCTATACCGAGGGAACGGAGCTTCTGCATACGTCCACCATGAGTGCCGGCTCATCATGCATATATATATATATTATATATATATATATATATATATATATATACAAGCAAAATAGAGGAGAAGGGCACCTAATGGTGCAATATCATTTGGTTTATTTGAATAAAATATTAAAAGATTTCAAAGTACATTAGGCGTACCAGAACATTCGTCAGCGGTGGACTTAAAAACCACCTGACATAAAATGATATCCACACTGGCAATCAGCTGCAACTGCGGTTGGAGAGAGAGACCCTCTCGGTGCACTCACGGTTCCCCGGCTACACACTGGATGTGTGCAGGAACGGATTCACCACGCGGCACGGCACAGTGGGGTCACTGACGAAGTCTCTGACGAAACGCGTAGGGGCGTGGCCTGACTGACGCAATTGTTTGGGGAAGCGGAGGAGAGAGCTGCGATCCCGAGAGCCGTGCCGCGTGGTGAATCTGTTCCTGCACACATCCAGTGTGTAGCCGGGGAACCGTGAGTGCACCGAGAGGGTCTCTCTCTCCAACCGCAGCTGCAGCTGATTGCCAGTGTGGATATCATTTTATGTCAGGTGTTTTTTAAGTCCACCGCTGATGAATGTTCTGGTACGCCTAATGTACTTTGAAATCTTTTAATATTTTATTCAAATAAACCAAATGATATTGCACCATTAGGCGACCTTCTCCTCTATTTTCCTTGTAGATTTGTGTTTCTCTCGTGGGAATCGAGAGTGAGGAAAGGAGCGACGGTCCATTGGATGGACAAGTGCAGTTTAAAAAGACTGAGAAACTGACTACAGATTTTACCATTCCAAATCTGTATATATATATATATATATATATATATATATATATATATATCTTGTGGGAATGCACACAGTTCCTGATGTCAATTTGAATGCCAGGTCAAAGATAGATACAGTCCCTCAAACAGATGCAGCAAACAGCAGTTCACTGTAAGTGACAGGTCCAGCACATCCAATGAATGCAAAAAGATAAATTTAATGAAAACGTATGAAAAATGTCATGATACTCATCAGAGGGCAGACAGCAGCTTATTTCATCCACATCCAAAGGTTCAAAGTGGCAACAGCATAAATCAAGTTTGCACCATATGCAGTACCCACCTTTGGATGTGGATGAAATAAGCTGCTGTCAGCCCTCTGATGAGTATCATGACCTTTTTCATACGTTTTCATTAAATTTATCTTTTTGCATTTATTGGATGTGCTGGACCTGTCACTTGCAGTGAACTGCTGTTTGCTGCATCTGTTTGAGAGACTGTATCTATCTATGACCTGGCATTCAAATTGACATCAGGAATTGTGTGCATTCCCACAAACACGCAACGCTGCCTCCTGGTCGACCCATCATATCGGCCAGGGGGTCGCTATGCGAACCAGTAGCAATATTCCTGGACACATATTTTCAACCTTGCATACAACATACGGCTACTCATTTACTCAGTTACAAAAACTAGCCACTATGCCAGAAGTCCCAGAAGGGCTCACGATGGCGACTATCGACGTCACTAGCCTGTACACCTGCATCCCGCACCGGGAAGGGGTGCAGGCTATGAGACGTCTCATTACAGGCAACATTCACTACACGGGCCCTGATGTAGATTTTGTTTTGAAATTACTGGAATTTGCTGCATAATTATTTTTTGTTTGACAGCACGTTCTGGAGGCAGAGGACAGGTTGTGCGATGGGATCTTCGGTAGCGCCCACGATTGCTAACACCTACATGTGGGAAACCGAATGCGACCTGTTCTTTGTCCACCATGAGACAGTACAACATGTATGGCTATATTACCGTTATATTGATGACATACTGATGACATACTGATCTTCTGGCAGGGACCAGCTAAGGCCTTGGAGGAGACAATAGAGTCTAACAAGAAGTCATCAAGTCCAATTAAGCTGACCTCACTTCAAGATAAACAGGAGATCTGTTTTCTTGACATTAAAATCAGGAAAAAGGGGAACAAGCTAACTACCAGCCTTTACACTAAGCCCACAGACCGAAACACCATGCTCGGTCATAAAAGTTTTCACCCAAGAGCAACTGTAAAAGGTCTGCCCATGTCCCAATTCTTGCGGGTCTGCCGTACAACTAGCGAGGCCGCAGAGAGGGAATTACAGTTAGATGAGATGTCAAAAAAATGTAAACAGCGGGGATACCCTATTCAAGAATTGCTACAAGCTCGCCAGAGAGCCAATTCTAGGAACAGAACAGAGTTGCTGGCCACCAAAAATGATACCAAAAAACATGTATCCCTTTACCCGTGGGTCAACCAGTTCAATGTGAACAGCACACACACCTCCAAAAGAGCCAAAGAATTATGGCCCATTATCACAACTGATGGAAATCTAAAAGTCGTACATCAGAAGCAGTTGATGCCCAGTTACACACGGGATAAAATCATTAGGGACCTAGTGGTCAAAACTGATCTGTCAAAATTTAAAACACCCAAACCAATCCATTTTTTGCCGGGAGGCAATGGCTGCTTCAAGTGCATTTATTGCACGACCTGAAACTATATGGAAACAGGCGACAGTATCTGACATCCATTCACCGGTAAACGGTTTAAAATCAATTGGCCATTGACATGCACAAGTCGCTATGTAGTATACGCCATCATGTGCCCATGCGGCCTATACTACATAGGCAAAACAGAATGCCAATTTAAAATCCGGATGGCACAGCACGCCAAGCCATCCGAGCGGCCATCACATCAGGCACAGGGGAGCAACCTGTTGCCAAACATTTTGTAGCAGCAAAACACAACATGGCCATGTTAAAGTATAAAATAATAGACCATGTCCCCCCCCCAACTCCAGAAGAGGCGACAGGGGTCAATCCCTGTTGCGTTTGGAAACACGTTGGATCTATAAGTTGGGAACCATGCGGCCAAAGGGGCTTAAGGAGCATTTGGGCTTAATAAATTTAATTTAGCCGATTGCTGGGCACAGCAGTATTTCTCATTGCATCATGAGTAATAACAGAGCATGACCCAGCAAATATGATGGAGAGTCGACATGGAATTTCGACCTCCATTCACCACAAGGTGAGGGTGGAGCGGTAATTACGGAGTCCACCTGCTTAGCAAATAACCTAGAGTTTTCCTTAATTTAAAATTCAAAACTTGCATATCTACAGGAGAGGATTTTTAAAGATAGGCTTTTATCATGTAACACTATATTGGCTGACAGCCGTCTTCTGAGGCTGCATAATATGCTATGGCAGTCTCTTCACAAAATGCGATCACAGTTGAATTATAGCGTTGCCACTATTAACAACATTAACTATGTGTGATAACATTTGCATAATTTGCACAGTTTTAATATTTCACTTTTACTGTCATGTTCCAGAATGTAAACCCGCATGCTGCCATGGTAACCGGCAGAGTGACAGACTTCCGCCGGAAGCAGGAACTGCTGACCGGGCGAATGACAGCGTGCACCGATGCCAGGTGACCGGGCGGACAGGAGGGGCAGCACTAATTGCGCGGGGGGTGGGGGATGTTTTTTCTATTTATTTGGGTGTTGTACCACAGTGAGTTTATCCTGACGAAGGGGACTAGCTCCCCGAAATGTTGAGTCTTCAATAAAAAGCATGTTTCCTACTTTCTATACCGCCATTGTCAGACTCTGAGTGCCGCTTGCTACACAACGAATTCCTATTGTTGGGACGAGCCAGTCCTTCTTGAGGGCACCAGGGCAAGTGAGTCCAGGGGGACCGCAGAGTGCCGGAGCACAGTGAGCACATATATATATGCATGATGAGCCGGCACTCATGGTGGACGTATGCAGAAGCTCCGTGCCCTCGGTATAGCTGTCCTGTGGGAAAGCTGGATAGTATGGTTCTAATCACTGCAGCACTTGAGACGCTCACAAAAAAGCAAACAACACAAAGCTGTGCTGATGCTGACATTTCAGCCTTTATTGGCTTTTATCAAAGCAGCTTACATGTAAGCTGCTTTGATAAAAGCCAATAAAGGCTGAAACGTCAGCATCAGCACAGCTACGTGTTGTTTGCTTTTTTTTGTGAGAGTCTCAAGTGCTGCAGTGATTAGAACCATACTATTCAGCTTTCCCACAGGACAGCTATACCGAGGGCGAAATTTAATAGGGGTCGATTTTTTAGGCATGTTTAAAAATCGCTCAACATCGCATTTTTTAAAATCGCATTATTGGGCCGATTTTCGCATATTTAATGAGATGCAAATTTGCGGCAAAATAGCGTGAAAAAATGCGATATAGAGCGATTTTTAAGTCATGAAAATCTGCACATTTTCAGAAATGTGCGATTTTGGTTTAAGAAAAAAGTGGAAAAAAATATGCGTGGGGTCCCCCCTCCAGAGCATAACCAGTCCCGGGCTCAAAGAGCCGGTCCTGGTTTCATAAAATCACGGGGCAGAACAAATAGAGGTCCCCTGGATTTTACAAAACCAGCACCAGGCTCAAGTGTCGGTCCTGGTTCCCAAAATACAGGGGACAAAATGACTAGGGGTCCCCCGTATTTCAAGAACCAGCACCGGGCCCAACCAGCCAGCAAGGTAATGCCACCGCCGGGGGGAGACTTTTTATACAAGTCCCCCCAGCCAAAGCATTCATCCCCCTGACCGGTCAGCATGGGCAGGGGTCCTGGGGAAGTGGAGACGCCCCCAAAGAAGGGGTCCCCCCCTCCAGGACTTACCTGCCCATGCTGAAGCCCAGGGCTGTCCTCAATGCCCCTGGACTGTGGGCATCGAGCTGATATTTGGTGTAAAAAATAGATGAAATACTATTGTCTTATACCATGGAACTATAAGTCCCAGCAAGCCTCCCCCGCATGCTGGAACTTGGAAAACCACAAGTCCCAGCATGCAGGGCATTAAAGGGCCCGCTGGCACTTGTAGTTCCACAGTAAAAGAAATAGTTAAATAAACACACACTGACACCCATTAAAAATAAAACTTTAATACATCCAAAGCCCATACATACCATCTCGATTTTTAAAGGTGCGATTTGGTGCGATTTTTTTGCTTACAAAAAAATCGCACCCTATTACATTTCGCCCCCAGTGTCCCTGCCCCTGCCAGCCTCTGTGTATCTTTCTAAATACTTTCTGATCCCAAAGCTGTGTGTGAGATGTCGGGCTAAACTGTGTGGAGCAGAAGCATTTGTGGATCTGTGTTTTTAAGTCATTGGACAGTGAGTCAATAAAACCCTCCCAATATTTGAAAGAATGTTTCTGTGCGCTCTTCTTTTTGAAAGAGCGCATGAGGAATATGTGAAAAAGTTTAGCCCTAAACAAAGCCATAGAAGGGGGTTCCGTGTGAATCCATTGGATGGGAGATCTTTTCACGTGTCCTGTCTCTCAGAAGGTGCCAGCTCTACATAAAAAATAATAAAAAAAAGATTTTTCTAATAGAATATTAGCAAAATGATCTCTCCCTCATAAGAGAAATATTAATTTAACAGTTTCGGATTTCTGATTATGTATAAAATAATTGCCTTCATGTGATTCCTTTCCTGGTTGACCAAATGCTGCTTCCGTGTCAATCTTTTGCTTGTGTCAGACTTTTTCATTGTGCATGTCAACCTTTAGGGCAGGGATGGGGAACCTTCGGCCCTCCAGCTGTTGTTGAACTACACATCCAAGCATGCCCTGCTACAGTTTTGCTATGCGGCCATGCTAAAACTGTTGCAGGGCATGCTGGGATGTACAGTTCAACACAGCTGGATGGCCGAAGGTTCCCCATCCTTTTTTTTAGGATGTTGACCTTGACATTGTCAACCTAATTACTATCGACCATATGACCCACACCAAAATTAATGGACGCTTACAGATTAAGATAAATGATCATTTGTAAACTACTTTGGTGATGGATTTGAACAAAACTACTGAGTGATCATTTTGAAAGCTTGAGTACAGATATCTGTATGTGGTTGCATTGTTGTTTTATCTTTTTTATTATTTTATTATTATTATAATACTTTTATTTTACCAACAATATTTTCTATGGAAATCCAATAAATTATAATTATAATAATATTTACAATATTCATTGTGATAGCTTTAAAGATTTGGAATTTAGCGGCCGATTCAGCCCCTTCCCCCATGTTGGCGGTCTGCGCATGCACAAACCCCAGGAGTGAACGGCTTCGGTGAGTTTCACACTTGCTGAGTCGTTTGCTCCAGGAGGGGGGAAATTGGGGCAGACAGGGGGCAGCAGGAGGGGATTCCTGCTCAATGTGGGTGGCTAATGTCATATGACGTCAGTGCCTGCCTTGAAATTGGAGATCAGCGGCCATCTGAAAAGTATTGACCTACTTTTCAGACTGAAGGCTGCAGAAACCATTCGATGGTCAGCGACCATTGAACGTTTTCTCCTCCATTCTGCCGTATGCGAAGGGATGTGTAAGCGTACACATCCCCTTGCATGCTAGCAACAGGATTCGGCTGCTGGGGTGCTTTCCATGCAGGTGGCAGGCGGCGTTTACCTGTTCGCAGCCTAGCGAACAGGTCTGAATCAAGACCTTAGTTCAGAAATTCAGATTTTTATGCTTTTTCATACTATAAAAATAAATAGCAGATTTCAAAACAAATATAAAGTGCTAAAAACACATATCATTTCTGTATATTATGATTTAAAAAAAATACAATTTTTTTTATTTGCTGGTTCAAACCATGGACTGCTATGTCTGTTCTTTTGTCTACTGGAGGAGTTGCAGGAACAATGAGTTTGAAACGTTAGGTTCAGCCTTCCCATTGTGAACTAGCATACAGAGGCACTTTCATATGACTTAAATAAGTATTAAAATGGCTGTGGTGTGATCCCCCCTGGGACTCAGGGGCCCATATACACTGCTAGCATACACCTGACCATACAAGCACTGTTACGCCCACTTTCTGCATGCTGTATCATCTTAGAGATTCTTGTCACACCATCACTGGAGTACCATTCTTGCCTCATGAGACAGATTTTGTTCTGCACTCACTTCAGACCACCTCCCAGTCTTAGCTCAGGATTGTGCAACACTTTGCGACTCGATGTGTGGTAATGATTGCAATAGCACATTTGTGCATACACTTGGTACAGCAAGCACCACCTGCAGTTTCAGAATGTTGCTTATTAGGAAATAATCATACATCTACATACCTCCCGACAATTAAGTTTTCGAGATCAGGATGCTCGCGAGAAAGGGGCATGGCCTCAGTTGAGGAGGCATGGCTTTGCGGGAATGCTGCTGCAACAAGCCACGGCTCCATCTTTCGTCATTATGGGGCCCCTCTGTCTCACAAAATAGATGCTGTGCACATGCAGAGTAGCAGCAGGCAGGGGTGACTCCCAACTACCCCCCCCCCCCCACCACTGTGGGACACTGCCGGCCCCAGACAGGACACGTGACAGTACCAGAAAAACAGGACTGGTCTGCGCAGATCGGGAGAGTTGGGAGGTATGCACGTGAACATTGCTATTGTATGTGAGTTGCATCCGGCCCTAAATATTGTAAGGAAAGAGTTTATAATAAAAGCACAGTATGCTAAAGTTTTTAGTGTTTTAGTTTAAAAAAATTCTTTTTTTTTCCCAAATGGGATATTCTTAAAGACAGGATTATTGAAAACCTACTTTTAATTGACTAACAGCATAAAACAAAAAAAACATATTCAGATAAAAGTTCAGCACAGAAGGGCATCAATGGTGTCTATAAAGAACACAATAACTTTATTTTAAGAATCAAGCAAATTAAAGATGTCTGCTTGCACAGTAGCTATTGAAGTTTAAAGGGATTAGTGGACATTCATTTAAACTTTAAAGCTAGGCATCTGGATCAGTACATAGTAAAGTACTACATTTATAAATAGCCTCTTTTGGAGAAAAGCTGACACAGCCTGCTTTAATCATTATACTTCACTTGTTTCTCTGTTCAGTTGAATAGTTTTTGGTATCAAATCCAAATTGTTTCAAATCTCATAAGAAAGCAGAATCATCTAAAATTGCTATTTGCAAGGATTAACCTTGTCAGTCACCATCTTCACAAAAAAATCTAAATATCTGCTGGTAGTTCAATTTGCAAGTAATGTGCATTTCCAATTTATGGTGTATACAATTAAAATAACAAATAAACCTATAGTTTTAGTACCTATGTTTACTTGAATACTTTAACATAATGCAACACTAATTAAATTTAAATGATGCCAATTCAGGGTATATACCCCCATTGAGGGTATTCTCTCAAACAATAGGTTTTGGACTGTTTTTTTTTAAGTAAGGATGTCAAAAGCAAAATCTTTCTCTAATGGACAAAACCATGTGCACTGCAGGCGGGGCAAATGTAACATGTAAAGATACAGTTAGATTGGGTGAGTTACTTTCGGTGCAGGGTAAATACTGGCTGCTTTATTTTTACACTGCAAATGAGATTTCAGTTTGAACACAGGATGAAAGACCTCCTAATGGGACTGCCTGTCATGTGGGCGACTGGCAGGTAGGACTTCCAATAGGAAGTCATTGCCGGTCACAGTGAAGCAGACAGCAAATAAAGATGGAGGTGACTGCACTAAAGAATTTTTGTGACAATGTAATGGCTCTATAAAACTCACAATTTAATGTCATCTAATGTAATACAGTATAATATAAATTAAATAAAACAATAGTACAACAAATTGTTAAAATATGCAGGTGACTGCGTGACTCCACTGATTAGAGTAAGCATAGGCTCAGTCTCTTATAAATCATGATATATAAATATATTTATATTCACCAATGGGGTCCTTTGATGTATTTGGGAAGTGTGTGTCCATTCCTAGTAATGCCTCAATGTGAGGGTGAACCCCTTGAAACACATTTATGAAGATTTGTTGGCTTTATGGAGACAGGCTGACAGCATTCTCCTGTAATCTTTGTAGCCGATAATCTCCTAGAGGTTTAAGGGTTGTATGTCCCAAATTTTTCTGCAGGGATATTTGAGGCTGGTTCAGTCAAAGCTTTGGGTGAAGTGAAGTGTTGGGGTTTAAATACCTCATTCTAAGTGCAAAATGTTGTGCACCTGTTACAATGTTCATTACACAATCAATTTTATATAATTCAAAATCTAATATAAACATGTCACATGAGCAAGAGATAATGGAAGAAAAGTACTGTATATTTAAACAAAGAAATAAGTATTGCAAATACCTTAAATTTGTAAAAACATTTTGATACTCCGTTTTTCAATAATGTTTCTTTATAATTTACAATGTATCATATATAAAAACAGACTGTCATTTTGAAAAATTACATACCAGAAAAGTACCAGGATAACCCAGAATGTTTCAATATATGTTAAACTATCTGGTTATAATGATATGTCTGAGTCTCTAACAATAACTGCTATTCTTCCAGATTTCCCCTGTTATCATTGTAATTTATAGAATAATTAACCAATTGTTTTATATAAATAATATCACGTGTGGTGCAAAATTGTATGTGGTGCAAAAATTCTAGCATTTATTTTCTGTATGAAGGGAGAGAAGATAAATGAGTTTTAAATGTATAGCCAGAAACAAAAATGGTGCCAAACTCACTTCCGCCCATATAGAAAATTAGAAATTAGATTTTTTTCAACTGACACCCTTATACATAAAATTATTTGAATGAAGGTATATATATATATATATATATATATATATATATATTATATATATAACGATACAGAGATAATACCAGCGCAAAACCAAATGTCCTCTGATGATAGGGATATTTGTAGTGTCTCGATGTGTGCCGCTCTTTGAAAAGACCCTCACCACAGGGATCCGATAAAGTACTTGCAAAAAATGGAGAAAAAGCGCACTCGTGAGTATATAAAAGTATAAATTTACTAATGCACATATGCTCACATACATCAAGGTTCAGGATAATCAGCTTGCCAGCATAATAGGGTACATCAACCGGTACGATGGAACAAGTAGGGAGACGTCAGATGGTATCTGGAAGGACCTTCAAGGCAGACCGCTCTCACCGCCGCACTCGCAGGCCTGTATCCAGGGACGTAACTCCACCACACTCCGGGACCTCTCACAAATAAGCTGGAAGAAGACAGCCAGAGACGCAAGATCACGTCAGGAGTCTAAGCCACGCCCAACGCGTTTCGTCACCGTTGGACTTCGTCAGGGGGTGTGTCCATACCTCTCCTTGTCATACATATATATGGCTATCAATTAACCTATCCAGGTGAATTCCATCATACAATTTACAGCATTTAACATTATACACAGTTCATATTCAAAATATCTACACGCATATGCTACAGAAAATGACAGTTCATCCGTATATCTTTATTATATTGGGTGAAACTGCTATAAAAAGAGAATTATAAAGACTACATCAATTTTAATTAAAGCATAAATAAAAAACATATAAAAATATATCTATATATCTGAGAAAATATACATAGATATCTATATTCTAAAAAATCTAATAAAAATACATTAATAATTTAGATTCCGGAGAAGTGTCAGCGAGGTAGCAACAACCTGTTTGTCCTGTTTGTAAATCTACAGGTTGTTGCTACCTCGCTGACACTTTTTTTTTTAACTTTCTGGAATGTATGGTTTTCGGAATAATTCGGATAACGGATACTCGGATACGGGATACTCAACCTGTATAATACATTAGATTACATTAAATTGTGTTCTTTAACGCAGTTACCTCCATCTCTATTTGTTTTAACGTTGTACAGGATTGACCCATTGTACTGAAGCTTGGCACAGCAGCTCGACATTCAGCGCCCCATCAGATATTTGGGTACTTATGTAATATCTGGGCTCCCGTTTTTCTTATGAGACCACGTCCCCTCGCGGGGCTCGCTGCGCTCGCCACGCTTCGGGCACAGTGGCTCGCTGCGCTCGCCACACTATATAAAATCAACTCCATGCGTTGTTGGATAGTAGGGGTACGAAAAAATGGGGTGCATTTAACATGGGAGCCCAGTTAATACATAAGTACCGATATTTGATATCTTTGCTCTTTGAAGCAGACAGCAGACTGCATCTGCCTTCACTGAGGTCATTCAGACCTGATCACTATGCTGTGTGTATTCATTGCCTAGCGGGCAGGTAAACACTACACGCTACCCTGATGAATGGCTGCACTGCCCGCCAGCCAAATCTATTCCCTAGCATGCGAGTGGATGAAAATGGGAGAGAAATCATTCGATAGTCGCTCACCATAAAATCATTTATCCACTGTTCACAAAGAAAAGTCAGCTTGGATTGACTTTTCTAGCATATGCTTCCTGACGAATTTGGGGTGGGCACTGACATCATGTGACGGCAGCCACCAACCCTGAGCAGTATGCCCAGCGTTTCTATGGGTAAGCCCCATGCCCGTCTCCTGCCCATCCATCCTGGAGCGAATGCCTCGGCGAGTGTGAAACTCGCTGGAGGCGTTCACTCCAGGGGTTTGCACATGCACATATTTGCGCATGTGCAAACCCGAAGCATCACTCAGGGGAGGCCCACAGGTCTGAATCACCCCCTAAGGCTGATCATTGTGGTGGATTTTACTGCGGGCTTCAGTCCAGTATGCAGTCACTGAGTAGACAATGTCTCAGTGGACAGTCACTAGGTCAACCGCTAATGGTCAAGAGTGACTAGGTCGACAGCTTGAAATGGTTGACATTGACAAAAAGTTGACACAAGTTTATGGTTGATATAGACATGGTCAACATGGAAAAAAAGGGTTGACATGAGTCTTTTACTTTTTTTTTTTTTTAAAAAGGTGGTTTTTCATATTTTATTATGCAAGTTGACATAGAATGGGAATATAATAGTGTGCCAAGTGCAGCTAGGCACCATTCCTGAAGCATGGCGACCATTTCAAAGGTATCAACCTGTTAACCATTAGTGGTCGACCTAGTCACTCTACCATTTATAACCTAACCCAGCAGTCCTGCAGCCCATAGGTAAAACTGCCACTGGTCTTAAGCAGAACCTAATTTTATATATGCAAACATATGTAAGTACAGCATCAGATACTCTTTCTTCTTTTCTCCTTTGTAGGCAGAGGCACAATGGGATGTCGGGATGCCAGGTCAGTTTCTGCTTGGCCATGCCCCGGTCCCCTCCCAAGCCAGGCTGATACACACACTTACAGAACCATGGCTGCCACCAATTAATTAAGCTTCTGAGCCTGTACAAAAACTCATCCATCCTGGAGCCGTGGTGATGTACTGTCACTGTGCCTTTCCCCGGCCTCCCGGCACACTGAAGTAATTTCCCCTGCGCCATGCTTAGGGTGATATAAGTGAGGTGTGTGCATTGGTGGGGGAGTCCACAACAAAGCACACACTTTATGCCATAAAAAAATAGTCAAAATTGCTTAGAAGGTTAGTAAAGATCTCTGCAAGAAAGGGTATCTGGATCCGCACAGACTTAAATCATCAATTAGACCATTCAGAATAAATCATCAGTTAGACCAATATGTTGGACTACCTCTAAACAATTAGTGTAGTCTTAGATTGGTGGTGCGCCCAACACATTCAGTATTGTGACTGAATAAGAGGGGATTTGTTTGCAAAGGGCAAACGGAAAGACAAATGTGCCTTTTTGGGCGCACTCTTTTATATGTAAATTATATGATGAGATTAATTACTTAAAACATAACTTTTAATGGACTCTGCATATAAAAAATAGGGAGCATTTATAGCTACTTTATTAAACAGTCAATTCCACATTGTACCTTTGCTGTCAATCAAATAAACATTAAACATAATCAAGTAGACTTTGTATCTTGATTGCCTTGGCACATCCCAATGCTGTCTATAATTTTCAGATAGACATGATCCAAATCAACCTTGTATTTTGGTTGCCTTGGCCTATCACAATACTGTCTATAAAATTTTACACATTTTTTTTATTTTTATTTAAAAAAAAAAAAAAAATTGTATATACAAGTATATATGAGTCACATGTAATGTGATTGTATTGGCATGTCACATTCATTTAACCTGTATCGAATTAGCCCGGGTGATTGCACACTATTGTATATCTAGTAGTTAGTTCAGCATTAAAGTTTACAGAAGCCCGTGTGATAAAGTGCTCCCACAGCCGGTGGCTCCTGTGCATCTGCTGTTTGATCACCCCGCCTTTGTTACCATACCGGCTATTCGCCAGGAGTCTCCTCTCTGGTTACTAAGTCGGACCCTAATTGGCACTGTTGGGATCTGGCCTGGGTTGGGGTATATAGGTAACCTTACGGAAGAGGTGTCAAATGAGAGTACCAGGTTGGTTGTATATGGTAGCTAAGGTATAGATCACTTCTGCTTTCCAATCCAGTACAGTATGTCCCCTGATGCTTTTCAGTATTGCAGGGATGACACAAAGGACTGGATGGATGAGAGAGTGATAGAAAGGTGGATACCAGTTGCAGAGTGTCAGATCACCTGACAATTAGACTTCTGCTTTCAGGGATCTGTCATGGACATCGAATCCCCGAGTCTTACAGATGGGTCAGGGTCCATCTTTGCAGGGGATGGCGCTGGCGTCGCCAGCCGCCATCCCCCGCCAGCGCCATGGCGATCGTGAGAAGGGGCGCGCGCCTCTCGTGCGCGCGCCCCCTTCCGACGGCGCTTCCAAACGTTTCCCCGGGTCCCCGCCGGCTTGCCGGCGGTAACCCGGGGTCCCCGCCGCCTGCCCGCATCCCTCCTAACCCCCCCTAACCCCGTCCGTCTCCCTGAGGCGGAGACGGACAGGGTTTCCGCCACGCTAGCGACGGAGACTGAGACGCGCGTGCGCGTGAGACGCACGCGCGTCTCAGTCTCCTCGCTGGCGAGGCTGCTGGCGGGTCGCCAGCGCGTACGTTCTGGCGACCCGCCAGCAAGGATGTGCATAGGCACATACTGTATATTATCTGGCGTAGTGCTGACAGAAAGATGTGTTGTCAGAGCCAGATAGATATTACCCAGTAGAAGACTAATTAAGTTGGACTATTGTGTGATCAGGAGTTTAATACAATTGTCATTGTTTATCACCCTTTGTGGAGGTGCTTCCTGCACCATAGGGGGTGTTGCGCCCAATGAGTACCATTTCACACAAATCGGCCATAAACATATATGCACATCTTATATATTGTACCGTGATAACCTAAGATAATCTTTCAAGAGTTGGATTTGCACGTTATTATTAACCCCTTCCTGACAGAGCCAGTTTTTGCGTTCCTGACAGAGCCCTTTTTTTCAAATCTGACATGTCTCACTTAAGTGGGGATAACTTTTTTTTGCTTTTACTTATCCCAGTGATTTTGAGATTGTTTTTTCGTGACACATTGTACTTCAAATTAGTGGTAAATTTGGGTCGATACAGTCTGTGTTTTTTTGTGAAAAATACCAAAATGTCGTGAAAAAATGGAAAATTTTGCAATTTGCAAAATGTTAAATTTTCTGCTTGTGAGACAAATAATCATACCACTCAAAATAGTTAATAACTAACATAGACCATATGTCTACTTTATGTTTCCATCATTATTTCAACTTCCTTTTAATTTTTTTGGACACTAGGAGGCTTACAATATGAATAGCAAATTTTCAAGAAAATTTCAAACACTGATTTTTTTAGGGACCAGTTCAGTTCTGATGTGACTTTGAGGGACTTGTATGTGAGACACCCCCATAAATGATACCATTTCAAAAACTGCACCCCTCACAGTATTCAAAACAGCATTTTGGAAGTTTGTTAACCCTTTAGGTGTTTCACAGGAATTAAAACAAAGTGTAGGTGAAATTTCAAAATTTCATTTTTTTTGCAGATTTGCAATTTTAATACATTTTTCTAAGGAACACAGTACATTTTACTAGAGAAATGTGACTAAAAATTGATTCCCCCAATTCTTTTGTTTTCATAAATATCCTATATGTGGCCCTAGTGTGCACGTTGACCAAACCACAGGCTTCATAATAGAAGGAGCACCTACTTGATTTTGGAGCCTCCTTTTTATGAGATTATTTTTTAGGCACCATGTAGGTTTCTAGGCACCATAAGATGCTAAAAGTTAGGAACCCCCCCACAAGTGACCCCATTTTGCAAACTACACCCCTCAGGGAATTCATCTAGGGGTATAGTGTACATTTCAAACCCCCAGGGGTTTCACCAATTGTGGTACAACTGGGCAGTGAAAATGAAAAATTATTTTTTTTACACAAAAATGCAGTTCTGGCTCCAAATTTGTCATTTTCAGAAGGTATGAAGGAGACAAAGCACCCCAAAATCTGTGCCCCAATTTCTCCCGAGTACGGCAATGCCTCACATGTGACCAAAAAATACCATTTGGGTGCATGGCAGGACTCAGAAGGGAAGGAGTGATTTTTGGATTTTGCAGCTCAGATTCTGGTGGAATTTTGGTGGGTGCTATGTCGCATTAGCAAGACCCCCGAAGCACCAATACAGTGGAACCCCCCCACAAGTGACCCCATTTTGCAAACTACACCCCTCAGGGAATTCATCTAGGGGTATAGTGTACATTTCAAACCCCCAGGGGTTTCACCAATTTTGATACAAGTGGGCAGTGAAAATGAAAAATTACATTTTTTTACACAAAAATGCAGTTCTGGCTCAAAATTTTTCATTTTCAGAAGGTATGAAGGAGAAAAAGCACCCCAAAATCTGTGCCCCAATTTCTCCCGAGTACGGCAATGCCTCACATGTGACCAAAAAATACCAGTTGGGTGCATGGCAGGACTCAGAAGGGAAGGAGTGATTTTTGGATTTTGCAGCACAGATTTTGGTGGAATGAATGGTGGGTGCTATGTTGCACCAATACAGTGGAACCCCCCCACAAGTCACCCCATTTTGCAAAGTACACCCCTCAGGGAATTCATCTAGGGGTATAGTGTACATTTCAAACCCCCAGGGGTTTCACCAATTTTGATACAAGTGGGCAGTGAAAATGAAAAATTACATTTTTTTACACAAAAATGCAGTTCTGGCTCAAAATTTTTCATTTTCAGAAGGTATGAAGGAGAAAAAGCACCCCAAAATATGTGCCCCAATTTCTCCCGAGTACGGCAATGCCTCACATGTGACCAAAAAATACCAGTTGGGTGCATGGCAGGACTCAGAAGGGAAGGAGTGATTTTTGGATTTTGCAGCTCAGATTCTGGTGGAATTTTGGTGGGTGCTATGTCGCATTAGCAAGACCCCCCAAGCACCAATACAGTGGAACCCCCCCACAAGTGACCCCATTTTGCAAACTACACCCCTCAGGGAATTCATCTAGGGGTATAGTGTACATTTCAAACCCCCAGGGGTTTCACCAATTTTGATACAACTGGGCAGTGAAAATGAAAAATTACATTTTTTACACAAAAATGCAGTTCTGGCTCAACATTTTTCATTTTCAGAAGGTATGAAGGAGAAAAAGCACCCCAAAATCTGTGCCCCAATTTCTCCCGAGTACGGCAATGCCTCACATGTGACCAAAAAATACCATTTGGGTGCATGGCAGGACTCAGAAGGGAAGGAGTGATTTTTGGATTTTGCAGCTCAGATTCTGGTGGAATTTTGGTGGGTGCTATGTCGCATTAGCAAGACCCCCCAAGCACCAATACAGTGGAACCCCCCCACAAGTGACCCCATTTTGCAAACTACACCCCTCAGGGAATTCATCTAGGGGTATAGTGTACATTTCAAACCCCCAGGGGTTTCACCAATTTTGATACAACTGGGCAGTGAAAATGAAAAATTAAATTTTTTTACACAAAAATGCAGTTCTGGCTCAAAATTTTTCATTTTCAGAAGGTATGAAGGAGAAAAAGCACCCCAAAATCTGTGCCCCAATTTCTCCCGAGTACGGCAATGCCTCACATGTGACCAAAAAATACCAGTTGGGTGCATGGCAGGACTCAGAAGGGAAGGAGTGATTTTTGGATTTTGCAGCACAGATTTTGGTGGAATGAATGGTGGGTGCTATGTTGCACCAATACAGTGGAACCCCCCCACAAGTCACCCCATTTTGCAAAGTACACCCCTCAGGGAATTCATCTAGGGGTATAGTGTACATTTCAAACCCCCAGGGGTTTCACCAATTTTGATACAAGTGGGCAGTGAAAATGAAAAATTAAATTTTTTTACACAAAAATGCAGTTCTGGCTCAAAATTTTTCATTTTCAGAAGGTATGAAGGAGAAAAAGCACCCCAAAATATGTGCCCCAATTTCTCCCGAGTACGGCAATGCCTCACATGTGACCAAAAAATACCAGTTGGGTGCATGGCAGGACTCAGAAGGGAAGGAGTGATTTTTGGATTTTGCAGCTCAGATTCTGGTGGAATTTTGGTGGGTGCTATGTCGCATTAGCAAGACCCCCCAAGCACCAATACAGTGGAACCCCCCCACAAGTGACCCCATTTTGCAAACTACACCCCTCAGGGAATTCATCTAGGGGTATAGTGTACATTTCAAACCCCCAGGGGTTTCACCAATTTTGATACAACTGGGCAGTGAAAATGAAAAATTACATTTTATTACACAAAAATGCAGTTCTGGCTCAAAATTTTTCATTTTCAGAAGGTATGAAGGAGAAAAAGCACCCCAAAATCTGTGCCCCAATTTCTCCCGAGGAACGGCAATGCCTCACATGTGACCAAAAAATACCAGTTGGGTGCATGGCAGGACTCAGAAGGGAAGGAGTGATTTTTGGATTTTGCAGCACAGATTTTGGTGGAATGAATGGTGGGTGCTATGTTGCACCAATACAGTGGAACCCCCCCACAAGTCACCCCATTTTGCAAAGTACACCCCTCAGGGAATTCATCTAGGGGTATAGTGTACATTTCAAACCCCCAGGGGTTTCACCAATTTTGATACAAGTGGGCAGTGAAAATGAAAAATTACATTTTTTTACACAAAAATGCAGTTCTGGCTCAAAATTTTTCATTTTCAGAAGGAATGAAGGAGACAAAGCACCCCAAAATCTGTGCCCCAATTTCTCCCGAGTACGGCAATGCCTCATGTGTGACCAAAAAGTGGCAGGACTCAGAAGGGAAGGAGTGATATTTGGATTTTGCAGCACAAATTCTGGTGGAATGATGGTGGGTGCTATGTCGCATTAGCAAGACCCCCAAAGCACCAATACAGTGGAACCCCCCCACAAGTGACCCCATTTTGCAAACTACACCCCTCAGGGAATTCATCTAGGGGTATAGTGTACATTTCAAACCCCCAGGGGTTTCACCAATTTTGATACAAGTGGGCAGTGAAAATGAAAAATTAAATTTTTTTACACAAAAATGCAGTTCTGGCTCAAAATTTTTCATTTTCAGAAGGTATGAAGGAGAAAAAGCACCCCAAAATCTGTGCCCCAATTTCTCCCGAGTACGGCAATGCCTCACATGTGACCAAAAAATACCAGTTGGGTGCATGGCAGGACTCAGAAGGGAAGGAGTGATTTTTGGATTTTGCGGCTCAGATTCTGGTGGAATGAATGGTGGGTGCTATGTGGCATTAGCAAGACCCCCGAAGCACGGTGAAATTATGAACCTAATAATCCATAGATGTGTGGTATATTTTAAAACACTCCTTTATACATAGGCCGGGTTTGTCGGGGCAAGTGTCACACTGGAAAATAGTTTGCTTTCTTATTCCCTTTTTATAGCAAACTTTGCACCTTTTTTGTGTCCTGCCCTTTTTTCCAGTGGAGGGGATTTCATCAGGAAAATGCTGCCCTGGTACAATACGGGGGCCAGTACTAGAAGTACTGGGGCCCTCTGCCTGCTGGTTCCCAAATATTAGGCCCTTTATGACTTCCTCTTGAAAGTGCATAAATGTCCCCCTCTGGCCGGTAGAACGGAATAGCACGTAAGCGTTATACAGTGCCATCTGGATGATATACACGGCCAGCTTCTTGTACCAGATTTTTGTTTTCCGCAGGGCACTGTACGGCTTCAGTACCTGATCTGAAAGATCCACTCCGCCCATGTACCTATTGTAATCCAGGATACAATTAGGTTTTGAGGTGTGGGTACTGGTACCTCGTACAGGGACGGAGGTGGTACTGTCTCCGTGAATTGTTGTCAGTATAAGGACATCCCTCTTGTCCTTATATTTGACCAACAACATATTTTCGGTGCATATTCCCCTGCTTTCACCCCTTCTCATTACTTGGGCAATGTGCGTTTTTGGGAGGCCTCTTTGGTTCTTGCGCACAGTACCACAAGCTGCTGTACCTCTTGAACCAAGGGCCTTAAACAGGGGGATGCTGGTGTAAAAGTTATCCACATAGAGGTGATAACCTTTATCCAGGAAGGGGTGCACTAAATCCCAGACAATTTTTCCACTAACACCTACGAGGGAGGGGGGGCATTCTGGCGGTTCAATTCTTGAATCCTTCCCTTCATATACCCTAAACCTGTGAGTGTACCCTGAGGTGCTTTCACACAGCTTATACATTTTTATGCCATACCTTGCCCTCTTACTGGGAAGGTACTGGCGGAATTTAACCCTTCCTTTAAAATGTATAAGGGACTCGTCTATGCAAATGAATTTATCTGGGATGTACATGTCTTCAAATTTGGCACTGAAATGATCAATGACCGGCCTGACTTTGAATAGCCGGTCAAAGGTGGGATCATCTCTGGGTGGGCACTGTGCATTATCGTTGTAATGCAAAAATTTAAGGATCGTCTCAAATCGAGCCCGGGGCATGGCCATACGGTAAAATGGGGTGCTGTACAGAACATCTGTACTCCAATATTGCCTAATTTCTGGCTTTTTTACTATGCCCATATGAAACACCAGACCCCAAAACGTCATCATCTCTAGTGCATCTACAGGGGTCCACCTAGCAAATGATGACGTGGGGTTTTGAGCAATAAACTGCTGGGCATATAAATTAGTTTGGTCCACCATTAAATTTATAAAATCATCAGAAAAAAATAATTTGAAAAAGTCAATTTCTCTGAGACCTGTGGAATCAAATTGGATTCCTGGCATGGCCAAAAACTCAGGAACCTGGGGCTCAAAATTGTCTGGTGGTGGGGTCCATACGAGATCAATTATTGGGGGGGGGTCTCAGCTGCTCTACGGGGGCGTCTTTGAGGGGGTCCCTCATCACCAGAGGAGGAAGAGGAGCTTAAGGCGAATCCTTCAAATTCCCCGCTTGCATCACTGGCTGTGTCAGAGTCAGAAGCAAGCATGGCATATGCCTCCTCCGCTGAATACATTCTTCTGGATGACTGGGATGACATTTGGGATGACATTTGGGATGCCATTTTTATTTTTGTGTTACTGGTAGTGAAATGTTTCAACACGTGTATAGTGTAGGGGGGGGTACAAACTTTATTTCAACCCGGGGGGTATGTAGTGTGTAGTGTGTATGTAGTGCAGAAAAAAAAAATACTTTATACAAAAAAAAAATTGAAGGGGTTAAAAAAAAAAAAAAATTGAAGGGGTTAAAAAAAAAATTGAAGGGGTTAAAAAAAAATTGAAGGGGTTAAAAAAAAAAGGTCCTGCGCCAAAAATTGAGCACAGATGTTGGTCAGTAACGTCCGTCACTGAACAGCGCTCAAAGGCAACAGGAATTTGATCAAAAAAAAAAAAAAAATAGATCAACCCTGTGCCGAAAAAGATGATCAGTGATGTACGTCACTGATCAGCGCACAGCGGCCTCAGGACACCCACAAAATCACAGTGTGTGTAAAAAAAAAATTAAAAAAAGACCCCACAGCACACACAAAAAAAAAAAAGGTGATCAGTGATGCGACACTGATTACCAGTGAGGGGCAGCAGGTGCACAACCTTTGGTGCAACTGACAGTGCAACTGGCAGGTATATATAAAAAAAAAAACCTCTGCACCCCTAAAAAGTTGCTGATCACCTCAGATATAGTGATCAGCACAAAAGGCGGGGGCAGCAGACACAAAATTTAGCACTCTCTATCACTCTCTGTCACTATCTCTCTCTATCTCTCTATCTCTCACTATCTAACACTCTATGACACTGCAGCAGCAGCAGTGACAGGTATATATATATATATATATATATAAAAAAAAACCTGCGCCCCCAAAAAGTTGCTGATCAGTTAATTTATACTGATCAGCACAAAAGGGGGGGCAGCAGTCAGTTATATAAAAAATATATAGCACAATCTGTCACTATCTCTATCTCTCTCTCTCTCTATCTCTCTCTATCTCTCTATCTATAACTATCACACTGCAGCAGCACAAAATATAGCACTCTCTGTCACTAGGCCTCTCTATCTCTCTCTCTCTATCTCTCTCTATATCTCTCTATCTCTCTCTATCTCTCTCTATCTCTCTCTATCTCTCTCTCTATAACTATATCACACTGCAGCAGCACAAAATATAGCACTCTCTGACACTATCTCTCTCTATCTCTCTCTATCTAACTAACGCTATTACACTGCAGCAGCACAAGTTCACAACACAGGAAGTCACAAGTAACAGGATCCAGGAAGCATCCAGCACACTACAAGCAGTGATGAAGCAGGCAAGATATTTGCAAGGATCAGGTAAGTATTTGGCAAGGTTCTGGTCAGTATACTGCGGCAGCTAGGCACGGTGACCGCACTGCACGCAATTCCAGACCGGAATGGCGTCTGCAGTGCAGTCACCGTTAGTTTAAACCCCCCTCCATGGCTGTGATTGGTCCGTCGGTCCGACGGACCAATCACGGCCTTTGGGGGCGGGCGGGGTGAGGTGGGGTGACACCAGTGTCATCCTTACACCCCGCGGTGATTGGTGCTGTACTTTACAGCACCAATCACCTCCGATCGCGTGTCACCGGCGAACGTTATTCGCCGGTGACACAGAAAACGCTGTAATTGGCTGTTCACACTGAACAGCCAATCACAGCGATCGCCGACAGGGGGGCGGCATCGCAGCCCCCCCTGGGCATGCACGGACATGTCTGCTGTCAGGGACAGCAGACATGTTGAAACTGTCACCGCGTCTATAGACGCGGTGACAGTTAAATGCCATGAAGTACATTTACGCCATGTGTCGGGAAGTACTTCCCGACCATGACGTAAATGTACGTCAATTGTCGGGAAGGGGTTAAACAAATCTTGGTTCAGTATGATTCAAGCACCAAGTGTGTAGCAGATCTCTCGTCTATTAAATTGTATAGTGTGTACCAAATATCTGCTGTATTTATCCACTGGCAGATTTTCCTGCAATTCCTAATATTTACTTTCTGCCCACCTTTGTTCTGAGAGGTGGTTTTTAGGTATCAATCACATAGACCAGTGGCTAAGCCAATTTACTTGTGTCAAAAGTGATTCAACACCTTTCACCATCTTGTTGGAGTTTTGCTTGCAGCATTTGTAAAATCGGCATCCCAGAAAATACCTGTCACATTTAAAAACTACAGTATCAAAAACTTGTTTTGAAATTGAGGGATCCATCATCTCCACTTCTACCAGAGGATCTAGTACTTCTAGAGATTTGTTCATTGCCCCTGATGAAGTCCTGAGGGATGAAACACGTTGGACTGCGGATTGATCTTTCATATGACACCTGTGAAAACGCTGACGAATTTTGAAAATCCAATAAATGTCAATTTGTTTTTACAAATTATCGATTCATTAGAGTTTAAAAGTATAAGTATCAGTGTTATAACGCACCTCTATCCTATGTGTTAATGTTTTTCCCTGTACCTTTTTAACGGCAAGATTCTATAGGGGTGCTGCTCTTTCTATAAGCGCAATATTAGGGGCACTACACCCTTTCCATATATATATATATATATATATATATATATATGCAAAAAAACAGAGAAGAGACGCAACCATAAGCATATAATTCAAGACAAATTTACTGCACAATAAGGCTCACGTACATTGAAAGTTTAAATGAATATGCTTGCCAGCCTAGTAGAAGTGGTTTAGATTAGGCTTCTACTAGGCTGGCAAGCATATTCATTTAAACTTTCAATGTACGTGAGCCTTATTGTGCAGTAAATTTGTCTTGAATTATATGCTCATGGTTGCGTCTCTTCTCTGGTTTTTTGCAAGTGTACTACTCGGATCTTGGTACGATCCTTTGGAAGAAGATTGCACACATTGACTGATACTGTGGACATATTTCCTTCTGAGGACTTTTGCGCTGGGTATCTTGTTTTCTTCATATATATATATATATATATATATATATATATATATATATATATATGATCCAACTTTGAAGGAAGAACAGAACAAAACCAATATTCCCACACACCAACCAGAAGGAACTATAATGAACGATCTATACAAACATACCAACAACAAGATGGTAACTACAATATGGAAAGATCCAAGCAGTATTACCATCAAAGGAATGACTACCACAATAGATGGCAACAACCTGTTTATCAAAAAGAGAATAAGTCTCACTATCCATACCGTAAGAACCGTAGAGACTATTCAGGCTCTAGAAACCCTAGAGACTATTAAGGCTCTAGAAATTATAGAAACCATTCAGATTTTAGAGAGGATCACAATACTACCGGAATACACTTCCCTCAGAACACAATTACCACAGAAACTACAGGTCACCATCACCTAATATTCAACGATCCAATCATTTTTTAGGGGGAAAGGGTGACTCCTCCCAACCAACCCTTCAGAGAGAAGAATTGTTCACATTAATGGACTCTCCTCAAGGAACCAAAAGAGTCCTCAATGGAGAAGACGAGGCTGCAGAGGGGGGGAGAAAGAAGCCCCAAGAAGAGAAAGGCAGGGCCAAGCCAATTAACTCAGAAACAGGGGTTATTAACCTCACTACGCGGAAAACTATCTCCAACGCAGACCTCAATTCTAAACAAGGGCCTTAAATTTGCACCTGATTCTCATGTACAAAAGTTCGACTTATATATTGATCTCAACAAATTCACCAGGAACCTTACTTTACAAAGACATTTTTTTTTAAAATCCCCCAATGAAAACAGACGACAATCCGAAAACTCCTCCAAGAGTAGCACCACCATCTAAATTTTACCCTGTAGAGTCAAGAGGAAGCTATATAGATATATTCTATAATTCTGTAGATGAAGATTTCAGGAAACTTAAAACGATTAACCACAAATATAACAACAATCTAAACACTCATGAAACACGTGCGATTAAACTCTGAAAAAAGACAAAGAAATGGTCATAAAGGGGGCCGATAAAGGGGGTGCAGTGGTGCTCCAGACCACTGAAGCCTACCTAAAGGAAGCAGCAATCATCTTAGATGATCCTACTACATACATCTCCCTCCAAGAAGACCCCACCACCAGTTTCCAGGAAGAACTATTAGCACTACTAACATCAGCACTGAAAGATCAATTGATTTAAAAAAGTGAATTTGAATATCTATACGTGAGGCATGCCTATTTTTTATCACTTGCCTAAAGTGCATAAGAACAAGAATCCACCCCCTGGAAGGCCTATAGTCGCAGGAGTACAATCCCTGAGCGCCAATCTCTCACATTTTGTGGACTAACTTTTACAACCTTATGTGTTGCTCAACATATCCCATCTCAAGGATTCTACAAGTATCCTACAAAAACTTCAATTTACCAAATGGCAGGACAATTATCATTGGATCACCGTTGACGTACAGGCTCTTTATTCGTCTATTCCTCATCTTAAAGGGATACAAGCAGTAAGAACAGTTTTATCCAGAGATCCCAAAAATTTCATTCTATCATGTACCAACTACATTTTGACACACAACTTTTTTGAGTTTAACGGTAAATTTTACCTCCAGAAGAACGGGACTGCTATGGGGACAAAATTTGCGCCCCCTTACGCCAATCTCCTGATGGGCATTTGGGAAGAACTTACATCTATGGCTCCATCTTTGAACAACATATCCAATTATTTTACAGATATATCGACAACCTGATATTTATCTGGGAAGGTGACCAGTCCAGTATTACTGAATTCAATGAATATCTCCAAAGAAACTATTTCAATTTAAAATGCACTTCTAAAATAGATGCAAAGGAGATAGATTTCCTGGATTTGACATTACAGGGAGTACCCGGAGAATTGATCAATACCAAAACTTTCTTCAAGGAAGTGGATGCCAATAGCTTCATCCCATACAACAGCTGTCACCACCCGAGATGGAAGGACGGAGTTCCATTTGCGCAGTTCCTTAGATTGAGGAGAAATTCGAAAATCGAGAAATGTTCGGAACTGGAAGCATTCTGGCATCAATCTGAAATCCTAAGAAACAGATTCATTGAACGGGGTTATGATCCTTCGAAAATTGAGAAAGACAGATCTAGAGCAGCAAATGCCGAACGAAAAGAATTATTATGGACCAAGCAGAACAAAGAAACAAAACAACAACTCCGTCCGTTCATTACTCAGTACAATAAAGAAAATCACCTCATTGAGAAAGTTTTAGATAAACATTGGCATATCTTATTGAAAGATCCAATCCTAGGATCCAGTTTACCACCGCGACCCAATTTTGTCTTTCGAAGAGCACCGAACCTGAAGAGCCTAGTAGCCCCCAGACAATTTCATCCTAAGAAAGAAAAGCCTCAATTGAATAAGCACTTCATGAACGACATCACTAGATGCACGCTGTCACAATATGTAGTATTCAGTGGTACCTGCGTGCAAAATCCTGCTGGCTCTGTCTATTGCTGCTGACAGCTCTGTGTGGTTAAAGTCTGCATGCTGATTTCAGCTTCTGATCCACTCCATGCTGCAGGAAAGTCTGTGTGATCTGAGCTCTGCTGATTAGTTGCAACACCTGGTAACTCTCTCCTGCAGGAGAGTTCAGTGTGAACTGACCATGCTCAGCCTTCATTGATTATGGCACCTGTGAGTAATTAGCTCCCTGTGCTTCCTATAAAAAGGCAGTCTCTGGCAGACAGAGGCTGCCAGAGTATAGGCTCACAACCTGCTCCAGCGTCCCTTGTACTTCACTGTATTCCTGATCACCAGATACTGACTTCGGCTTGCTTCCTGACTATCCTTCGGCTTAATCCCTGTGTACCGTGAATCGTGGGTTACCTGTGTATGACCTCAGCCTGCCTCCTGACCACTCTCCTGCCTGATCCTCGTGTACCGTACCCAGTGATTACCGGTGGACGACCTCGGCTTGCCTTCTGACTATTCTCCTGTCTGACCCTTGTGTACTGTGCTCCGTGACATACCAGTGTACGACCCGGCTAAGATGACTACGCATAATCCTGAATCCATGCTACCTGTTTCCAAGGGGTTACCAGTGCCACATGGGGAACCTGCTCAGGGGACCGCGACCGGCATGTCCATAGCAGCAAAGCCCAAATCCCAACTGGGGGGGTCACTGGTGAACACCTATGGCGTGGTAAGACTCCGCACCCCTGTGTCAGGTCTAGCCAATCCCCGGCCTGGTGACCAGCGTGATGTACCTGAGACCGTGACAGAATACTCTGGCCCAAAAAAGGAGCTATGGGAGCAACTGTCTGCTAGGGTCTGTAAGCAAGAGCAGAACCAAGCTCTGATCTTACAAAGCATACAGACTCTGTTACAGCGGATGGACTTCGCTTCATCTCCTCCAATATCCGTGAAACCAGTGTCAGAGGCAGAACCAGTGTCAGAGGCATTAAAGATTCTTCACCTTTTAATGCAGCAGTTGCAGGAGCTACTGACTAAGGTGTTTTCAGTGATTACCGTCTTACTAGGCAGTCCTTCTAGTGGCACGGTTCCTTCCACTCTAGGTTCAGTGCCTGTGAAACCCTCTGATGACATTCCGGGCACTCCAGTGGCATCTACATCTGTGCCCTGCAAGGACAGGTACCTGAGTCATCCTCGTCCCCAGTTGTCTGATGAGGAGCGCCAGCGGCGTAGATCCCTCAGCCTATGCTTTTATTGTGGAGCCCAGGATCATTTCATCGGGGATTGTTCCCTACGTGGGACCCGAAATAGAGCAGTAGATTCTGTTCTAACCCAGAGGGAATCCTATGGTTACAACTGGGGTCCTAGGACCAAAATTTCTTTGAAGAACTGTATAGCCCAGGTCCAGCCTCGGGAAGGTGTTCACGATCGCAAGCCCCAAGAGGGGGTCCTGTTGGTCCAAGTCCATGAGAGGGTCCAGCCAGCCTCACCCCAAGAGGGGTCCTTGTTGGTCCAAACTCAAGAGGGAGTCCATTCAGTCTCACCCCGAGAGGGGGTCCCATCAGTCCAACCCCAGGTGGGGGTCCTGTCCATCCAGCCCCAGGAGGGGGTTCATGGTTACAAGCCCCAGGAGGGGAGTATCAAACCCAAAGATGGGGTCCTGTCAGTCCAGCCCAAGAAGGGGCTTCCGAGTAATGTGCTCCAGGAGGAGCTTCCTAGTGTCTTGCCCGAAGAGGGGCTTCCTAGTGTTAAGTCCCAGGAAGGGCATCAAAGTGCTGTACTCCAAAAGGAATTCCCCAGTGTTGAGTTCCGAGAGGGGTCTCAGAGTGACAAGCCCCAAGAAGGGTTTCAGAGTACTTCACCTCAGAAGAGGTCTCGGAGGGTAATTTCCCAGGAGGGTTCTCAAAGTTTCAAGCCACAGAAAGGGGTTCAGAGTGTCGTGCACCAGGAGGGGTCTCAGACTGTCAGGCTCCAAGCAGGGTCTCAGAGTACCACACCCCAAACAGGGTCTCTGAGCATTGCGCCCCAGGTGGGTTTCCTGAGCACTGCCCCCCAAGAGGTGTCTCTGAAGGTGGTACCCCGAGAAGGGCTTCTGAATTCATTACCCAAAGAGGAATCTCCGAGTGTTGCACCCCAAAAGGACCCTCTGGACGTCACACCCAAAGAGGAGTCTCTGAGTGTGGCTTCCCAAGTAGGGCCACCGAGCACTTTGCCTCAAGAAGGGGCTCTGTATGTCACCCCAAGTGGGGGTTCCGAGTTTATCACCCCAAGTGGGGGCTCCGAGTTTATCACCCCAAGTGGGGGTTCCGAGTTTATCACCCCAGGTGGGGGTTCCGAGTCCGTTACCCCAGGTGGGGGTTCCGAGTCCGTCACCCCAAGAGGGGGTTCCGAGTTAAGCACCCAAGAAGGGTGTCCCCAGTTAATCACCCCAGATGGGGATTCCGAGTTAATCACCCCAGATGGGGGTTCCGAGTTAATCACCCCAGATGGGGGTTCCAAGCCAATCACCCCAGATGGGTGTTCCGAGTCCTTCACTCCAGACGGGAGTTCCGAGTGTGTCACTCCCAGTAGAGATCCATCTGCCCTTGCCTTCGGGCATGAGGACCCATCTGCCCTTGCCTTCGGGCATGAGGACCCATCTGCCCTTGCCTCCGGGCATGAGGACCTATCTGCCCTTGCCTCCGGGCATGAGGACCTATCTGCCCTTGCCTCCGGGCATGAGGACCTATCTGCCCTTGCCTCCGGGCATGAGGATTTGTGTGCCTCCGGGCCAGTCTCCGTGGCCTCTGGGCCAGTCTCCGTGGCCTCCGGGCCAGTCTCCGTGGCCTCCGGGCCAGTCTCCATGGCCTCCGGGCCTGTATCCAGTGCCTCCATGGTCTCTAAAGTTCCAATGCCTGCCATTCAAGAAGATTTGCCTGTGTTGCTGGGAGTCCCTGCTCTACCCAAACTGTCCTCCAAGTCCATTTTCCAGGAGGATCCAGTTCAATTGGATTCATTTAAAGAGCCTCAGTTTGTCCAATTTGATGGAGATCTCACCCATTTCCAAGCCCTAGCAGACTATTATTTAGATGCTATGAACTCTGATCCATTCTCCGGGGTTAATTTGGCAAACATTGTCAAATACTTAGTGTTGTCATTCAGGGGAGAAGCCATGGAGTGGGTTAGTACACTCATTGAGACTCATGACCCCCGACTAAAAGACCTAATTTCTTTTTCCAGGGCTGTGGTTGAAAGATTTGGACCCAAGACTCCTGGTGAGAGGTCTATCCTTGCCGCACCTGAGGTCAGTCAGAGTGGTGAGTCAGCTAGACTACATTCTAAAATTCCCAGAGCATCTCCAAAAAAAATTTTGAGACCCGATTCCTTGAATTTAAGAGGTGGAGTTATATGTGTAGGTTCTTCCAGGTTGATGGTGGATCCTCATGAACTCCCTACACGGACCATGGACCAGGATTCAAGTTCAGAGTGCGGCTCGGATCATGATGTCACTCCTTTTCTGGGACGTCCAATATTATCTACTGCCCGTTTTGTAGAGCCAAAGGTCACACATCAGTCAACAAAATCCAAACAGTCTTCCAAAAAGAAGAAGCACCGCAGACGACCTTGAAAATTTCCTTGTGGGGTGTTCGGAGCCCACCCCTAGAGGGGGGGGTAATGTCACAATATGTAGTATTCAGTGGTACCTGCGTGCAAAATCCTGCTGGCTCTGTCTATTGCTGCTGACAGCTCTGTGTGGTTAAAGTCTGCATGCTGATTTCAGCTTCTGATCCACTCCATGCTGCAGGAAAGTCTGTGTGATCTGAGCTCTGCTGATTAGTTGCAACACCTGGTAACTCTCTCCTGCAGGAGAGTTCAGTGTGAACTGACCATGCTCAGCCTTCATTGATTATGGCACCTGTGAGTAATTAGCTCCCTGTGCTTCCTATAAAAAGGCAGTCTCTGGCAGACAGAGGCTGCCAGAGTATAGGCTCACAACCTGCTCCAGCGTCCCTTGTACTTCACTGTATTCCTGATCACCAGATACTGACTTCGGCTTGCTTCCTGACTATCCTTCGGCTTAATCCCTGTGTACCGTGAATCGTGGGTTACCTGTGTATGACCTCAGCCTGCCTCCTGACCACTCTCCTGCCTGATCCTCGTGTACCGTACCCAGTGATTACCGGTGGACGACCTCGGCTTGCCTTCTGACTATTCTCCTGTCTGACCCTTGTGTACTGTGCTCCGTGACATACCAGTGTACGACCCGGCTAAGATGACTACGCATAATCCTGAATCCATGCTACCTGTTTCCAAGGGGTTACCAGTGCCACATGGGGAACCTGCTCAGGGGACCGCGACCGGCATGTCCATAGCAGCAAAGCCCAAATCCCAACTGGGGGGGTCACTGGTGAACACCTATGGCGTGGTAAGACTCCGCACCCCTGTGTCAGGTCTAGCCAATCCCCGGCCTGGTGACCAGCGTGATGTACCTGAGACCGTGACACACGCCTTGTATGAGATGCAATTGCTGTAAATACCTGGAGAAACAACCTTTCAAATGGAAGACACATGACGATAGATCATATTCTTTAAATTTACCCTGCACTTGCAATTCAAATTTCATTGTTTACAGAATCACATGTGGATGCGGCCTCTATTATGTGGGCAAAACTAAAAGAGTGCTGAAACTTAGAATACAGGAACATCTAAGAAATATCAAAAACAAGCTTACCACCCACAACATACTGCAACATTTCTCCAAAAAGCACGACTCAATTCCAGACAAAAGCAATTTTGTATTCACAGCCCTTGAACATATTCCGATAAACCCAAGAGGTGGTAATACAGACCTTTTCAATTTATACATTGAATTCACTATCCCCCAAGGGAAAATGTTAATATTGTCTCATTTCTCTAAACTTTAGAGACTTCAATTTTTCAACAATTATAATATACATTCAAATCCCCCTTTTTTTTCCTTTTCCGCTCCTATTTTCCCTCCCCCTCCTTCTCCCTCTCTTCAGACTTCATTCCATGTCACTTATTCCTTAAGAAATGATAATATGAAATACTCTCACATACAGAAACTGTATGATATAAGCACAAACTGATGATTGTACATATAAGACCAATATGAGCTACAAACCTATTGTTCACATCAAGTATGAATGACTGTAAGCACCTCTCTTTTTCAGTGCTAGCTTCTCTTTTTGAGTATGCACATACACAAACAATAATATGATCACGTCACCCACACTCTTATTCCATTTACATCTAGTCCAAAAGGCCTGATATATATCCCTAGTTTAGGTATAGACCTTTAAAATTTAAATGTATAAATCCTATCCTATCCTATAGTAGTTTATGCACATATATTAACATGATCCAGTCATCTACATTTACAATTCTTATCACACAACACTGGAGCACATAGGCAGCCACGGAATGGGATCCCTTTAAATAGTAACGATATAGTCCCTACTCCCCCATTATAATATATTCATATTTTATATTTACGATAAGTCCATTGTAATTCACGGACAGACACATAGAGGGTTACCCTCTGCAATACTTTGCACATTACAGACATAGCACCTCATTATCACCACCAATTATCACGTAATTATCATCATTTAGACTAGTGTTAGTCTGATTGAAGCTGCTGGAACACACCCTGTTCCGACAGACACGTATATATAATCTATATATTGTATATATCTTCCATTAAACCACTTATTACACCACTAGAGCACAAAGATAGCCACGGAATGGGATTGCTTTAAATAGTTGACATTGCGTTTTCCCCCATTATAATATATTTACATTTATACTATCCTTGACTAGCATATTGAAATTCACCGTCGAACATATAGAGGGTCACCATTTGCAATACATCGCACATTACTGACATAACACCTTATTAATACTATCAATTATCACATCATTATCACCACTTAGACTAGTGTAAGTCTTTCGGAATGCTGCTGGAATGCACCCTGTTCCGACAGACATGTCAATATTGTTTATACCTCCCATTAAAATATACACCACTTATCACACAACCAGACATATACCTGTCAAAAAGATCACACAGATTTTCCTTTTATTTGATAGTTTAGGTATCAGAAGTGGAACACAATATTACATCCGGATCCATTAGGTGGAACGCAATACAGTACCAGAAGCCCCCATCCACATCGCCCGCCGGACTATTAGGTGGAATACTGGAATACATTCCCGGAAGTGACCCCCCGCCAGAAATACTGGTGGAACGCAGAGCATAGCGTTCCCGGAAGTCACTCACCGCCGGAAATATAGTTGGAGCGCAAAATTGGAATGCAGAGCGTTCCCGGAAGTGAATACTTCCGATGCATTCACATCAGACTATGGTTATTATCAGCTGCTATATACCCCTACATTTATTAGGTTGAAGGCGGCACATGTAGGCATCCTATTAACGTTAAGTCTGTGGAGAGAAAGGAGCAGTTTTATCTGTATTCCTTTAACATCCAATCACCTTCAGCACATGATACAGGAAGTAAGGTAATACCACACAGGGGTATTTAAACCCCTTCTGCTCAGTCAGGACACACTCGCATCCTGACTGATGGGACACACTACACTTCTTTGCTGGTAAGGTACACTCCCTAGACCTTAAATTGGTTGCACTCTGTTGGTCTTATATTGATGTGCTAAGATTTGTAAATCATATCTGTATATCATGTACACACCTTCCACTGTTGGAATGGGAACTTACACTTTGGGCAATATATACCTTATACTTATACTAATCTGTCACTATCCATCATATTGGGTATATGTAACCGTATTTGGAACAATGTGTACTATGTAACATTTTGTGGCTCTTACTTTGAGCAATATGTTGTATGTACTATTTTGTAGTCCCTCTACCTTCCATTATAAACTGTAACTATATGGAGCTTGTCACCATAAGGTTAAACTATACATCCAAGAATTAACCATGTATGTTAAATGCTCTCATACATTTCTCCAATGTAAAATAACTTTTTTATTGTTTATGGATTGCAGAATATAAATTTGGTGAAGCTATCAGTTGAATTTTTTGTTTATCTCCCCAAACTGAGGGTATGTACATAGGTTAACTATTTTTTATATCTTTTGAATATCAGGAGATCCAACTCCCTAAAAGCATGCAATATATTATTCCGCTATATCAGTATATCCTCATAGTAACTCATCAAATGATTTATTTTAGGTACCCTGACAGTCAACACCCCTTCTAGGGGGCTGACTCATTTTGGTCCATCTACCATTTAGGATCGAAAACATTTCTGATCGGTATGTATTTCTAGTAAGAAACAATGATGATTAGAGGTAGGGGTCTCCATCTATTATCCTCCTCTTCCCCCCTCGTTGTTTCCTCTCTCAACCTCGTTGTCTCCCCGCTCATCCTTATTCTCTATGACCAACCCGGTTTCCTCCTCCTATAGAATATATCTGCACAGATCTTTGTTTTTAGTATAAGATGTTTTTATTAAAACGGCACTGTTTCACCATCCTAGATACCTTGGTACTCCTGAAGAAGTCCCTCCGGGACGAATCGCGTAGGGTCTTTCAGGAAAAATACTTGTCAAAAGTGGTATCAAACATCGGATTAAATGTGATACGATTATTTCTGTGAAAACCAATTGTTTTTATATTATTGTACAAAATAAATTTTTATATATTGTTCTATCAATGTGTAGGTAATTTGGGTGAAACCTACACTAGCGCATCTCAATACTTCTTCTTTCCATATATATATATATATATATATATATATATATATATATATATATATATATATATATATATATATACTTGTTGGAGGTGGAGCGGCACTCTCAGCAGAAAAAAGAATCAGGTACACGTTGTTAAATGAGCGACGTTTCGACGTCCTTTATTTGGACATTTTCTTCAGGCCAAATAAAGGACGTTGAAACGTCGCTCATTTAACAACGTGTACCTGATTCTTTTTTCTGCTGAGAGTGCCGCTCCACCTCCAACAAGTATGCTATCCCTCCGTGCAGGCACCCAGCCAATATCCTCCGCATAGCTGCAGTGGACTGTGCCGGTCTCTTGGACTCGTATATATATATATATATATCCGTACAAGACTGCCGGCACTCACTCCAAGCAAATTTTCCAACTGGCCCCGGTGCCCGACGGAGATTCTGATATACCATGTACAATAAACGGCACTCAAGAGGCAGGATACATCTGGTTTCAAAGATTTGGTGTATTAAAGCATGACACTCAAAGGACAAGCTTTCGGGGGATTAACCCCTTCTTCAGGTCACAACACCTACAGCAATGAATGTTAAACAAGACATACCTTTTACACCCTGTTGCTGTATCCTCACACCGCTGCAAGACACGCCAGACGCCGCCGGCCGGAAGTCAGGAAGTGACGCACTTCCGGATAGACACTCGATCCGGTTGCTAAGCAACCATCACAAGCGTCTCACTCCGGAAGGCGCACAGTCCTGGCCCCAGCCGCAGTGTCATCAGCATATGCACATGCAGAAAGATGTTATGGAAACCAGCAAACAAAGTACACCACTTACCCCACTGAAACAGGATCCCGCCTGTCAGGAGAGATATCCATTCTTCACCGCACGCCAGTGCAGGACGCAGCAGGTGGTTGCTAGGCAACCCACCCCACCACGTTCACCTAGGCTGCTGTATAAATGTCACTCGACCTCCAGCAGGGGGCATCCGGACCTGGGGAAGAGATGTACCACAATATTACATACATATATTTTACATTAAACAATTGTAAAGCCATAACATAATGTTATATACAATATAAAGAAAATAAAGAAAAAAAGAAGAAACACAGTGAAAACATTAATCCAAGGAGATATGAATCAGACAAAGCTATTCCAATTCAATTTTTCATTTAACCCATTAGGGTAAATGGTATTTAACCGCAGGATCCATCTTGCCTCCAGCCGGAGCAAAGATTTAACCCTATCACCCCCACGCATAGATTCCTCAACCTGGTCAATCATAAAATATTTCAATGCAGATAAAGGGTGTCTCATGGCCTTAAAGTGGCGGGCAACCGGTTGGTCATTATCCCTACCACCCAAGGCGAGACTAATTGCAGATCTATGCAGGCCCATCCGTTCCCGAAAACTCTGAGACGTCTGGCCTACATAGTACAGCCCACACGGGCACACAATCACATAGACAACGTAAGTCGACCTGCATGTCAACACTTTGCGAATTTCAAAAGTTTTAGGAGAATGTGGATGTTTGAATGACTTGCATTTAACCAGGAAGTTACATGTAATGCAACCAAAGCAGCTATAACAGCCTGGCGGCTTAAAGTAAGTGTTGGGGGCCCTGGGTAGGCCTCTCCCAGTAATGTCAGTATGTACTAAGCGGTCTCTAAGGTTGCGGCCTCTTTTGAAGGCTGCAATCGGATGGACGTTAGTTAAGCCAGGCAAGTCAGCATCTGATCTCACAATAGGCCAAAGTGCCCGGGTGGCTTGGCCAATCACCGGGCTGGCCACAGAATAAAGGCTAGACCATGGCAACGACTCCTGTTTGTTTTTAGATTTTGTAGATAGAAGCTGAGCTCTGGGCATTTGTAATACTTTTAATTTTTGTGCATTTAAACTAACTAAATCATACCCACGAGCCACAAATTTAGCAATAAGTGTATCTAGTCTATCGGACATACCAGATGTGTCACTCATGAGTCTAGCACTTCTCATCATTTGGGAAAGGGGTAAACTTTTTTTGAGAGCAGGCGGGTGATGGCTATTTGCCATCAGGAACGTATTACGCTCCACATCTTTAAAATAAGCATCAGTAATGATTTTGCCATTCCTGATGTGTATAGCAACATCCAGGAAATGGGCTGTCGTCGCACTCCACTCAAATGTAAATTTAATCGTCGACTCTCTTGCATTGACCATAGAGATCAATGCCGTGAGTCTCTCGATCCCCCCTGTCCATAAAATGAATACATCGTCTATGTATCGTGTGTAAACATGTCAGCTCCTTCTCCCTAAAAAGAATGCTTTTTTAAAAGATACAACTAGTTTTTTAAAGTTGTTACAGAGTGTGGGGGATGTACCTGAAAACACCATTATGGTGTGTTTGGATGTATGCAGTTTGTATACATCCATACCTCACTCTGGTGGGCTTGAGGCGATGAGATTGTTCATTGGAGAACATCTAAGTACAGATATGTTTGACCATGATCTATTTATTTGCTTGTTAGATTTAATTCTGAATAGAAACTATTTTCTATTCGATGGGAGCTACTACCTCCAGCTCCGCGGGTGTGCCATGGGGTCAGCAGTGGCCCCTGCATACGCAAATATCTACATGTTCCAACAAGAGGAACTATTGTTCTTGAATGATCCATCTGTCAGCCAGTACTTACATGTTTACACACGATACATAAACAATGTATTCATTTTATGGACAGGGGGGATCGAGAGACTCACGGCATTGATCTCTATGGTCAATGCAAGAGAGTCGACGATTAAATTTACATTTGAGTGGAGTGCGACGACAGCCCATTTCCTGGATGTTGCTATACACATCAGGAATGGCAAAATCATTACTGATGCTTATTTTAAAGATGTGGAGCGTAATACGTTCCTGATGGCAAATAGCCATCACCCGCCTGCTCTCAAAAAAAGTTTACCCCTTTCCCAAATGATGAGAATTGCTAGACTCATGAGTGACACATCTGGTATGTCCGATAGACTAGATACACTTTTTGCTAAATTTGTGGCTCGTGGGTATGATTTAGTGAGTTTAAATGCACAAAAATTAAAAGTATAACAAATGCCCAGAGCTCAGCTTCTATCTACAAAATCTAAAAACAAACAGGAGTCGTTGCCATGGTTTAGCCTTTATTCTGTGGCCAGCCCGGTGATTGGCCAAGCCACCCGGGCACTTTGGCCTATTGTGAGATCAGATGCTGACTTGCCTGGCTTAACTAATGTCCGTCCGATTGCAGCCTTCAAAAGAGGCCGCAACCTTAGAGACCGCTTAGTACATACTGACATTACTGGGAGAGGCCTACCCAGGGCCCCCAACACTTACTTTAAGCCGCCAGGCTGTTATAGCTGCTTTGGTTGCATTACATGTAACTTCCTGGTTAAATGCAAGTCATTCAAACATCCACACTCTCCTAAAACTTTTGAAATTCGCAAAGTGTTGACATGCAGGTCGACTTACGTCGTCTATGTGATTGTGTGCCCGTGTGGGCTGTACTATGTAGGCCAGACGTCTCAGAGTTTTCGGGAACGGATGGGCCTGCATAGATCTGCAATTAGTCTCGCCTTGGGTGGTAGGGATAATGACCAACCGGTTGCCCGCCACTTTAAGGCCATGAGACACCCTTTATCTGCATTGAAATATTTTATGATTGACCAGGTTGAGGAATCTATGCGTGGGGGAGATAGGGTTAAATCTTTGCTCCGGCTGGAGGCAAGATGGATCCTGCGGTTAAATACCATTTACCCTAATGGGTTAAACGAAAAATTTAATTGGAATAGCTTTGTCTGATTCATATCTCCTTGGATTACTCACTGTGTTTCTTCTTTTTTTCTTTATTTTCTTTATATTGTATATAACATTATGTTATGGCTTTACAATTGTTTAATGTAAAATATATGTATGTAATATTGTGGTACATCTCTTCCCCAGGTCCGGATGCCCCCTGCTGGAGGTCGAGTGACATTTATACAGCAGCCTAGGTGAACGTGGTGGGGTGGGTTGCCTAGCAACCACCTGCTGCGTCCTGCACTGGCGTGCGGTGAAGAATGGATATCTCTCCTGACAGGCAGGATCCTGTTTCAGTGGGGTAAGTGGTGTACTTTGTTTGCTGGTTTCCATAACATCTTTCTGCATGTGCATATGCCGATGACACTGCGGCTGGGGCCAGGACTGTGCGCCTTCCGGAGTGAGACGCTTGTGATGGTTGCTTAGCAACCGGATCGAGTGTCTATCCGGAAGTGCGTCACTTCCTGACTTCCGGCCGGCGGCGTCTGGCGTGTCTTGCAGCGGTGTGAGGATACAGCAACAGGGTATAAAAGGTATGTCTTGTTTAACATTCATTGCTGTAGGTGTTGTGACCTGAAGAAGGGGTTAATCCCCCGAAAGCTTGTCCTTTGAGTGTCATGCTTTAATACACCAAATCTTTGAAACCAGATGTATCCTGCCTCTTGAGTGCCGTTTATTGTACATGGTATATATATATATATATATATATATATTTGTATGTATGTATGTATTTTTTTTAACAACCTGGGCAATCTACTGGAATATAATATAATATAAAGATAACCCCTAAAGTGGCAACGCATTATAAGCAATTATTACTGAGGGAGATTTTCTGAAAAAAACCCTATCCCACCTATTATTCCATCTACCAGTTATTACAGAATTTGCCACTACGTGATTTTATGATATATATGATCTAGTTAATTTATTTTATTTTCTAAGCTGTGAGAGAGCCCGTTTTCATTAATTAATTTCTTCCGTAGGGGCTGAGTATCCCCTTTTTAGCAGCCACACATTGATTGTAACAGTGAATTTGCGCTAAGTCCACTATCTTCTCCTTATTATATTGGTTATAGATTTATTTATATCTATTTTACAATCTCTTGTATTCTAGGTGTTTAAATCTAGTCCAACAGTCTTTCTATATAGGGAATTGAATATCTGTTGTATAAAGTAGGTTGTAGTTCTTAGTCTATGTAATTGTAATGTAATTCTGTCCTTTGTCATAAATATAAATTGCACGAGTAATATCGTTATCTATCGATATTGGTTATATCTGAATATTAGTCCATTCCTCTATGTTTCCAATGCTGTTAAATTGTTAAAGAAACTATTATAGAAAACAATTTAAAAATGGCAAAAATTGTCTAAATCCATATGTAATTACTGTTTTCCCTATTTTCCCTATTGAATATATTAAATATACCTAACAGTCTTATGTTTGCCAATTACTGTGTATAATAGACATTTACTTCCGCCAACCAGTATATATATATATATATATATATATATATATATATATATATATATATATATATATATATATATATATATATATATATATATATATTGGGTCCCAATATGATCTGTGAAATACAGAAATTGGTTATTTATGAGGTATCTTTCTCTTCCTCTATAATAAATATTGTCATTAATAAATTACACTCTGTAGCCTAAGTATTTACCCAATTACTATGTACGAAATATAATTATTTGCCAACCATGCAGTAAGCCCCGCATACTTCCGCCAACTAATTTATAAGTAAAGGCAGATGTTCCCCTTCCCCGATATTCCTACTTCCGCCAACCATAGTGGTTTATGGCATATACCACTGCCAACCATCTCTAGACCTAGGCAAACACACAACTTCCGCTTATCCTGGAGGTCACTTCCGCCCTTTGCGGCTGCCGGACTGGGACCCATCGCCACAATAACGGCGATATAATAACATAAACCACCAGAGCCTCCCTTCCTTCATGGTATATGGTAACTATTTTTCAGTGGAGGGCAGTAGATCGATGGATCGCGAATTCTCCTCTAAATATAGGAGACATACATACCCAATTCCATCTCTGGTAACTATATAATATATTGGTGCACATGAACTGCTGCTATTACCATCTATACACTGGAGCAATTTATGCTAGCAAAGACTATTTTTTTTACCATTTTCCATTTCCCCCTTTTTTTTTTTTAGAAAAATCCTTTTTATTATTCTTATTTTTATTATTATGCTTGTTTTAACATGTAATAAACACATTTAACTGTTATATTTTATTGTTTTTATTCAGTTAGCACTGTATACTTTTTTTTTTCTTCGTAACATTATAGGGGGCCTTACACACCCCCTCATACAGCAGCTTTAACTGTACTTGTGGTACTTAGCTACTATATTAAGCTTCCAGTTTCCAGTGTCGACTTCCAGCTCTCAGTGTCGTCTTCCATTGTCCAGTGTTGACTGCCAGTTTGCAGTGTCGACTGCTAGCTCCCAGTGTTGATTTCCAGCTCTCATTGTCCACTACAAGTTTGCAGTGTCGACTCCCAGCCCCAGCATCAACTCCAAGTCTGCATTGTTGACTCTCTGTCTTCAATATCATCGTCAAAGTACAGCCTTCTTCAATGTCTTCTTCAAAGCACAGTCTTCTTCAATATTATATTCAAAGTACGGTATTTTTCATTCATTCTTCCAGTCTTTACAGTAGTTCCCCGGTCCTCAGTCTCCTAGCTACCACTACGAACTCTTTCTCAGTTAATTACATTGATATTGCTCAAGTTCTGTTTAATTACTATTGTTGCTTCATTACCAACTTGGAACTGTATCGCCAGTTGTTCATTAAACCTGCTAAAACTGACACAACCCTCCACTGTTTAATCCAGTACTATTGTACATAAGTAAAACACAACATACGGTCACCAAGCTTTCGCCATCCACTCATTTCCACTTGCTCAGCTACCCCCTCCCTGCCAGTCCCACAAAAACCCCAAAGTGTGACACAAGACTTCATAGTATTCAGTGTATGTGATTCTTCATCACAAGGTAATTCCAGCTCAGATTACCAGCTCAGAGCCGTCTTGAATATAAATGAATCTGAAAAGAATTAATAAAGTTAAATGTAATATATAATATTAATCAAGAATGTAGAATGAGGCAACAGTGAAACCACTGTTACTAGCCCCAAAATATACATAGCCCTTAAGCTCTAGTATGTGAGAAGCGCTAATCAATGGATATACAGAGCAACCTAACAGGACAAGATGTCACAAGAATAAGATCATTTCTAAGGACAAGTAGTGACAATGAAAACATATAAAATTAGGTAATATAAACACAGGGGAAAGGGGAAGAAAAATGACACAAGATAAGAATAAGTGGAAGTTTAGGAAGCAACTAGTAGGGACACAAGTAGATATTATAAAGTGGCAGCAAAGATTGTGACCAGAGTAAAAGATATTGTTATTAGTTTAAATGGATACCACGATAGTGGCAAAACATTAAATGAAGCAGTGTAAAGATTGATATTCTTATTAACATATAAGAAAATTGTAATGCATACTTTATATGTATTCTACGATTTCTCATTAACCCCTTCACGACAATTGACGTATATATACGTCATGGTCGGGAAGTACTTCCCGACCGTTGACGTATATATACGTCATGGCTTCAAACTGTCACTGCGTCTAGAGACGCAGTGACAGTTAGGTGATGTCTGCTGTCCCTGACAGCAGACATCCCCCCTCGCCGCCCGGGGGGGGGCAGGGATGCCCCCACCGGACGGCGATCGCTGTGATTGGCTGTTCAAATCTGAACAGTCAATCACAGCGTTTCCTGTGTTACCGGCGGCTAAGCCGCTCGGTAACACAGAAAACGGTGGTGATCGGTGCAGCACCGATCACCACCGAGCGGCAGCACCCCCCTCCCACCCGCCGGGCACTCACCCGGCAGCAGCAGCAGCTCCCCCGGCTCCAACGCTACGTCCGGAGCGCACGCTGCGCTCCCCTCCTCCCCCCTCCCCCCCGCAGCAGCAGCAGCAGCAGCAGCATCATGCTGCTGCTGAAAAAGTTAAAAATAAAATAAAATAAAAAAATAATGTGCAAATGTGTGTATATATATATATATATATACACACACACATATATATATATATATATATATATATATATATGTGTGTGTATATATATGTATATATATGTATATATATATATATATATATATATATATATATATATACACATATATATATATATATATGTGTGTGTGTGTGTGTGTGTGTGTGTGCGTATACCGCACCGATCACCAACGATCGCCAGCCCCCCCCCCTCCCACCCGGCAGCCCCCCTCCCTCCCACCCACCCGGCTGCCGCAGCGCCAGCACCCCTCCCACCCCCCCGCCAGCCGCAGCGCCAGCCCCCCTCCCAAAGCTGGTGACCAAAATGGGGTCACTTGTGGGGGGGTTCCACTGTATTGGTGCTTCGGGGGTCTTGCTAATGCGACATAGCACCCGCCATTCATTCCACCACCAAAAATCACTCCTTCCCTTCTGAGTCCTGCCATGCACCCAACTGGTATTTTTTGGTCACATGTGAGGCATTGCCGTACCCGGGAGAAATTGGGGCACAGATTTTGGGGTGCTTTGTCTCCTTCATTCCTTGTGAAAATTAAAAATTTTGAGCCAGAACTGCATTTTTGTGTAAAAAATTAAATTTTTTTACACAAAAATGCAGATCTGGCTCAAAATTTTTCATTTTCACAAGGAATGAAGGAGACAAAGCACCCCAAAATCTGTGCCCAATTTCTCCCGGGTACGGCAATGCCTCACATGTGACCAAAAAATACCAGTTGGGTGCATGGCAGGACTCAGAAGGGAAGGAGTGATTTTTGGATTTTGCAGCACAGATTCTGGTTGAATGACCCCCGAAACACCCATACAGTGGAACCCCCCCACAAGTGACCCCATTTTGCAAACTACACCCCTCAGGGAATTCATCTAGGGGTATAGAGTACATTTCAAACCCCCCGGGGTTTCACCAATTTTGATACAACTGAGCTGTGAAAATGAAAAATTATTTTTTTTCATTTTCACTGCCCAGTTGTACCACAATTGGTGAAACCCCTGGGGGTTTGAAATGTACACTATACCCCTAGATGAATTCCCTGAGGGGTGTAGTTTGCAAAATGGGGTCACTTGTGGGGGGTTCCTAACTTTTAGCATCTTATGGTGCCTAGAAACCTACATGGTGCCTAAAAAATAATCTCATAAAAAGGAGGCTCCAAAATCAAGTAGGTGCTCCTTCTATTATGAAGCCTGTGGTTTGGTCACCGTGCACACTAGGGCCACATATAGGATATTTATGAAAACCAAAGAATTGGGGGAATCAATTTTTAGTCACATTTCTCTAGTAAAATGTACTGTGTTCCTTAGAAAAATGTATTAAAATTGCAAATCTGCAAAAAAAAAAGAAATTTTGAAATTTCACCTACACTTTGTTTTAATTCCTGTGAAACACCTAAAGGGTTAACAAACTTCCAAAATGCTGTTTTGAATACTGTGAGGGGTGCAGTTTTTGAAATGGCATCATTTATGGGAGTGTCTCACATACAAGTCCCTCAAAGTCACATCAGAACTGAACTGGTCCCTAAAAAAATCAGTGTTTGAAATTTTCTTGAAAATTTGAGAATTTGCTAGTCATATTTGAAGCCTCCTAGTGTCCAAAAAATGAAAAGGGGGTGGAAATAATGATTGCAACATAAAGTAGACATATGGTCTTTGTTAGTTATTAACTATTTTGAGTGGTATGATTATTTGTCTCACAAGCAGAAAATGTGACATTTTGCATATTGCTAAATTTTCCATTTTTTCACGATATTTTGGTATTTTTCACAAAAAAACACAGACTGTATCGACCCAAATTTACCACTAACTTGAAGTACAATGTGTCACGAGAAAACAATCTCAAAATCACTGGGATAAGTAAAAGCAAAAAAAAGTTATCCCCACTTAAGTGAGACATGTCAGATTTGAAAAAAAGGGCTCTGTCATGAAGGCACAAACTGGCTCTGTCATGAAGGGGTTAATAAAATTTATATAAACGAGGAAAGATTGATATTCATCTAGCCCCAAGATAGTAATACATTTCAGATGATTGATCCATTGGCTTTCACGTTTAAGTGACATGATCAATAGGCATGTAGCAAAAATCATACATTGTATGTTTACCAGGCACAAAATGTTTTGCTACTGGTGGCGTATTGCAATCGATGGTGGTATGGGCCTTTTTTTTTTTATAGAAGAACAATGTAAGGCTATCTGTTCTTTCAAATGATGTATCGTCTTCCCCACGTAGATCATTCTACATGAACACATGATGACATATATGACAATGCAACTCTCACAGTTCAGTGGTGACGATATCCCATCACCTGGATTAGTGAACCTCACTCTGGTGCATAGGTATTGGCAGTTCACGCAACCATGGCATTTAGTCACTTTGGGCCTTATTTTAGTTCACTCTTTCTGACAAAATCCTTCTTAGATGGACAAAACCATGGCCCTTATTCTGTTTCGAGCGGTACGGCCCGCGTGCGGCCGTACCGCCGATGTTTTCCATCTGCACATGCGCAGAGGTCAATCTGCGCATGTGCAGGCGAATTCGCCGCACATAACGTTACTACGCCGCAAAGGGGGCGTATAGGGGAGTGAGGGGCTTCATGCCCTCATTTCCCTATGTATACGCCCCGCGTTTCATGGGCGTTCCCATGCAAACGCGGGGCGTACGCATGGTAATGAGGGCATGACGCAACTCATGGGGGCGGAAAGCTGACGTCGCCGGATGTCAGCTTTCAGCCCCCATACAAGCTACCACACGGACGATTGTCCGTGTGGTCTCAGCTTGCGGGAGCTGCCGGGGCGTGCGGACCTGCCTTCGATGGTCGACGACCATCGAATGCAGGGGGCAGCTCCCACCATGGTGGAGGCGTACGCCTCCACCATTTTTATGCGGATCGCCAGCCGTCCGTGTACGGACGGCCGTGGCGATCCGTAGGGTGGGCGGGGATTGGTTTGTGCGGCCGGAGCCCCGTGTGCGGCTCTGGCCGCACCAACCAGAATAAGGGCCCATGTGCACTGCAGGTGGGGCAGATGTAACTTGTGCAGATATAATTAGATTTGGGTGGGGTTTTACTTCAAATTGAGATCTATATTGCAGTGTAAAAATAAAGCAGCCAGTATTTTCCCTTCACAGAAACAAAATAACTCACCCAAATCTAATTCTCTCTGCACATTTTACATCTGCCCCCCTGCAGTGCACATGGTTTTGTCCATCTAAGAAGGATTTTGTCAGAAAGAGTGAACCAAAATAAGGCCCTTTATTTTTTGCTTTCAGCCAGTGTTGGTTAGTAATGGGTCCAATGTCAGAGCCAGAAATTATGGCTCCTTTTATAACAAAAACGTGGGGCTGTTTGGCAAAAATGTCCCATTATTTCGTCTTTTTGCACTATATGCCAGTGTTTCATAATTGTTCTGTGAATATGTGCAGAGGCAATAGAATAGGTAGAAGAAAAAAGGAGTCTATCCATCGCGGTATCTTTACTTTCAATAATAAAAATTTGTTCATGTTGTTGTAGCCAGAAGTCTATATCCTGAGCGATTGACTGCAAAAGAGAACCACACAAGGAGATAATGGGTCTCCCCGGTGGTTGGATCAAAGTTTTGTGAACCTTTGGTAATATATACAACATCAGAGTCCTAGGGTGGGGTGGCAATAGGAACTCTGATGTACATCTCCAATGTAGATCAATGCAGGGCCGTCTTTTCATATGGGCTTAATGGGCACTTGCCCAGGGGCCCCAGGTGTATAAGGGTCATATGCTGATAGATGAGGATCCCCTTTTTCCAGGGATACCAGAATTTAGAAAATCGGCCCTGGGGAAATGGAGATATCCAACTTCAAAGCAGCAGTCCAGATCCGACCTGTTAATTGCAATTCCCAGTCATATTTCTCAGGTTCTCTCTGACTTAGAGATTTTTTAAGAGTATATTCTAAAAGCTGAGACTCTCCCCTTTCCGCCGACACTAGCGGCTTGTCTCTATCATACCCAGAACCAGAGATATCAGCCTTCCAGCAGCCGGTCCCTGCTCCAGCTCCAAACATCTGGTGTACAGTTTTATATGTTTGTCAATGGATTGCTCTGGTTCCTGATCTCTGATCCCAAAGTTCCCAGCACCTCCTGAAAGTTGGGACTCTAGGTTTTTATACTATTGAAGGCTAAGAAATCTATTTCCAGATAATGGCAATATCTGCAGTCAAACATGCTGCCCTTCCACCGGAAAAGGACAAATATTAAGCCCACTCCATTATCCAACCCTCCCCTACGTATAAAACACTCCCTGGAAGTCATTTACATGGGACCGTTCATTCAGCTCAGTGCCCCCTTCCACATGTTAGTGTTCTCAATCCCACCACCTGTGCAGTAAAGGAGTAATTAGCAGAAGTTACTGCTCCAGGTCCTACATGTTGAATGGAAGATTCAGCACCCCCTGCCACCCGTGGGACATCAAATATGCTGATGATAGGGGGACCCCTAGGAGGGGAGAATAGGTAAGGGCCCCAGTGCATTGCTTTGCCCAGGGGCCCACACTGCCGTTAAGACGGCCCTCGATCAATCCAATGGTTCTGTGATAATTTTTGATAACCAATCCTATTACCAGATTTAAGGATGTTCAAGCCCAAATTCTTGCAAGCAGTGACCTCCTTATCAAGCAATTCTAAATCAATATTGACTTGTTCTATCACCAACATCATTAGTTGAAAGGAACAGTCATTTAATATTTGGCACTGCTTACAGTAATTGGAGTTGGACCTGCCAATAGTAGGCTGGTTTTGGATCCTAAATCCCCTGGACACTAGCTTCTCTTTGAAATATTGTGACATGGTTAGGCCGTGCAGGCGTAGCTCAACACAGCATCTCTTTAGTTTAATTAAATCAGGAAACACCTCAGAGGGGCTATCAACATCAAATGCCTAAGCTGAAGTATCATCATGTAGAATCCGTGAAATATCCTCATCGTCAAAGTGTTTTGAGTCAGTTAAATCCTTGAATATATTAAGTGTCCTCCATGAGAAGAAATGTAGAAAAACATATCCAGTCAATGAAATAAAAAACAATAGCTTAATGCTACAAAAAAAAATCAAACACAGCTTACCAGGTAAAATTTCTTTATGAGTATATATGAGAAACAACACATTATGTCACATATTTTTTTAAGTTTATTCACTTTTATGTTCAGTACATTGATGTGGACTGGGGGACCCCAGCTCTTGATGAAGTTCATTGACATCCTCAATCTTTTGGATACCACAATTAGGTTAACTCTAGCATTCAGTACGAATAACATTAGCTATTTTGATGTTAGTGTTACTTGTAAAGTCGGTATTGTTTCAACAAACATCTTTAGGAAAAGCATGGACAAAAATTCCCTATTGTCAGCAGACTCTTTTCATCCGTTACCTCTTAAATGAGGCTTACCTCTCTCTCAATTATTATGTGTAGTGAGGATTATTTCACATCCCCTTGCTCTCAAGGTGGCCTTGGATGAGATGATTGAGGCTATGACTCGTCAGAAATTAAGGATGCTGTCTCTTGTTGTCTTCAGCTACCACGTGAACAAACATTTATAACTAAAAGTAAAGACACCACGATGGATAGACTCCTTTTTTCTTCCACCTATTCCATTGTCTTTGTGCATATTCGCAGAACAATTATGAAACACTGGCGTATAGAGCACACAGACAAAATAATGGGATCTTTTTGCCAAACAGACCCACTTTTTGGTATAAAAGGAGCCATAATTTTAGAGACATTTTAGCTAGCTCTGGCATTGGACCCATTACTAACCAACACTGAGTGAACGCAAAAATGGGGTGACTAAATGTCATGGTTGCGTGAACTGCCAATACCTACAGTATGCACCAGAGTGAGGTTCCCTAATCCAGGTGATGGCATATCATATGACATACATCACCACCTGAACTGTGACAGTTGGTTTGTCGTATATGTCATCATGTGTTCATGTAGAATGATCTACAGTACATGGGGAAGACGATATGTCAATTGAAAAAAGGGCTAGCCTTATATCATTCATCTATAAAATGGCTCAAACCACCATTGATTGCAATATGCCACCAGTAGTGAAACATTTTGCGACTGCTAAACATACAATGCGTTAATTTTGCTTCATGCCTATCGATCAGGTCCCTCCTTTGAGACAGGGAGGAGGACGTAATAAGTTACTACTTCAGTGTGAAAGCCAATGTATCAATCATCTGAAATGTATTACTCCCTTGGGGCAAAATTAATATCAATATTTACACTGCTTAATTTAATGTTGTGCCCCTATCATGGTATCCATGTAAAATAATAACAATATATTTTACTTTTGTAAAGGTCTGTGCTGCTATTTTATGATATCTACTTGTGTCCCCATATGTTTTCATTGTCACTCCTCGTCCTTAGAAATGTTCATATTCTTGTTACATCTTGTCCTTTTAGGTTGCTCTGTATATCCATTAATTAGCGATTCTCACACATTATTATCATTTATTAGATCATATATCATATAATATACATCTTAAGGGCTATGTATATTATGGCGCTAGTAACAGTGGTCCCCGCTGTTTCTCATTCTACATTCTTGTTTATTATTATTTACATTGAACTTTATTAATTCTTTTCAGATTCATTAATATTCAAGCCTGTTCTGAGCCCGTATGTAAACAATGGGTTGCTCTGGTGACTATTGTGATGCAATTTCTGCCATACATGTGGCGGCTTCCTGTCCAGTATTCCATTGATATGGCCTCATCTGGAATACTGTGTCCAGTTCTGGAGACCATATCTTCAGAAGGATATAAATACATTGGAGAGTGTACAAAGAAGGGCAAATAAAATGGTGCACGACCTACATCACAAAACTTACCTGGATAGACTAAAATATCTTAACATGTATAGTTTGGAGTAGAGAAGGGAAATGGGGGACATGATAGAAATCTTCAAATATATCAATGGTTTTAACATAGTACAGGAGGGAAATTTGGTACTTGTGAGTTATCCGGGCTGCCGATTTTTTGATTGTATGCCTTAAGTTAAGGCATACAATCAGATGCGATGCGATGCGATATCGCATCGCATGCGACCATCGGATGCGATGACCCGATTTTTCCATAGGAATCAATGTTAAAATTGACTGAGTCCATTTTAACATGGAATTCAATGGGAAAAAGGGGTCCTTTTCATACCCCTACTATCCAAGTGGGCATGGAGTTGGATATAAACCTGTGGCGAGCGTAGCGAGCCACCGAGCCCGAAGCGTGGCGAGCGAACGGTATTCTGTGTCCCCTCGCGGGGCTCGCTACGCTCGCCACGCTTCGGGCTCGGTGGCTCGCTACGCTTGCCACAGGTTTATATCCAACTCCATGCCCACTTGGATAGTAGGGGTATGAAAAGGACCCCTTTTTCCCATTGAATTCCATGTTAAAATGGACTCAGTCCATTTTAACATTGATTCCTATGGAAAAATCGGGTCATCGCATCGCATCGCATCCGATGGTCGCATGCGATGCGATGTGCCCGATCCGACCCGATTTAGAAATCGGCAGCCCGGATAACTCACAAGTACCGGAAATTTTCTTCAAAGGAAAAGAAGTAATAGAACACGAGGACATGCACTGAAACTGGAGGGAGGTAGGTTCAGGGGAAATTTTAGACAAAATTACTTCACAGAAAGGGTAGTGGATAAGTGGAATAGCCTCCCATCAGAGGTGGTAGAGGCTAAGACAGTAGAACAATTTAAACATGCTTGGGAAAGGCATATGGATCTACCACTAATTTAGGTATGCGATGGCATGCGATGGGACCGATTTGAGTCTTTTCCTGGGCAGAGTGTACAATTTTAATATCGCATCGCATCGCATGCCATTATAATGGCATGCGATGCGACGCGATTTCAACGTTAAATGCCCAGCCAGACCCGATTTTTAATTGTATCCCCACCCTGATGTGTAATAAGTATGTTAAATGCCCCCCCATTTTTAACGCCACCCCACTATCAATGCCAACCCGAAGCGTGGCGAGCGCAGCGAGCCCGCGAGGGGCGGCGATAGGTGTCCTCCAACCTTTTCATACCCCCACTATCCACGTTGGCGTGGAGTTGATTTTATATAGTGTGACGAGCGCAGTGAGCCACCGAGCCCGAAGCATGGTGAGCGCAGTGAGCCCTGCGAGGGGACACGCATAACTTCACAAGTATTACGCGTCCCCTCGCCATGCTTCGGGCTCGGTGGCTCGCTGCGCTCGCCATACTATATAAAATCAACTCGACGCCGACGTGGATAGTGGGGGTATGAAAAGGTCGGAGGACGCGTACCGCCACCCCACGCGGGCTCACTGCACTCGCCACGCTTTGGCGTTGATAGTGGGGTGGCGTTAACAATGGGGGGACATTTAATATAATCATTACCCATCAGGGTGGGTGAACAATCTAAAATCGGGTCTGGGGGGCATTTAACATAGGAATTAGGCATCTGGGTGCATGTGCGACTTAAAATCGGTCGGACCTGCGATGGAAATCGGGGGTGCCGTGATAATACACAAGTACCAATGGTTCCTATCTGCCGTCAAAGTACTGAAGTTGTTCTCCGTAGTTTCCAAGTGCCACAGTTACTCACAATTTTCTCCAAAGGGCTACAGTTGTTCACAGTTGCCTCCAAGAGCTACAGTTGTTCACAGTCGTCTCCAAGTGCTACAGTTGTTCACAGTCGTGTTAAAGTGCTACAGTTGTTCACAGTTGTGTCCAAGTGCTACAGTTGTTCACAGTTGTATCCAAGGCCCTTATTCAGATCTGATCGCAGTACAAATTTGTTCTCAAAATTGGCAAAATCATGTGCACTGCAGGTGAGACAGATATAACACGTGCAGAGAGAGTTAGATTTGAGTTATTTTGTTTCTCTGCAGGGTAAATACTGGCTGCATTATTTATACTGTACACTGCAATTTAGATTTCAGTTCCACCACACCCCACCCAAATGTAACTCTCTCTGCACATGTTACATCTGCCCACCTGCAGTGCACATGGTTTTGCCCATTTTAAGAACAAATTTGTACTGCAATCAGATCTGAATAAGGGCCCAAGTGCCACAGTTATCTCGAAGTCTTTACAGTTATCCACACTTATCTCGAAGTCTTCACAGTTATCCACAGCTATCTCCAAGTCTTCACACTTATCCACACTTATTTCCAAGTCTTCACAGTTATCCACAGCTATCTCCAAGTCTTCACAGTTATACACACTTATCTCCAAGTCTTCACAGTTATCCACAGCTATCTCCAAATCATCACAGTTAACCACAGTCATCTCCAAGTCTTCACAGTTCTTCACAGTTGTTTTGGAGTCTTTACAGTTATCCACAGCCATTTACAAACTATTTACAGTGGTCTCCAACTTTTTTCAATCATCTTCAGGTCTTTGCAGTTTCCTTCAAGGTCCTCACCATCATCTACAACTTCTTACAGCGGTCTCCAAATCCTTCAGTCATCTCCACCCTCTGTCACGACCACCATCTCAGCTACCCTGGCTCCCTGTGCTGTCCCGGTCCTACAGACCTCTGATATGCTACCCTCTGTCTTGGTGCTCACCTCTGCTGCTGGAAAAGGGCCACACCGGCACAACCGCCGGCAGAACCGCCTAGACCCATATCTCCAACGACAGGAATCACATCTCATCTTCAACTTCCTACTCCAACTAAATTTGATGGCAATCCAAAAAAATTATAGAGGCTTTATTAATCAATGTGAAATTCACTTCGAACTTCAATCCTCATATTTCCCTACTGACCTTACCAAAGTGGCTTACGTAATATTTCTCCTCTCAATTGGGCATCTCCCCTGTGGGAAAAAGCAGATCCACTCCTAGTTGACTACTCTCGTTTCATTTCCACCTTCAAAATAATCTTAGATGAACCAGGCCGACTCAGCTCAGCTGCAACTGAGATCCTTCGCTTATGTCAAGGTTCTAGAACAGTAAGACAGTATCTAATACAATTCAAGATATTGGCAGCTGAATTGGCCTGGAATGAGGAAGCCTTTCTTGCGGCCTTTATGAATGGGCTCTCTGACAAAATCAAGGATGAGCTTGCGGCAAAAGATTTGCCTTCCAGATTAGAGGACCTGATCTCTCTTTGCACAAAAATTGATCTAAGACTCAGAGAGAGAACTCAAGAAAGGAATCGAACCACTCCCAGTTCATCTTTTCATGTTTCTAAACCTCCACCACCACCAGCGGAGGAACCTATGCAGGTTAACCGCTTCAAATTGACTCCAGATGAACGCAAACGTCGTCACAATGAATGTTTCTGACGCTACTGTGCCGATCCTGTTGATTCTTGTCCAAAGAAACCTGGGAAACGCCAGAACCTAACCTGTAAGAGAGAGGGCAATTTAGGGGTTGTTATCACCTCTCCAAAAAATAAAGACTGTATTCTTTAAGTAACGTTGAAAGTCAAACATCGGTTCTGACAATTGCCGGCTCTTCTAAATTCTGGAGCAGCAGAAAGTTTCATCACCACTGATGTTGTCAAGCGTTAGCATCTACCTTCCACTCCTCTCCAGCGTCCGGTTTATCTTACCGCTGTAGACGGAAGCCGTATACTAGGTGAGACTGTCACTCTGCAAACTCAACCACTAATTTCACAAGTCGCACTGCTACATTTTGAAAAAATTCAGTTATTTGTTATTCCCAAGTTATTCCCAAGTCCTCTTACCCAATCGTGTTACGTGCCCATAATCCCAGTATCAATTGGGTAACGTCCCAGGTCCAAGCCTGGGGTGCCACTTGTACCAAGTCATGTCTCAAATCCGTGGCACCTACACGTCAAGTCTCCCTTCAAATTCCTGAAGGGTTACCTACTCCCTATCAAGACTTCTCTGATGTTTTCTGCAAAAAAGCTACTGATAAATTACCTCCTCATCATCCATGGGACTGCTCAATCGATCTAATACCAGGAAAGAACCCTCCTCTGGGTCGCACTTACCCTTTGTCTTTGCCTGAGACACAGGCTATGTCTGAGTATATACAGGAAAACCTAGCCAAAGGGTTTATCCGCCTCTCTTCCTCTCCTGCTGGAGCCAGCTTCTTTTTTGTCAAGAAAAAGGATGGAGGGTTACGACCGTGCATCGATTATCGAGGGTTAAACGAAATTACCATCAAAAACCGTTACCCATTGCCACTCATCACAGAACTTTTTGACAGGATCAAAGGGGCTACCATCTTCTCAAAATTAAATAGCGTCATTTTTTATTGGTTTTACACGCATACAGAACTTTTCAACAATGGTGTTACATTGGGTGCATACATCGGTACTCTTTACCTAGATGGGCGCCCGTCGCGGTCATCGCGGGTACATTTATGTCTGGCCGCGACGCGACCGACGCGATGCCCGCGATTTCCCATTGAAACCCATGTTAAACATGGAAATCGTGTCGGTCGCGTCGCGGCCGGCCATAAATGTACCCGCGATGCCCGCGACGCGATGCTCCCGATTTACCATAGGAATCAATGTTAAAAGGCCCGATGGACACGATTTTACTGTTAAATGGCTCAATGGACCCGATTTAGCCATAGGAATCAATGTTAAATGGGCCACAGAGCCCATTAACCCTTAAATGTCCCCCCAAATTTTTAACGCCACCCCACGATCCACGCCAACCCGAAGCGTGGCGAGCGCAGCGAGCCCGCGAGGGGCGGCGGTACGCGTCCTCCGACCTTTTCATGCCCTACTATCCACTAGGGCGTGGAGCGAGAATAGAATAGTGTGGCGAGCGCAGCGAGCCACCGAGCCCGAAGCGTGGCTAACGCAGCGAGCCCCGCGAGGGGACGCGGATACCTTCACAGTTATACGTGTCCCCTCGCGGGCTTCACAGGTGTCCGTGGCGACGCCGACACCTGTGAAGCCCGCGAGGGGACGCGTCTACCTGTGAAGGTATCCACGTCCGCTCGCCACGCTTCGGGCTCGGTGGCTCGCTGCGCTCGCCACACTATTATATTCTCACTCCATGCCCTAGTGGATAGTAGGGCATGAAAAGGTTGGAGGACGCGTACCGCCGCCCCTCGCAGGCTCGCTGCGCTCGCCACGCTTCGGGTTGGCGTGGATCGTGGGGTGGCGTTAAAAATTTGGGGGGACATTTAAGGGTTAATTGTGCCTATTTGGGCTCTGTGGCCCATTTAACATTGATTCCTATGGCCAAATCGCGGGCATTGAGGCATTTTACATTAAAATCGCGCTCAATCAGCCTTTTTAACATTGTTCCCTATGGGAAAATCGCGGTCATCGCGGGTAGCAGATTTTTATGTACCCGCGATTTACCCGCGATGCCCGCGATTTTTCCCCCCGACGCCCGCGATTTCAATCGCGGGCGCCCTTCTAGGTAAAGAGTACCCATACATCAAATGTCCAAAGAGCAAGTAAGCAGAGAAGTACTCATCGTAGAAATATGCAGATATTTTCACATAATCAGGAATAATATTATCCACAATGGATATTACCTCTCCAGGATAAAGAGAAGTACACCAGCAGCCGGAGGCGCCATCCGGGCTGTCGTGAACAACAATTTAAAAGGATATACAAATATAGCTTTATAGCTCTCAAATAACCATTACGCACCATCAGATTACAATTTAAATCAGTTATTGGACAGAAAACACCATTGTTTAACTACAAAAGCTACATACCTATAATAAGCTATCTAAACTACCCAACGCAACCCCCCCCATAAAGACCCAAAGCAAACCTCCCCAAAACCCCCCACCCTGTATGACCTAACCCCAACCTAGGTATACCTGGATCCCTTAACAACCCCCCTCCCCAACCTACCTAGCACTAGCTCAGAAGGGAGTAAATTAGCAGCCACTAGCTATATTTAGCTAATCTATCTTAGACAGAACTTATTTCCCCCTATCTCCCATCCCAACCACCCCCTACTTCTATGCTACATTATCTATCTAACCCCCCCTCTCACCCAACCCATATAGAGGATATTAATCGAATGTGCTGACAGGGGCAGTGTCACAGTATACACCAGGGGTGGCCAACCGGTCAGAGGTAAAGAGCCGAAAAATATCAGTATTCAGGCTAAAGAGCCGACATCATGCGCACGCCAAAGGCGCTTGCGCCAAAAAAGGGGCGTAGTTTATTTTGACCCCTTGGGTGGGTGTGATACAAATATGCCTCCAATAGTGCAGTGCCATATATACATATGCCCCCACGTTGCCAGGAATGCACCACACGGTGCCGGGTATGCCCCTATGGTGCCAAAAAAGCTGGTATGCCCCCACAGTTCCACAAACTGCTATGCCCCCACAGTGCAAATTTCCCAGCAGCAGCACTCGCTGTTGTTGCTGCTGCTGCCGGGCGGAGAGAGGACAGTCTGGTGTCCCCCTGCAGTCCTCCTGTGATGTCACTGATGGGAGGAGAGCACAGCACACCGCGCGTCTCCTTCCCCCTCACTTGCCTGTGACTGGGCTGTCCACCAATCAAAGCTCGCTGGCCGGCTCCTGATTGGCTGCTGGCCCGCGAGCTCTGATTGGCGAACGGCCCAGTCACAAGGATGCACAGTAAGGGGTAGGAGAGATGCGCGATGCGTGCTCTCCTCCCCTCAGAAGGAGAAGGGATTCAGGGAACCGGCAGCAGGGGGGACTGGGACGGACAGTGGGCGGCGGGCAGCAGTGGGAGCAGGAGCCTCACTTTACAAGGGGGAGAGCCGCATGGGGCTCAAGAGCCACGGTTTGGCCACCACTGGTATACACGATATAGGAGAGGGTCCCGTTACATCCATTTCTGGGCAGTATGGCATAATAACTGACAATCATATAACAAGATACAAATGTCTGGTATTAGAGTGTATCAAAGAATATTTGAGCAACTGGTGGGCAAGAGCACGTGATACATCTAGCCCTCCCGCCACAAATAGGATATGAGGATAAAGGAATACCACAACAACTATAGTTTGGCAAGGTTCACTGATGCGGAAGAGTATACACCATCAGGGCAGAGACATGGACAGGGTCCTTGTATCAAGTAGCAGGAAACCGCATGCTTGTAGTGAGGCAGTCTTGTAGCCCAGTCCACAGTGTAGGTCGTTGCATGATTATTTATAGGAATAACCCTGGCAGTAAAACAGGATCTTTGTATAAAGTCCATATTGCGGTTAACCACAGGTTGGTGCATATTATGATCCGCAGCTTCTGGATAGAATCCTTCTATGGAATGGCATACAGTTGGATACTTGCAGGTGATCTTTGGTGTAGCCAAAATCAAATGGCAGGCAGGCTCAGGGTATGGCATAATGACCGCTGCTTCAGCAAAAGAAGACCGCTGTGTGGATCCCACCTCCTCTTGACAACAGGGGGGTGAAAAACCAACCCCATCCCCAGTACCAGCAGCCACAAAAGCTTTAGGAGATGTGTGAGGGGGAAGGGTAATAGCCTGCTTATCAAACCTGCCCAACAGCCTTTCCGAAGAATCATAGATAGCCTGCAGGATCTTTTGCAGTGAAATAGCCATGGCCACTTGAAGATTTGCACAGCAGAGGGTCCAGACCACTATTCAGTATGACGGTGGCTAGCACACCGCCAATTAGGATGAGATGACCGCCGGAGCTCCAGGCAGGGCTTCCAAGGCGACCCAGGAACAGCGGGGGGCCCAGGATAACCCGTGGCATCCAATTAGCCGCAGCACAGTAGACAGGCACCGCTCCCCCTTGATTAAGCCACCAAACACGGTGGTAGTCCGCAATGAAGCAGGATAGAATGACTCACCAGTCCGCTCAGCAATCACCCCCACCGCTGCACCTGCCCGGCAAGGAGAGAGAAAGCAGGAGGCAAGATGGCGCCCGGGATTCCGAAGCACTACAGGCCCAGCGTGGCGGATCGGAGTCTAGAGGGTTTGCAGGGTATCAGCAGATGATGTAACGGGCACAGAAGGGGATCCAGAGGGTAAGTGGGTAGAGGGTGAGCCACTGCGATCCGCGAAAAAGGATAAAAAACCAGGATTTTTGTGGAGCTCACCCCAAACACGTCCTCTCACGGATCCAGCCAAGCCACGCTCCCCCCCCCCCCATCTTCTCAAAATTAGATCTCTGAGGAGCTTACAACCTTATTCGCATTCGTGAAGGAGACGAATGGAAGACCGCTTTTAATACTAGAGATGGACATTATGAATACCTTGTTATGCCTTTCGGCCTGAGTAATGCACCAGCGGTTTTTCAATCTTACATGAATTAACTTTTTCATGATCTTCTGTACAAGCATGTTGTGGTTTACCTCGACGATATCCTGATATTTGCCAATAGTCTTCAAAAACATCGAGAAATTGTCAAGGAAGTAAGTGCTTTCTCGCCTCAGGAAGAACCTCCTTTTCTGCAAATTAGAAAAATGTATCTTTGAGGTCTCATCCATACCCTTCTTGGGGTATATCGTATCAGGCTCCGATCTGGAGATGGATCCAGCTAAATTTGAAGCAATCCAGACGTGGCCTCATCCTCACACCCTCAGAGGGGTTCAGAGATTCCTCGGATTCGCCAACTATTATAGAAAGTTCATCAAAGGCTTTTCTACTATTGTAGCTCCAATAACTGCTCTTACTCGAAAGGGTGCCAAGCCCTCCAACTGGGATTCAGAGGCTTCTAAAGCTTTTACCCTGCTCAAAGAAAAGTTCATCTCAGCACCAGTACTGGCCCAACCAGACGTCAGTTTACCCTTCACCCTGGAAGTCGATGCCTCTGCTAATGGCATGGGGGCTGTGCTTTCCCAGACTAATACTGAAGGACAGTTACATCCATGCGGTTTCTTTTCTAAGAAGTTTTCCCCAGCTGAACAGAACTATGCTATTGGGGATCAAGAACTGCTAGCTATCAAAATGGCCTTAGAGGAGTGGCGGTATCTACTCGAGGGGGCAGCCCATATCATTAACATTATCACTGATCATAAGAACTTGCTATACTTGAAAAATGCTCAGTGTCTCAATCCTCGACAAGCCAGATGGGCGTTCTTTTCCAGATTTAATTTTAAATTGTCTTTTTCTCCTGGAGCAAAAAGTCGCAAGGCAGATGCTCTGTCTAGGTCGTGGGAGACTGAAGAGGAGTCCAAGTCATATGAGGGAAGTCCAATTATTGATCCTCTCTCTTTTGCTGCTACAACTGTACAAGCGTCAATCCCCCCAGGTAAAACCTTTGTTAAACCAAGCCAAACCAAGCTCAAGGAAGGAATTCTGCGTTGGGCTCATGATTCCAAATTCTCCGGTCCTCCGGGGATTCAGAAGACCTACGAATTCTCGAAGGTACTGGTTGCCTGCCCTGAAAAAAGATGTTAAGGAATATATTGCTTCCTGCCCTCATTGTGCCCAACATAAGTCCTCCAATTAAGCTCCAGTTGGTCCATTGATGCCACTCTCCATTCCTCAGGGTCCGTGGACTCATTTGTCAATGGACTTCATTACCAACCTTCCATCATCTGATGGTTATACCACCATATCGGTGGTCATAGATCGTTTTTCTAAAATGGCTCATTTCATACCGTTTCATGGGTTACCATCTGCTCCAAAATTAGCAAATCTTTTCCATCAAGGAGATCTTCAGAACCAACGGGCTACCGAAAGAAATAGTTTCAGATCGAGGGGTACAGTTTGTTACAAAATTCTGGCGAGCTCTATGTAAAGTCCTCAAGATTCAACTTAACTTCAGCACAGCCTACCATCCTCAATCTAACGGCCAAACGGAGGGAGTCAATCAAGCTGTAGAGACTTTTTTATGTTTACATGTTTCATCTTCCCAGGATGACTGGGTCGAGGTGTTACCATGGGCTGAGTTTGGTCATAACAATCAGTACCACTCATCTTCTTCTTCTACACCTTTCTTTGTTAATTATGGCTTCCATCCTAGGGTTCCTGACTTCCAGCGGCTACCATCAACATATGTTCCAGCGGTAGCGTTAACTCTCCATCAGCTTTGTCAGCATTGGAAGAAAGTAAGGAAATCATTGTTGAAAGCTTCACAGAAATATAAGAAATTTGCTGATAGAAGAAGAAGAGCTATTCCCACATTGAGAGGGTGACAAGGTATGGCTGTCCACTCGTAACATTCGTCTTCGTGTAGCATCGATGAAATTTGCACCCCGTTTTATCGGTCCTTTCCAAATAATACAGATCATCAATTCAGTTGCCTATAAGTTAAAATTACCACATTACTTAAGGATTCTGAATTCATTTCATATTTCATTGCTTAAACCTTTAAGGGGAAATTTACTAAAGGAAATTTGTAAAAAAATAGGTGTATTTGTATCCAGAAATACACTTATTTTTGACATTTACAATCCCGAAAATACGGCAATTCGTATTCGTATTGATGTGCTATCAATACGAATTGCCGTATTTTCGGGATTGTAAATGTCAAAAATAAGTGTATTTCTGGATACAAATACACCTATTTTTTACAAATTTCCTTTAGTAAATTTCCCCCTTAGTATTAAACAAATTCTATGCTGCTCTTCCCAGGTCTCCCAAAGTTTTTACACACAGGGGCATTGAATATGAGGTGGCCCGAATTCTGGACTCTCGTATTAGGTACAAGCGTTTACAGTACTTGATCGATTGGAAAGGCTATGGGCCTGAAGAGAGATCCTGGACCAATGTGTCTGAATTACATGCCCCCAGAATGATACGGGACTTCCACATGAAATTTCCAACTAAGCCCAAAGAGTGTCCTGGGGCCACTCGTAAAGGAGGGTGTGCTGTCACGACCACCATCTCAGCTACCCTGGCTCCCTGTGCTGTCCTGGTCCTACAGACCTCTGATATGCTACCCTCTGTCTTGGTGCTCGCCTCCGCTGCTGATACCCATGCTGGCTGTCTGCATTCTGACACTCTGTCACCACCAGGTGACAGCTGTGGTGTGCAGTCTCCTGCTGTGCAGGCTCGGGGTGGCGTGACGCATGGGCCGCCATGATGGTGTCCGTGTCATGTCAGGCCTCTAGCTGGGAAGTGCCGGCTGCAGCGCCTCCGTCTATATTCTCCGCCGGCTGGTTTCTGTCGCCGCATCTGGCGGCGGCCATCTTCTTGGTTGCTACAGCCTATGCTACGCGGCTCCAAAATGTGAGGTCACACGCGCAGCCAATCACCGCTCAGCTCTACCCTTAAAGTCTGACTAGCCGGGCCAGACCGGCAGTCAGTACAATGATGTCTACCCGCTAACATCATTGGTCACTCCTGGCTATCCCTGTAGTATCCACTACAGCTCTCCTTCGCATCCTGGTGAAAGTCTTCGCTTATCTCCCTGCTGATCGTCCACTGCTCCACCATATCATCATGGAACCCTCTGCCGCCTATTAGGATAGGACAAGGTTAACCCCCCAAAGGGTGTCATCTTCTTCCTTCATTCCTGATGGTTATTATCCGTGGTCGCATCCCTGGTCCTGCAGCGACGATCTCACTCAGCACAGATTCAACTGGACTTCATCTTCTTCTCTTTCATCCAATCATCCAATCCTTCATCAAATCATTCAACCATCCAATTCTTCATCCAATCATCCAATCTTTCTTCAATCATCCAATCCTGCAATCATCTAATCATTCAACTTCCCAATCATCTTCAAGCTCTCCAATAAATACTGTTTATTATTGCCTTCTTTCAGTTTATCAATATCTACAGTTATTCTTTATGCCATCATTCATATCATGTACCGCAGTATCTTTATTAAAAAAGGTTTAATTGTATCCAATTGCTTCACTCCAATCTGTCGTTCATGCAACAGCTCTACATTAAAGCACCCAGCCTCCGTTACACTCCAGCTGGTGCTTCATGAAACGTGACACCCTCTTTACAGTTGTTTATCCAAGTTCTATGCAACAGTCCATCCTTTGATATATGAACTACTACTGTTATTACTGTTGCTTTATTCTTTGCATTACCAGTATTTGTTGCTTGTTCTACTTCAGTTTATTCAGTGACTGTATTGCAAGACCTGATTATTAAAACTTCTCAACCTTACTCAACTTCTCCTCCATTTATATTGTACTCTGGTACATGAAAAAGCACTACATCCATCCACCAAGCTTCTGCCATCCAATTCCTATCTCTTCTAAGGTTACTCCCCATTTGTCAGTCCCTACAAATCTCCAGAGTGTGACACTATTGGTCATGCTGATCATGCTAAGTATTCCCCCTTCCCTGTTACTGATTTTATGTCTGTTGTTTTTTGCACTTTAATATGCCATTAAAACTTTTTTTTATATATTTTCTAAACAGATGTTGCTGGCTTCCTAATACTTTAGTAGATAGATAGATAGATAGATAGATAGATAGATAGATAGATAGATAGATAGATAGATGTGTGTGCATACACAAAATAAAAATTTGGCTATGTGTGAGTTTCCCTTGAACTCATTGAAGAAACATACAATCTTGACTACAGTATATTATTTGAGATTTTGACTATACTAGAACTCTAGACTATATACAATATAGTCAAAATTGGCTTACCTGCAGTCTATCTTTTGTTGCGGTTCCTATCACATAGGGGTGTACAGTGTACACACTGTGATTTGTACTAGCTTGTGTTTAGATTTTCACTATATAGTCAAAATCAGAAGCTCAAATTACACCATGTGTGTGCACCTTATCCTTTATTTTGTTTATTATTTATTAACAGTTTCATATATAGTGCATACATATTCCGCAGCGCTTTGCAGAGTATGGTTGAACATTAACATCAGTCCCTGCGCCAGTGGAGCTTACAATTTATGTTCCTTACCACATATACACACACACACAGACATTCTAGGGTTAATTTTGTTGGGAGCCAATTAACCTACCAGTATATATTTGGATTGTGGGAGGAATCCGGAGTACCCTGAGGAAACCCACGCAAGTACAGGGAGAATATACAAACTCTGCACAGTTAGAGCCATGGTGGGAATCGAACCCATGACCTCTGTGAGGCAGTAATGCTAACCATTACACCATCCGTACTGCCCTAATCCTTTGAAGATATAATTGGAAAAGGGGGCTATCAGTCATATACAGATGGAGCCACTTTGGTCCTTGCCCGGTGCCCGCCAGAGCATCCCCTCTGGCAAGCGCCGGTGGACATGGACTCCATTAAACTGGGACGCGCATGTGTTTCATGCGCACGTGCGTCCCAGTGTCTTGGTGGCTGGGCAGCAAATTCCTGCCAGTTTCCGCTTCAGGGAGATGGACAGGGTTGGGAGGGGGGGGTGGGGTGGTGGGGTAGGTGGTGGACGACAACGTGGAGCTCCGTTGCCAAGGGGGCATGCAAGCGTCTTGTGCGTGCACATCCCCTGGCAGGGGCTGGCGATAATTTTGCCAGCCCCTGCAAAGATGGAGCACACTCCATCTCTAAGTGTTCTAATTATTAATATAAGAAGAAATTAAATAAAGATTTAAAAAATTGGAGAAATAATCTGTCACAAATGTAAATTAACTACAATCTAATAATAATAATAATAATAATAATAATAATAATAATAATAATAATAATAATAATAATAATAATAATAAATACATTCTGATATTATTAACAATAAAATAAATATACAATTAAGAAAATAAAAATAATATAAAAATAATATTAAAATATTATTTGTGGAAATAAACCAAATTCCTGTGAGATTCCAATGAGATAATAATCAGAAAACATCCAACCCCATTTTTTTTAAACACCGAATTGTGTTATCTTTCACATCATATTTTTCAGTCATTTTATTTATAAAATACAGTATGCCCTTCTGTACTCAATTTTAGCCACTGATTTTTTTTGTTATATACAATAGCTAAATGCACTTTATATTAAATACAGCAATTATTAGTAATAATTATTGCATATATTGTAATAATTATTAACTTGCATAAAGGTATTCCCCACTTGACTCTGAAGAACACTCAACTAAGCATACATTTCAGAAAAGGTATTATGCTTATAAATTAGTTTAGTTTTCACTTAGTTAGTGTTGATCATGATGTGGTCAAAAATAGAAACATCTTAAATTTTATCTGTAGCAGTGGCGTAAGTTCATATCAGGTGCCCGGAGGCGGCAAAGATGGTAGTCCCCCCCCCCCCCCCCAACTACACATACATAGCATAAGTGACCCCCAAATCTACAGACAGCACCTGCAACCCCCCATCACCAAACACATGTGTGTGTATATATACACACAAACATACACACACACAGTCACACGCATGCATACGTTCACTCACAAATATACATAGTCAAACACCTTTATGCATACATATACAGTCACACCCATGCACCCATACAGTATAATAGTAACGTACACAGATAAATATATAGTGCACATTCCTGTCACACTCACCATGATGCTGGAGGGCCTGCCGTTTAGCCCCGCCCACTTTTCGGACTGCTCCTCGAAGCCTGCTAGGGTGATTCATAAAAACTCTTGGGAGGCTGGGAAGGGGTGTGAGGAGCTGACATTATTAGCCCCCTATTTGTCTGGCTGCTGGAGAACTGACAGCTGCATTACAGTGACTCTGTCAGTGAGTGAAGAGAAACTAAAGTAAATGAAAGCTCCCAGCAGCCCTGAGCTTCCTGCAGCAAGGGCTGCTAGGAACTGTAGTTACTTTCAGTTTCATCCCTACCCTGCACACATGACCCGGCTGCTGCAGCAATGATATCGACACTCACTTTGATCTGACTCCTGCGTCGGATCATGCCCCCATAGTTGTGGTGCTGGCTCCTTCTTTCCTGTGACAACTGCAGCAGCAGGTATGTTACTGCTCACTGCAGAAGTCACAGGCTTCTGGTGCCGACTCCTCAGTGCCCCCCCTAGTGGCTAACGCCCGGCGGCCAATGTCTCCATTGCCTCCGGGAGTTACGCCACTGATCTGTAGTCATAGTCATGACCTAAGCAATATGTACTACTTGGTACCTGATTTCTAGATGTGGCAGAAAGTTCATTTGCAGACTCACTATGTACCAAAATCTGACAAATGAAAGTCATAATTCAAGTTGAAGGTCAAAGCAGGCAGAAAGAATTGTTATCATTATTCAGTAAAGAGTTCAGGTCATAGATAATCAGACAGACAGTGGCGCACTCACAAAACTCAGAACAAATCCTTGCTCCCTGAGAGAACAGGTGCACTTTTGAAAATTTACATAGGCTGTCACTTAATAATGTAATCAATTATGGCACTTTCTTGCACATGGATAACAGTAAAGACCATGTAATAATGGTTGCAGCCCTTAGCAGCTCAAGCAGCACAGAAAGATTATTATAAACTAAAAACCTTGTCATTTAACTAAGGACAAAATAATGATAAGCACATGCACAGTTAATATTGTTATTAAAATGCAGTCAATGTACTGTTTGCTTTACATTTTAAACACAAATTCCATACACATTAAACAATTTAATTTATTTGATACAGTACAGATTATGAGCTTTAGAAACTTCAAAAGAGATTAAGCTATTAATGCTAATACCCCATAACTTAAACCCCATAGAGCTAGACCAATTAACTTTTCAATATTAACATTTAAACCTAATTATTTTTCAAAGTAATCAGAACTTTTTTGCATACCATATATGCACTATATATCCCTTATTAAAACTCACAATAGGGCGCTGTCAAGTAGTTGCTGCTCAATATGTAGGTTTCATATTGGGGGATTCACACCTCATCTCATGTCTGTGAAGACCTTTTACAAATGCAGCCCTTTCCACTAGTGCACCAGATTTCAGTGTCTGGCAGCTGCTGGCGATAGGCAGGCAGACGTGGATGCACAAGCATCTCACATGCTCACGCATCCATTGACGCGAATAAAGCACATCTCCAAAATGCATGTGCCCTGTTCGATGGCTGATGCTATCGTGGTGTGGCAGGGCCGGCGCTACCACTAGGCAGCTTTAGGCAGCTGCCTAGGGCACCGGCCACTAGAGGGCGCCTCTTCAGCCCAACAATTCAATATAATGGGTGCTGGCAGGGGAGACACTTGTGCAGTGGGTTGTAGCCACCCTCACCACAGAACGCATCACCGGGACCAGGCGGCACCCGCTGCACTGCTCCCGGGGCACTGAAGAGATGCACAGAAGTTTTGCCTAGGGTGCCACAAACCCTTGCTCCGGCCCTGTGGTGTGGCAGACAGTGGGATGGGAGGCGCTGTACATGCACAACCCAGTAGCGCACGCAGGGGGGGTTTCTGAGTACCCAGAAACCCCCCCAGGAGTCTAAGGGTCCTAGGCTGAAAGCTGAGGGTCCCCTCTTTCCATGGGTACAAGAATTTTAAAAATCGGCCCAGGGGAACCGGAGATATCTGACTTCAAAGCAGTGGTCCCCATCCAAGCCTGTTAATTGCTCTTCCCAGTCAGATATTTAAGGATCTGTCTGACTTAGAGTTTTTCTGAGGGTATATTACAAAAGCTGGGACTCTCCCCCTTTGAAGGACACTAGTAGCTTGTCTCTTCTGTGCCCAGAACCAGAGATATCAGCCTTCCAGCAGCTGGTTACTGCTCCAGCTCCACACCCCTGGTATGTAGTTTTATATACTCGTTGGCAGATTGCTCTGCCTCCGGAGCTCTGATCTATAAGTCCCCAGTTCCATTTGGTAGGTGGGACTCTCTAGTTTTTAATTCCATTAAAATCTAAGAAATCTATTTCCCGAAACTGGAGATATCTGCAGTCAAGCAAGCTGTCCTCCCACCAGAAAATTATGAATAATAAGCCCACTCCACTATACACCCCTCCTCTGCGTGTTAAACATCCTCTACAACTCTGGAAGTTATGTATCAGGGCCCCTTCATTCAGCCCAATGCCCTCTTCTCCCAACCCATCTCCCACCATCAGTGCAGTAAAGGGATAATTAGTGGAAATGACTGATCCAGGTCCTACATGCTGAGCGGTTGATATAATACCCCCTACCACCCACGGGACATCAAAGCTTCCCCCACCTGTACCGCTGGAGGGTCAGTAGGGGCCCCAATACATTGCTATACCCAGGGGTCTACACTGCTGTTGCCGTCCATGTGTATGTATGTATATATATATATATATATAATTAATATACATTTGGTCTATCTATAATACTTTAACTGATACGGCATATACTGGGTCACCTAAGTGACCATCTCTGTGCTTTGCTCCGCCCCTCTGGAAACCCCCTTCTGAAAATCCTGCGTTTGCCCCTGCAACCTATTGTATTTATGACAGAAGGACCTAAATACACTAGTTAAATATTGTGCCTCACACTGCATGGTGTTTTTTTTCTGGATATGGTTTTGAAGTGAGGACACCACATATTTGTATTTTAACTTTTAATGTTTTGAAGCTTTTAACCTTGCAAAGCCTGGAATGATACCATATCACCATGTGGCATTTTAGATTTTTTTTTTATTTCCTGGAAGATGCTTCCTGCCCGATGCCTACTGCCATCTATACAACTTGGCAGAAAATGAAGTTAGAAAGCAGAAGTTGCTTGTGCATTTCCATTGTTGGACACCCAGTGTAAACAGATCTTAACCCTTTAAATGCCAATGTTACTGTGAGCGATCCTTAAAATATCTGCTAAAAATGCCAGTATCACTCACAGCAACTTTTCTTTTAGTAAATAAAAACAAATACAGCAAAGTTGATTAATTGAAGTTTAGTTAAAAATTACACCCCAAAAAAAGAACAGTCACTGTGAGCGGCGCTAACATTTTTAACGGATAGTTTGAGGATCTCTCAAAGCAACGTTGGCACTCAAAGGGTTAATAATAATAAATAAACCTTTTGGGGGAAAAGAAATTAAAAATAATTTTTTGAATAAAGTAGAACAGCCACTGAAAAGTTGGAAGCCATCAATAGTGATACCAAAATATTTAATCTAAGTACAAACATCTTAAATACAGTACTAATGAAATAAAGGTCCTGATAAAAAAAAAAGCCTTAACTACAGATGGAGTAGGCTCCATCCTTGCTGGTGGATCACCAGAACGTCCCTGCTGGCGATCCGCCAGCAGCCTCGCCATCCAACATACTGAGACGCGCGTGCGCGACGGAAACCCTGTCCGTCTCCGCCTCAGGGAGACGGACAGGGTTAGGGGAGGTTAGGGGGGGTGCGGGCAGGCGGCGGGGACCCCGGGTTACCGCCGACCAGCCTGCGGGGACCCGGGGGAGCGGATGGAAGCGCCGTCAGAAGGGGACGCACGCGCCCCTTCTCGCCAATGATATGGCGCTGGCGGGGAATGGCGGCTGGCATCGCCAGTGCCATCCCCTGCCAGGATGGGAGATGCTCCATCTGTAGGCATCAACATTCTACCCAACTCAGGCTAGAGTAAGTCATTTAGAATGTTTTAACAGAGTTGTTTGTGATGAGGTTGAACAACTTCTTACCACTCAACCCAACAATGAAAAACCTAAGAAAACCTTTGGTTAATCATTGAATCTGACAGAAAAAAAGAACTATTAGCGGTTAAAAGATTAAGGGGCATATTTATTGCAATGTGATCTGGGCGGAATATTAAGAATATCACTGGGATGTATCATCCCTGGCACTGCAGAACAGGGCTTCGAAAGGAGCCCATCCCTGCGAAGTGCTAAGCCGGAAGCCGGGGGGTCAGCGCATGCGCGGTTATGCGCTGACCCCCGCCGACCCCTCTTACCGCACTTCCCAGCTTGGGCAGTGCGATGTGTAGCCATAGGCTACAATGGGCTATCACCATCCCAGAATGGCGATAGCCCAGTGGTGCGAAGCCGGGCTGCCCGATGTTGATACAATCAGGCAGCTTCGCATCCCCCATAGGGGGATGCAGCCGCGGCGCTCCCGTGGGGATCGCAGCAGGGATCAGAGATGCCTGCTGCGGTCCCCCTTTAATACATTTAGGTGAAACTTAATATTTGCGGTTAAACCCTGAAAACGGGTGTTTTCGGGGATTTAGCCGCAAATATTAGTTGATAAATCCCTAAGAGAAGATTCTGAATTATAAAACCTGCTAAAAAATGTGGTAGTGTGGTTTTGATGGACAAGGATAAAAATGTAGCTAAGATTTCCTGCCACATAGATGATGGCATTACTTATAAGAAGTTAAGTATTATAATGGATAATATATCCAAGCCCCCAAGATGGCTGCCTCACACTTTACATGCTCCTGAACATCTCTACAAAACAGCTTAAATTCTACACAGCTGACTTAAGAATCGTCAAAAATATCCAGGGATTTACCTTTAACTTGTACTTCACTACATGGATGTCTCTCCAGAACAAACGGATTGCATTCCTGCACTGAGATGCACACTGGATTGGATTTAAACCCCCGCCCCTTCTACTAGGACTGGCTTTACATCTTCAGGAAACATCACAGAACAAGGTACTGGAAAACAAACTATCTCTGACTCTATCAAGGTCCCCCTTGACATCAGTTACCTATGCTTTTTGTAAAGTTACCTATGTTTCTCTGTTCAGAAAAGAACTCTGATCCATTCCCTTAACACTCGGAATTTGTTATGGATATACAGTGCAGCATCAAGCAGGGATGAAGGGGGGAGGCATTACATAAGTTACATTGACACATTTCATGCTGGTAACACATGCCCGCCGAGCAGCACAGCTGTATAAGCAGGGACAGTACATTATCACTCATAGAACATATACCCACCAAGCTGCACAGCGCCTAGGCAGCCATCAGCGGCGCCACTGGTCGCTGCAGCAGCCAGGTAGGAGACAATATAAGCAGGGACAGTACAGTATCACACAGAGAACATTTACCCGCCAAGCTGCACAGCGCCTAGGCTGCCATCAGCGGCGCAACTGGTCGCTGCAGCAGCCAGGTAGGTGACAATATAAGCAGGGACAGTATAATGGCACACAGGGAACATATACCCGCCAAGCTGCATACCGATCCATCCCCCATGCAGCACTGGGTCGCTCACCTGCATAGTCCACCTTCTTCCAACATATATCCAGAGGCTAAAGACTTCTAAGCCTGTTATCAAGTCTGTCAAAAACTGGTCAATCAAGGCAAAAACAAAGCTCCAGGCCTGCTTTAACTGCACTGACTGGACGGTGTTCGAAGCCTCTGCCTCTGACATAGATGAACTAGCGGATGCAGTCACATCCTACATCAGCTTCTGCAAGGATTTATTTGTACCTACCAAGCAAATCCTATCCTTCAACAACAACAAGCCATGGTCCGGTTGCCAGCTCAGGAAACTCCACTGAGACAAGGAGGAGGCATACAGCTGCAGGGACAGGGCAAAGTACAAAGGAGCCAGGAACTCCTTGACTTGGGGTATCAAACTCACAAAAAGGGAATATAAAAACAAGCTGATGCACAACCTCACAGCAAAGGACCCTGCGGCAGTATGGAACGGCATGCAAAACATCACAAATTACAAGAAAGCCCATCCACAGTCTGAAACCAGAAGACCTGAACAAGTTCTACTGCAGATTTGAGCAGGCCGTACCTCCCCCACTTCATCACAAAGACCAAGGCGAGGTAGAAGCAGGACTCAAAAGAAAAAACCTAAGAAGGCTGCGGGACCGGATGGTGTGTCGCCATCCAGCCTTAGGACCTGTGCAGCTCAGCTCGCCCCCATCTTCACAACAATATTCAAGTCCCTGCATTTTTGCAAGGTTCCTGCCTGCTTCAAATGCTCTATAATTGTCCCAGTCCCCAAGAAAGCACCCACAAAGGCCCTACATGACTTCAGGCCAATTGCACTAACTTCAGTGGCCATGAAAGCATTCGAAAGACTAGTACTGAAGCACCTGAGAGAAGTAACCAACTCTCACCTTGCCTATTGGGCAAACAGAAGTGTAGAGTAAGCGGTCAACCTTGGGCTGCACCATATTTTACAACACCTCGACCACCCAGGCACCTATGCGAGAGTCCTATTCATAAACTTCAGCTCAGCATTTAACTCTATCGTCCCTGGTATTCTGCAGCCAAAACTCCTCTATTTAGGAGTCCCTGGATCAATATGCTCATGGATAGTGGACTTTCTAATGGCAAGGAAACAGGTGGTCAAAGCCAGTGCCTTCTCGTTCAGCACAGGAACAACCAGTACTGGAGCCCCCCAAGGATGCGTCCTCTCCCCTCTGCTCTTCTCTCTTTACACGAATGACTGCACCACAGCTGAGCAGTCAATGAAAATCATCAAATTTGCAGACGACACCACTATCATCGGCCTATAAAAGGATGGTAATGAGACCGCATACAGGCATGTAGTGGAGAAGCTGACACAGTGATGCAGCAGCAACAACCTCGATCTTAACCCTACCAAAACAGTTGAGATGGTGGTCGACTACAGGAAAAAACAAATACACTGGTCCCGCTAACAATAGCCAATGCAGTGGTGTCATGGGTTAAATCCTTCAAATTCCTAGGGACAACCATGTCCAGCGACCTAAAATGGGGATTAAACATAACCACAAACATCAAAAGGCCCAACTGCTTGATGCTGCACTGTAATCCACAAAAAATCCAATAAAGGCCAATAATGTTAATTCTATTTTATTCTATTCTATTAAAAAGTTATCTGACTTTTTAAAATTAAAAATGCCCTTCTGAAGCTCACTAAAGACACCTTAGAGAATGGTGTCATCAATAAGAAGGAGTTTGAATTTATAAATATAAAAAATACTACTATACCTACAGTATATATACTTCCTAATATCCACAAGGATCCAATAATTTCCCCTAGAAGGCCAAATAATTTTGGGGTGTAACAGCATTACATCAAATGTATGTCTTTTATAGATTATCATCTGCAGCAATTGGTCCACAATACCAGAGCGTATCTAAAAGATACATGTGATGTATTGAGAAAATGAAGAGATATTGGGGGAGATTTACTAACCTAAATTCGTAAAAAAAAATAGTATTTTCATAGTAAAATATAAAAATTTTTGGCGCATTTGTATGTTTGGCATTTACTATGCCAAATATCTGATATTTCCTATTTGTATTTTTGGCACATTCATATTTGTATTTACAAATACGAATGTTTACACCATCAGAAAATACGAATAGGAATCACCATTCAAAAGAATGGCGATTCCTAAGTTACTAAGCGGCCGTACTTAAAATATGGCCGCTAATTAGCGTATTTCGGCTGTAGTGGCCAGCCAAATACGCCAGGAAAATGGACTTCAATTTCCTGGCGTATTTGGCTTGAGCCTACATGGATCAGTCAGATTCGTGCAGGCTTCAATGTAAAAAAATAAAAAGTTAAAAAATTAAATAAAAAAATGGCATGGGGTCGTCCCCCCACTGCCAAAACCAACACCAGGCTGAAAGAGCTGGGGCTGGTATTAAAAAAATCAGAAAACCAGACAGATAGGGGTTCCTCGGTTTTTTAAAACCAGCCCCAGGCTCCAGGGCTGGGGCTGGTTCCCAAAATACGGGAGGACAAAATGACTAGGGGTCCCTCGTATTTTAAGAACCAGGCCCAACCAGCCAGCAGGGTAATGCCACAGCCGGGGGAGACTTTTTATACAAGTCCCCCTGGCCAACGCATTAACCCTATTGACCATTCAGCCTGGCCAGGGGTCCTGGGGAAGTGGCGACCCCCAATAAAGGGCCCCCCTCCAGGACTTACCTGGCCAGGCTGAAGCCTGGTGCTGTCCCTGGTGACCCTGTAGCGGTGGTCACCGGGATTATTAAATGGTGTAAAAAAATAGAATAAACTATTGGCTTATACTGTGGAACTATGAGTCCCAGCAAGCCTACCCCACATGCTGGGACTTGGAGAACCACAATTCCCAGCATGCGGGGCATTAAATGGCCGGGGTCCAGGATCCAAAGAAATCCATAGGGGTACCTTTGGAAGAAAATCCTACTCACCAAGGTCCTCCGGCGAAGATCCCGTCCTCTTCTTTTTGCTGTAGTCCAGGTCTTCTTAAAAAAAAAAAAAAAACGCATATCACCCGCTCACGGACTGAGGAGAGACGCTGATGTTTCATCTTCAGCGCCTCTCCTCTGAATGATTCTATTGGCTGCCTAGTGGCCAATCAGGAGCCTAGACCCCGGACCCTGGAGCCAGGGACATACCTACGGGCTCAAGATAGGTAAGTATCAGTATGTGTGTGTAATGTATGTATTAAACTTTTATTGTTCTTGGTTGTCATTGTGTTTATTTAACTATTTGTTTTACTATGGAACTACAAGTGCCAGCAGGTCCTTTCATGCCCCTTCAGATCCTTTCATGGAGGAGTTCTCCGGAGGAGTTCTGGTACCTGTGGGATTTTGGGCCCACTTTGGAGGGGGATTCCAGAAACCATCTCCTTTGTGTTCTGAGCTCTTATGAGAAACAGATTAATTTATGATTCTCCACCTTATTTGGTAATTAGCCACTTTTCAATCAATGTCACATGTCTAATTTGCCTCCGTTAATTTTATTTTGTAATAGACACAATTATGAAAATATTAACAGCGCCCAGACCACTGCAGCCTATGGATACACCTTGAGATTCCCAAATCTCAACACATAAACAATATTCAAAAAATGGTGTTCCAAAGTGGCGCTGTAGTCTCCTCTTTAAGGATGTGTAATCCTCAATCACCAAAGGGATGGAATCAGATCTCACTCCTTCCGTCTAGTCGTTCTTAAAGACCACCACACTGACCTGGGTAAAATTCCCTATGTGCCCGTAATGGTTTCTTTAAGTTTCACGACCTCTGTATGCATAGATGATGATGCCAAATCAATACGACCATCAGGACCCCATAGAAAGTGAACTCACCAGAATTAGGTGCCCTATGTGCATGGAAAGGTTTCTTTTGCCTCCGAATTCACACAAGTAGACAGCTTACTCCACGGAATTCTTGCAGTATCCAAAAATTTATTTTCAATAGCATTAAAAAGGCATAAAAATGAATAAAAAGTGGGAAGGAAATCCCAAGGTGTGTGGTGGTCTGGGTTACCTCCCAATCCGGATAGAAGGCCGCCCAGTTGCTGAAGATGGTAACCAGCACCTACCACAAACCTCTAGGGTATTTCTCTTTCTCCTCCAACCACCAACGCGTTTCGGGCTATGTGAATAAGCCCTTTTTCAAGGTGTGGAGGATGCTACCACATGCAGGGTTTATATACCCTATCCCAAATAACCATGTAGTGGGTGTTCCCAAAAACATTGAAAATTGAAATGTACAATGTATCTTTAACAATTCTAAAAAACACAGATAAAATCTACATACATCCATTGCAAATCCATTGAAAATCTGAAGCAACAAAAACAAGATAATAAACGCAACATATCTATATTAGGACAGTATACAAAAGCATGTGTTCCATTAAAGTCCATTCATGGTTTTCCACATGATAGGTATGAACAGCTGTCGCATTACAGCACAGTAATGAAGTGAATGGAACGCAGGACACTTCCGGAAACGGAACTTTGCGTTTCACACGTGTGTGTATTCAGGATTTGCTTATTTCGTTTTTTTCCCATATCTGGTTGTGTAAAATCTCTTCCCATATTGCAAAAAAACATACAACACAGAATAAAAGAATATATTAGTAGGTGATACATAAAATATTCAATGAAAAATGGATATGATACATAGTATTAGTAAATATTCATCACATTTTAAAATTAATAAAAAGAAGATAATAAAAGTGGGGATGACAGAGGGCTATAAAAAGCATTTTAATTCAAAACCCACATTTAAACCAGACGGCTCAATGGTATTAAGAGAGTAGATGGCTCTCATTTCTTCTTGTGATAATTTCTTATCACGATCATTGACTCTCCAATGTTCAGAGACATGTTTTATCCCACAGAAATTTACAATATGCTTGGTGTCCCCACCGTGCATTTTTTTAAAGTGTAAAGAAACATTGTGGGACTCAACACCCTTAATAATGTTCCGACAATGTTCAGCTAGTCTAATTTTCAATTGTCGGGTGGTTTTCCCGATATACACTTTTTTGCATGAACATTCTAACAGATAGACACAGAATTTGGTATTACAGGTGATAAAATCAACTATATCGAGCATTTTGTTGGTATGTGGAGCTCGATATTGTTGAACCGCCTTAGTGGACCCCTTACATGTGCGGCACATAGTGCAAGAGCCACACCGAAAAAAAACTTTAGTTCTGATATGTCCTACTGGACTAGGGGTGTTTATTGCACTCTTAACCAATTTGTTTTTAAGGTTTTGTGCCTTACGATATATGAAAGTGGGTTTATCCTTTACATACTTGTTGAGAATGGGGTCGTTTCTCAGAATCCCCCAATGTCTCTTAAAAATTTGTTCGATCTGTTTGGATTGACTTGTAAACTTAGTGATGAAGCACACCCCAAGATCATTCGATTTTTTGGGAGGAATGAGCACTTCTGTATCTAATCTATGTAGGATGGCTTCGGTACCTTTCCCCATAGCTTCCTCTATCAACATGGGGTCATAACCTTTCTGTGTGAATTGTTGACTGAGTTTTTTTGCGTGTTGATGGTATATATCTACATCAGTGCAGTTCCTGCTGACTCGGTTAAATTGCCCGCTAGGAATGCTACGTAACCAATTAGCGTGATGGTTACTGCGGAAGTCAATATATGAGTTGCTGTCTGTGGGCTTTTCGAAATTCCTGGTTTTTAAACATCCGTCATCAATATAAATCAAAAGATCCAAAAAACTTAATTGGTTTTGGCTGATTTGGAATGTCAGCTGTATGTTAAGCTGGTTGGCATTAAGTTCCTCACAAAAAGTGGCAAGAGATATATGATCCTCCTTCCACACAAAGAGGATATCGTCGATATAACGATGATAGGTGACCAGGCTGGCGTCCAGGTGGGGTCTGTTCCAGATGTTAGTTTCTTCCCACCATGCCATAAATAAGTTGGCATAACTGGGCGCCAGCCTGGTCCCCATCGCCGTCCCCCTAAGTTGTAAGAAAAAATCGCCATCGAACCAAAAATAGTTGTTTTTTAAAATTAAAGAAATGCCTTCCAAAATAAAAGCCTTAAGGTCCGATGGTGTATCCTCTTTATCCAGAAAAAAACCAACCGCCTGAAGGCCCAATTCGTGATCAATTATGGTGTAAAGTGAGGTGACATCGGAGGTAACCAAAGTGTACCCCGATTGCCACCTCACTTCTTTTAGCATCTGTATAGTGCTAATGGTATCCTTCAGGTAGGACTGGGTTTTAAGTACCAACGGCTGCAATAAGGAATCGATATAATGTGATAAGTTGGATAAAGCAGAATTTGTGCCAGCCACAATAGGTCGGCCAGGAGGATTAGTGGCCGACTTGTGGATTTTTGGAAGCACATACACAACCGGTATCGAGGGTTTTGGGATGTGTATGTACTCTCCCACTGTTTTAGTAATGGTTCCCTTAGAAGTATATAAAGCCAGGAACACCACAAGCTTCTCCTGAATTTTGTCAGTGGGATTACCCCTTAGTTTTTTGTATGTGCTGGTATCCGTTAACTGTCTTAAGATTTCTGCATTGTAATCCTCAACCGACAGGACAACAATACTCCCACCCTTGTCGGCTGGTTTAATAATTATTTCCTTATTATCTTGTAAAGTTTTAATAGCTTGCCGTTGGCTTTTAGACAGATTGACATTTTTAACAGGTTTAAGTTGAACCCTATCTAAATCTTCGCGAACCAATTTCTCAAACTTTTTTCCCTGTACACAAGAAGGGGTGCTTCGTAGAATCATTTGAGAAATTGGTTCGCGAAGATACCTCGATACCGGTTGTTTTATCCAACTTATCACATTATATCGATTCCTTATTGCAACCGTTGGTACTTAAAACCCAGTCCTACCTGAAGGATACCATTAGCACTATACAGATGCTAAAAGAAGTGAGGTGGCAATCGGGGTACACTTTGGTTACCTCCGATGTCACCTCACTTTACACCATAATTGATCACGAATTGGGCCTTCAGGCGGTTGGTTTTTTTCTGGATAAAGAGGATACACCATCGGACCTTAAGGCTTTTATTTTGGAAGGCATTTCTTTAATTTTAAAAAACAACTATTTTTGGTTCGATGGCGATTTTTTCTTACAACTTAGGGGGACGGCGATGGGGACCAGGCTGGCGCCCAGTTATGCCAACTTATTTATGGCATGGTGGGAAGAAACTAACATCTGGAACAGACCCCACCTGGACGCCAGCCTGGTCACCTATCGTTGTTATATCGACGATATCCTCTTTGTGTGGAAGGAGGATCATATATCTCTTGCCACTTTTTGTGAGGAACTTAATGCCAACCAGCTTAACATACAGCTGACATTCCAAATCAGCCAAAACCAATTAAGTTTTTTGGATCTTTTGATTTATATTGATGACGGATGTTTAAAAACCAGGAATTTCGAAAAGCCCACAGACAGCAACTCATATATTGACTTCCGCAGTAACCATCACGCTAATTGGTTACGTAGCATTCCTAGCGGGCAATTTAACCGAGTCAGCAGGAACTGCACTGATGTAGATATATACCATCAACACGCAAAAAAACTCAGTCAACAATTCACACAGAAAGGTTATGACCCCATGTTGATAAAGGAAGCTATGGGGAAAGGTACCGAAGCCATCCTACATAGATTAGATACAGAAGTGCTCATTCCTCCCAAAAAATCGAATGATCTTGGGGTGTGCTTCATCACTAAGTTTACAAGTCAATCCAAACAGATCGAACAAATTTTTAAGAGACATTGGGGGATTCTGAGAAACGACCCCATTCTCAACAAGTATGTAAAGGATAAACCCACTTTCATATATCGTAAGGCACAAAACCTTAAAAACAAATTGGTTAAAAGTGCAATAAACACCCCTAGTCCAGTAGGACATATCAGAACTAAAGTTTTTTTTCGGTGTGGCTCTTGCACTATGTGCCGCACATGTAAGGGGTCCACTAAGGCGGTTCAACAATATCGAGCTCCACATACCAACAAAATGCTCAATATAGTTGATTTTATCACCTGTAATACCAAATTCTGTGTCTATCTGTTAGAATGTTCATGCAAAAAAGTGTATATCGGGAAAACCACCCGACAATTGAAAATTAGACTAGCTGAACATTGTCGGAACATTATTAAGGGTGTTGAGTCCCACAATGTTTCTTTACACTTTAAAAAAATGCACGGTGGGGACACCAAGCATATTGTAAATTTCTGTGGGATAAAACATGTCTCTGAACATTGGAGAGTCAATGATCGTGATAAGAAATTATCACAAGAAGAAATGAGAGCCATCTACTCTCTTAATACCATTGAGCCGTCTGGTTTAAATGTGGGTTTTGAATTAAAATGCTTTTTATAGCCCTCTGTCATCCCCCACTTTTATTATCTTCTTTTTATTAATTTTAAAATGTGATGAATATTTACTAATACTATGTATCATATCCATTTTTCATTGAATATTTTATGTATCACCTACTAATATATTCTTTTATTCTGTGTTGTATGTTTTTTTGCAATATGGGAAGAGATTTTACACAACCAGATATGGGAGAGAAACGAAATAAGCAAATCCTGAATACACACACGTGTGAAACGCAAAGTTCCGTTTCCGGAAGTGTCCTGCGTTCCATTTGGCTCTTGCAGACAAACCAAATAAAGTTTTGATGAATACATGACAACGCAAGCATTCAGAACACGCTGGACGCACACCAGGAAGCTGTGTGCGTTCCAGCGTCACCGGAAGTGACGCAGGATGACGCGCTATGCGTGTCATATACCAGGAAACAGGGAGAACAGCGCGAAACTTCATTACTGTGCTGTAATGCGACAGCTGTTCATACCTATCATGTGGAAAACCATGAATGGACTTTACTGGAACACATGCTTTTGTATACTGTCCTAATATAGATATGTTGCGTTTATTATCTTGTTTTTGTTGCTTCAGATTTTCAATGGATTTGCAATGGATGTATGTAGATTTTATCTGTGTTTTTTAGAATTGTTAAAGATACATTGTACATTTCTATTTTCCATGTTTTTGGGAGCACCCACTACATGGTTATTTGGGATAGGGTATATAAACCCTGCATGTGGTAGCATTCTCCACACCTTGAAAAAGGGCTTATTCACATAGCCCGAAACGCGTTGGTGGTTGGAGGAGAAAGAGAAATACCCTAGAGGTTTGTGGTAGGTGCTGGTTACCATCTTCAGCAACTGGGCGGCCTTCTATCCGGATTGGGAGGTAACCCAGACCACCACACACCTTGGGATTTCCTTCCCACTTTTTATTCATTTTTATGCCTTTTTAATGCTATTGAAAATAAATTTTTGGATACTGCAAGAATTCCGTGGAGTAAGCTGTCTACTTGTGTGAATTCGGAGGCAAAAGAAACCTTTCCATGCACATAGGGCACCTAATTCTGGTGAGTTCACTTTCTATGGGGTCCTGACAGGGGCGGATTGGCCCACCGGGAAACCGGGCTATTTCCCGGTGGGCCGGCCAATATTGCAACAGAACCGGGCCGACTGTCTCTCCCCCTGGCTGGGCCGCGTTATGCCCATATCCAAAATGGCCGCGGGAGGGCTGCTGTGCATGCGCGGCTGCACGCAGCTCCTCCCGCGGTACTTAAGTTTGCTGCCTACCTAGAGATGCGGAATAAGGTGGGGGCAGAGTCACCGTCAACATGCCCGAGCCCCCCCCCCTCTGAAGGCACCCCCCGCCCGCCGTACGCCACATGCAGGGGCGGAGCTACCGCGGCCGCCTGCTGCTGCCGCTGTTTCCGTTTTTTTTTTTTTTTTTCTTGAAGGGGCACAGCGGCAGCATGGGTGTGCGGGGCGGGAGGTAGCAGGCCTGACAGGATGTCCTGGGATCCCATGTGACGTGGCCCAGACGCTGCAGGCCTGCCGCGGGACTCTCAGTGTCTCCCTCCCTCACCCTGCACAGCGTGTGTGTCTGGAGTCACGCCGCCCAGGGCTGCTGGAGGGGAGGGAGCCAGAAGAGGAGAGCAGCGCCAGCGCGGATGCGGTGCCAGCCGCAGGACAAGCTCAGGAGGGTGCAGTGCGGAGTGGAGCAAGGAGAAGAACAAGGCTGCCGGGATCCTGGAACCGGAGGTCCCCATGAATGAAGAGCTGCAGTGAAGGCAACTGGTCCGGAGTGCCCCCCAAAAGCAGCCTCCTTTGAAGCACAGGGGGTCAGGTTAGTAACTACCAGACACCCCCTGAAGCCTAACAATATCCCCTCCCTCAACCTAACTCTAACCATACATCCCCCTTTCCCACAGCCTAACTATGCACCCCCCCCCCTCAGCATAACTCTAACCATACACCTAACCCTCCTCCCCCCGCAGCCTAACTAACTATACACTCTCCTCCCCTGCAGCCTAAACGCCCCCATACATCGAGGCGATTTGGTCCGATTTCGGCCGATTGCGACCAAATCGCCTCTTCCTGACATGCTGTTGGGTCCGATGCGCGGTCTCACGCGCATCGGATCCGAACAGGTGTCGGACCGGCAGGCCGTCCGACCATCCGTCTCTCCAGGCGGCGAGGCGGGCGGGAATCAGGGACGCATGCGATCCATCACAACGGATCGCATGCGTCCCTGCCGTCGGGAAGTTCCCGGCAGCTCACACTCTGTCAGGTGTCCGTACACTGCTGTGAGATGTTGCAGGCAGTGCATGGGCACCTTAACCCTAACTACAGAGTACACCCCATAGCTTAAACCTAACTGTACACACCCCATAGCTTTACCTTAATTAAACAGTCCCATGTAGCCTAACCCTAACTATACATCCCCCCATAGACTAACGCTATCTATACACCCCCTCCCCCACAGCCCAACCATTCACCACCCTCCTGCAGCCTAACCCCACCCATCCCCATAGCCCAAACCATAAACTCCCCTCCGCAGCCTAACTATACACCCCCCTTAAACCTATAACACAAACCAAACAGGCACACACCGCAGCCTATAACACTAACCATACAGGCACCCACCCACAGCCTATAGCCTTAACATATACCCCCCACCACAGCCAATAACCCTAACCACACACACACACTCCGCAGCCTATATCCCCAACCACACATACACACCCTGCAGCCTATGGGCGGGATGTATTAACATACATCGCCGCCCTTCGCACTGCAGCCGCCGTGATGCTGCCGCATATGTACTAACATATGCGGCCAGCATCGGGTTGCGGTGACGGAGACCCCCGCGATACCTGTGATGTGGGCTGCGGGGGTCTCCGTCACCTCCCGGCAGCTGGCAGCGTCCCCCTGCGTCTCCTCCTCCCCCCTGAAGCCGGATGTCCTCCCGGCTGTCACACCAGGGGGAGGAGGAGATTTTGGAGGACAGGAGGGGGGCGCGCGGACGTCGTACGGCGGGAGGCGAAAGAAGCCCATAGGCTTCTATAGGGTATCGCCACCCAGGGGGTGGCGATACCCAGCCTTGCGAAAACGGGGCGGACGAGGATTGATACATAGAAAAATGGTTTCCTTAACAATACCCATGTGATGCTGATTACCTTTTTTAATGTACTTTTAATGTACTTTTAATATGTTTTAAAACCATATGTATTTTTTTTTTCTTTTTGTTTATTTAGTTGTCTTGGTGATGCCTGGATCCGGTGGGCTGTGCGGTTCACATGGCAAGAAGCTGGGTTAGCGCCGTTGCTCCTATGCGTTCCACCAGGGGGGAGTCGCCTGGTTGATGACGCAACCCGAAAGTAACGCTGTGGGGAACAAGCGACCCGGCTGGACGCTATGATTGACGCGCGGACATCTGATGCAGGTAATGTGCAATTAACTATGTGGGTAGGGAATCGTGTGAGGGTATATTTCACAGCATTTGTGTGTATTGGGGTTGTACCCTGAGGACGAGCGTGTTGCCGAAACACTGGTGTCGGTGTATCCTCCTGACATGCCATAAAGCATATACCTGATTTGCATTGAAGTCTTTGAGTGACACCAGTGCTGCTGACCTGTGTTTGACCCTTTCGGGGTGAGGATGGCACCAGATTGTTTTTTCTATCTATGTTTTTTCTATCTATCTATCTATCTATCTATCTATCTATATATATATATATATATAGCGTGGCTGTAGCAAAGTACAATCAAACAGCGGCACTCGATGTGTTTTTCAAAAACGTGTATTACCACTCTCCAACGTTTCGAGGACTAGCCCCTTTGACAAAGGGGCTAGTCCCCGAAACGTTGGAGAGTGGTAATATACGTTTTTTTAAAACACATCGAGTGCCGCTGTTTGATTGTACTTTGCTACAGCCACGCTATCTATTGGACCCAGAGGGCACCTGGGAATCTGCTACATAGAGTTGGAGTGCCGAGCCGCAAAAAAACTTCTATCTATATATATGTGTGTGTGTGTGTGTCGACATCCCACCTGCCAACTGTCGAACATAAGTATGTGAGCGGGTTATGGTTAGGCCAGGGAAAGGGAGGTTAGGTTTAGGCACATGGTGGGATTAGGGTTAGGCGCATCTTTTTCTGGGTCCGCCTCTGTATGTGTGTGTGTGTGTATATTTGTATTATTAGAGCGCAGGCCACAGGGTGAGTCAGTTCATCAATGGGATATAGCACAGGCACAGGGTAAGAGAGTGCGTCAGTGTGATAGAGTGCAGGGTAAGAGAGTGCGTCAGTGTGATAGAGTGCCGGGTAAGAGAGTAGGTCAGTGTGATAGAGCGCAGGGTAAGAGAGTGCATCAGTGTGATAGAGCGCAGGGTAAAAGAGTGCATCAGTGTGATAGCGCGCAGGGTAACAGAGTACGTCAGTGTGATAGAGTGCAGGGTAAGAGAGTGCATCAGTGTGATACAGCACAGGGTAAGCGAGTGCGTCAGTGTGATAGAGAGCAGGGTAATAGAGTACGTCAGTGTGATAGAGCGCAGGGTAATAGAGTACGTCAGTGTGATAGAGCGCAGGGTAATAGAGTACGTCAGTGTGATAGAGAGCAGGGTAACAGAGTACGTCAGTGTGATAGAGTGCAGGGTAAGAGAGTGCATCAGTGTGATACAGCACAGGGTAATAGAGTACGTCAGTGTGATAGAGCGCAGGGTAATAGAGTATGTCAGTGTGATAGAGCGCAGGGTAATAGAGTACGTCAGTGTGATAGAGAGCAGGGTAATAGAGTACGTCAGTGTGATAGAGAGCAGGGGGAGGGAGTGTGTAAGTGTGAGAGCACAAGGCAAGAAAGTGTGAGAGCACAAGGCGAGGAAGTGTGATACAGTACAAGGTGAAGGCAGTGTGTGATATAGCGCAGGGGGAAGCAGTATGAGGCCAGTGTGTTTGTGTCTCTTCCTATTGAGGCCATTATTATAATTTTTTCCCTGTCGGGTCCGATGTGTTTTATATTACCAGTAGGTAAAATGTTTTTGTTTGGATTTTCCTGTGGAGTGTCATTGTGTAATATTTATTTCAAATGGGTGCCAGTGTGTTTTATTTATGCCTACTGAGGCCAATATGTTTTTCCTGTAGGGGCGAATGGGTTTGTTTTTGTTTTTTTTCTCCAGTGGGGGGGGACAATGTTTGTGACAGTGGGAATCTCATTCCTTATATTTGTATGCTTTATAGTGGCAATAGTATAAAGTCACATTTAAAACTAGTAAAAGACTCAAGGAAGGCTGCAACTGTGTCTAACTCAGTATCCCACCCCTCTTGACAGACTCCACCCCTCAACAGGCTCCGCCTCCATTCGGGCTGCTCCAAGAAATTTCCCGGGCTGGTTTTCCATCCCAATCCGCCCCTGGGTCCTGATGGTCGTGAAACTTAAAGAAACCATTACGGGCACATAGGGAATTTTACCCAGGTCAGTGTGGTGGTCTTTAAGAACGACTAGACGGAAGGAGTGAGATCTGATTCCATCCCTTTGGTGATTGAGGATTACACATCCTTAAAGAGGAGACTACAGCGCCACTTTGGAACACCATTTTTTGTATATAATTTTATTTTGTGTTTGTGTGCATAAATAAATGGTATTACACCATCTACTGCTCTATGATTTTTTTGGGTACCCATCCTACTAGAGGGACATCCATTTGAGTCGGAGGGATCATTGATTACTTTCTGGTATTTGAGAGTCGTTTTTGGGAGAAGAGGAACGCCACACCCCTAACAGGGACGTAAGGTGTTTATTTGATTGCAACCTGATTGTCTATATTGGAGAAGAGGATCCTTTCTCCATTTCTAGGAACGTAATATTCCTTTAACCAGGCGCCAACAGAGGGAGCACTTCAATCTACTTTGTTGTTTCAAATTTTAAGTGTCTAAAATTAAAAAATAGTTGTGCTGTTATATAAATAAAATGGAAGCAGTGAGGAATTTTCTATGTCTCTCCCCTAGGTCCCCATCCCTGAGTCATTTATTGTGTATAGATTGTACCTCCAATGGGTGTGGAATATTCATATATAAACTCTGTACATCTAATGTAAGAAAGGCGTAAGAGTTTTTTCATGTGACATTTTGTATCAATTGTAAAAAATTAGTGGAGTCTTTGATATGGGACCTAAGGGAAGAGACACGAGGAAGAAATTAATCTACATCAAAAGAAAGATTAGAAGAAATTTAATTTATATCCAAAATTATAAGTCGACTCAGTGGTGAAAAAAGGGACTTATGGATTTTACGTAAGTGATAATAATTGGGTATGAAGGGGTTCTCATTATAAAGAAATCCGAACTTTTCTTTGGAGATGATCCAATAGATTTTTTTTTTTTATCTTCAATAGTTTTTATTATATTTTTTCCAAGAAATGGGGTACAGAAAGAAAAAGGGGGAGTCATTATCAAGGGGGGGGGGGGGAGGAGGGGTTGGGGAAGGGGGTAACAGACAAATATAAAATCACACACTTCGCTGCGTAGAGCGAACATTGCAGTTAAAATACAATTTATCCACTTAGTATTTATACAACACAATATTAGAATAACTTAGTCTAATCCGAAAACAATACAATAAATGAGACCAGTACCATAAATGAGAGGATGCTTGTAGTATCCCCCATACTGTGGTTAAACCCATTTATGTCTTTATTCTGGCTCTTCTGGTTCATTCAAACTAAACTGGCGGGGGTCTGATGTGTATGCGTGGGGGAACAATCTAGCTCCTTCACCCTCCGTCACATATGTGCGCCAAAGAGACCAGCTCTGGGAGGTATGAGGCGGTGGAGACATAGTAAAGGGGGGGCCATTCTCCATCAGAAAATGGTGGTTCGTCTTCAGGATCACTTGTAAAAGGACTGGAGGGGAGGGCTGCTTCCATTGTTGAGCCAAGTTGGCTCGTGCGGCTATAAGAATGTGACCTATTACTGATCTCTTCTCGGGGGGTATCTCCACGGGGAAAACGTGCAGTAAGGCTAGGGATGGGTCAGGCGCGACTGTGATATTGGTTACTGAGGATACTAGCTCGAACACCTCCACCCAGTATTTGAGGATTAGGGGACAGGTCCAGAAGATGTGGAATATGTCCCCTACCTGACCACACAGCCTCCAGCATTTGTTGGAACATGATGGCCAGAATGAGTGTAGGCGATCTGGAGTCATGTATATTCTATTTATGAGCTTGATATGCATCTCTGTGTGATTCAGGCAGCGGGACATACTATGGGAAGTGAGGAAGATTTGTCGCCATTGTGTGGGGGTGAACCGTCGGCCAAAGTCTGCCTCCCATTTCGCATGAGCGGAGGTCTTCGAGAAAACATGGGGCGTAACCAGCATTTTATACCAAAAGGAGATGTCGCGTTTGGTGTGAGATAAGAAAGGTCTCGCAAAAACAGCCTGGAGTGTGGACTGAGGGGGGGGCAATATCGCTATGGTGGTTCTCCACCAGTGAGCTATTTGTGTATAATGCAAATATTCTGAGGCGGGGATGTGAAAGCTGTTCTGTAGAGAGGTAAAGGGCAAAAGGGTGTGCGAGTCCAGGATATCACCTAGGGTGGATATGCCTCGATCCCTCCAAACATTGAGGTTGAGGTTTGGTATGAGTTTTGCTATGGTCTTTATGGAGACATCAGGTAAATTGTTTGTAGTGGAGGGTAGGGTAGTTAGTAGTTTGTCCCAAGCTTGGAGGGATGCCTTGGTGGACGGGAGTAGATGGGGCTGGTGTGGGCGGACATGGTGGGGTAGTCTGACCAAGTCTGCCAGGGGTATGGATGGGGATAAAGCTTGTTCGATAGCAACCCAGCTCGTGGGGGAGTCAAGGACGGAATAGTTTTTAATTGGGGCCAGGAGGCAGACCAAATGATATAAGGACAGGTCTGGTAGATCCAGGCCTCCGAATGCTCTGGGGAGTCACATTCTGGTTCGAGCTATCTTTGGGGGTTTGGAGGTCCATACATATTTTGTCATGATGGCTGAGCACAGCCGGAGGGATTTCTGTGGGAAGTTATAGGGGATAGTCCGAAATAGGTACATCAGTTTTGGCAAGAGTGACATTTTGAAAGCAGCCATTCGGCCCAACCAGGAGATATCGAATGCCGTCCAAGAGTTAGATAGGGCAGTTAGGGTCGCGAGCAGGGGGGTAAGGTTAGCATCAAAGACTCTGGATGTGTTGGCAGGGATATTGATCCCAAGATATTTTATTGATTCTGCTTGCCAGTTGTATTGGTAGCTCGAGTGTAGGTGTGGGATGGATGGGGAGAGGTTGATCGGGAGTGCATCCGTTTTGGTAGTATTCAGTTTGTAATAGGAGGCCCTGCTGTATAAGTCTAAGATATCGTGGAGGTGGGGGAGGGTAGTGGCGGGGTTGGTTATAAAAAGCAGGACATCGTCCGCAAAGAGGCTAAGTTTATGGTGATCTTGGCCTATAGTGAGACCGCCTATCCTGTTATCTTTGCGAATCTTAATGGCCAAAGGTTCGATTGAGAGGACAAAGATAAGCGGTGAAAGGGGACATCCCTGTCTAGTGCCGTTAGAGATAGTGAAAGTGTCTGAGAGGAATCCATTGCTGAGCACCCTGGCCGAAGGGGAGCTATAAAGAGTCAGTATAGACGTGAGAATGCGATCCTTAAAGCCAAAGCGACCCAGTACCTCCGTCATGTACTGCCAGTTCAGCCTATCAAACGCTTTTTCTGCGTCTAGGGATAATAAGAGGAGGTCCTGTTCGCCCGATAGGGAGTCGATTAAATCGAACACCCGTCTAGTGTTATCGGAGGCCTGTCTTCCCGGGACAAACCCTGTCTGGTCAGGGTGCACCAGCAATGGCAGTACCTGGTTGATGCGTAGGGCCATCAACTTGGCAAACAATTTAATGTCACAGTTTAATAAAGCTATCGGCCTGTAATTTTGGCAGAGGGATGGGTCCTTCCCCGGTTTGGGGATAGTTACTATGCGGGCTTCTAGTAGTTCTGATGGGGCAGATCCCGTAGAAGAAAGTTCATTAAATAGGTCCAACAATAGTGGGGCTAGTATATCCTTAAATGTTATATAGCAGTCAGTGATGAATCCGTCAGGGCCTGGGGCTTTGTTTCGGGGAAGGGATTTAATCGCTGCATATACTTCCGCTTGTGACCAGGGGGCGTTAAGGGCAGTGAGCTGTTCTGGGGTAAGGGTTGGGAAATGAATACTATCTAGGAATGTCGAGATGGAGTCCGCAGATGGTTGGGGGGTGGAGGGGTCAGAGGACAGATTATATAGTTTTGAGTAATATTGGGCAAATTGGTTCGCTATGTCTTTGGGGTTGATAATCTTGGCGTTGGTGGAAGTGGTTATATGTTTAATCTTGTTTCTGGCCTGTTGGGCTCTCAGTTTTCTAGCTAGCATTCTGCCTGATCTGTTACTAAACAGGTAGAATTTGTGGCGCATTCTATTCAGTGCCATTTGAGTGCGAGCAAGAAGGAGTTTCTGGATCTGACTACGAATTGCGGAGATCTCTTTTTTGAGAGCTCTGGATGGGGTTAGTTTATTTTGGGCCTCGAGTGCACTCAACTTGGCTTCCAGGTCTTGTTGGATCTTAACTGACCTCCGTTTAAGGGAGGCACCAGCTTGAATTGCGGCGCCCCTAGTGACTGCCTTAAAAGCACACCAGTGGGTCGTGATGGAGGTATCTTGGGGGGCGTTGTTTGTGAGATAATCTTTAATGGAAGTTAGGATCGTGGTCTTAGAGGTGGGGTCTTTAAGGAGATGTGGGAAAAGTCTCCAGGGGCTCGAGGGAGATTTGGGGGCGAGGGTATTCCACTTCCAGGTGATCGGGGCGTGGTCTGACCATGTGATGGGTAGAATGTCCACATCCTTTGTGTGTTGCAGGGTCCGCTTGTCGCAAAGTATGTAATCTATCCTCGTGTATGAGTTATGAACCGGGGAGTAAAATGTGTATTCACGCCCGGAGGGGTAAGTGGTTCTCCATATGTCATAGAGGTCAAACTCCAAGAGGAGATTTCGGAATGCTAGAGCTGGGCCTGATATATGCGAGGAAGAAGGAGGGGGAACGCGTGACTTATCGAGTTTTGGGTCGAGGGCTAGGTTGAAGTCACCTAGTATTATCGTATGGTCCTTTGGGAATTTTTGCAGTAGTAGAAATAGTTTACACAGGAAGGGGACTTGGTTGGTGTTCGGTGCGTATAGGCATACAATAGTGGTCTGCTTGTCGTTGAGCATGCCTGAGAGTATGATATATCTACCATTTTTATCTTGGGTCTGGGAATGTAGTACGAAGGTGGTATGTTTGCTAAACAGAATGGCAACCCCGTTACGCTTGGTGGGGCCATTGGCATAATAAACTGTGGGGAAATTTGCATCTTTAAACATTGGGGGGTTGGAGGAACTGAAATGTGTCTCCTGGACAGCAACCACGTCCATTTTCTGTTTATGGAAGGAGGATAGGGCTAGTCGTCTTTTGTTAGGGGAGTTCAACCCCTTCACATTCAAAGACATAAAGTTAAGCATTATATTTTAGGGGGGGTGGCGGCGGGGGCCATGTTTCAGCAAGTGGGTAAATTTGTGCCATAAACTGACACCTAGGTTGTCCGCAGGGAGTCTGTTAGGGGGGGCAAGAGGACAGGGGGGGAGGGGGTGGGCTATAACGACAGGAAGGGTACAGGGAAAGAAAAAACAAGAAGGCCCAGTGTATCGGGCCTGCATGACTACTGCAGGGGTAGAGGAAAAAAAGGAAGGTCTTGCAGTAGTGTGTGCAATCTCCGGGGTGGTGGCTTGGGTCTCACAGCGAGAAACCGCCACTCACTTTTAAACGGTATAACAACTATAAAGAGGCAAAGAAACATTGTAACATAATAAACAACTCTAAGTAAATGGGCCAAACCTAGGGTGCTCAAATGAGAATTATAGTTCTACTCCAACATCCCAATTGCCCAACATCCTGCACGCAGAAAAACAAAACAAGTAAAGGTAATACTTAGCAAACACATCCCGTCCCGGTGGAAGGGATCACAGGAGCTTGGGCATCGGGTTCTTCAAACAGGGTAAACAATCTTCAGGGTCTGAGGTGAGATCTCAAGTAGTGGACCAGTTCTGTTGCAGGGTCTGCGGACCTCTTGTTTCCTGGGCGTTGGTGACCGAGATATCCCAGTCCATCAGGAGTTTAACTCCGGCGTCCAGAGATGATATGGTATAGGTGGAGTCCTCATAGTACACTATCAGTTTGACCGGGAATCCCCACCGGTACCGGATATCATGGTTACGGAGTGCTGTAGTTATGGGGGCAAATGCTCTTCTGTTGGCTATTGTAGCTGGAGAAAAGTCTTGGAAGATTTGAAGACCTCCTAGGGAATCTGTGTTTTTGGACTCCCGGGCGGCCCTCAGGATGCTCTCTTTAACAGTGTAGAAGTGTACGCGGAGGAGCGTATCTTTCGGTAGGTCTGAAGAGACTGTCTTGGGGCGTGGGAGGCGGTGGATGCGATCTATCATGAGATCTTTGGGGTCAGTGGAGGGGAGGAGTTTACGGAACAGGGTGATGGCATAATCTTCTAATTCTGCATTAGCAACTGAGTCAGGGATGCCTCTGATCTTTATATTGTTGCGTCTGGACCTGTCCTCCAGGTCTGCCAGCTTAGATTTAATTTGGTCGATATCTCGCTGTTGGCAATCATGGGATGTTATCAGGTCGTTGTGTGACGTTACAATCTCCTCCATTCTACGTTCTAGTTGATCTGTCCTGTCCCCAATGGCTACCAGTTCTGTCTTAACCTCATGGATAGCCGCCTTCAGATCTTTGGTCATCTCTGCCTGGAAGGCAGAGAAGACCTGGCATAGGGATTTCATTAGATAATGTGTATAAGTTAGACTGCGCTAGAGTTTTAATGAGCAGCCTTAATTATATGGTTATTGGAAAAAAGGTTTATTTAAGGCGCTGGTGGAGATATGGATAAATATGGATAAATCAAATGGAAATGACAATATAACTAAAAACAGCAAAGAATTATGGGGAGAAAGTAGTAGTGAAAAGAAGAAAAAATGAAGATAAAAGAGAAAGGAGAAAAAGTGCTTGCCTGTTGAAAAACGGGGTTAGTAAAAAATTATGTTTACAGCACTTTCTTTGAGTAGTGGCGTTTTTTTGTATATAAGAGAAGGCAGCTCCGGGGATATGGTCTACAATGTCCCTACAATACCTTTTCCGTAGTTAGGGATAGGGCAAGGCAGGTCCAAGGTGTAGCGCTCAGATCTTAAGTAATGTCCCGGGGAGCTCCGTGCGGCTTCAGCGCGGCTTCAGCGATAACTACGGAAAAGGTATTGTAGGGACATTGTAGACCATATCCCCGGAGCTGCCTTCTCTTATATACAAAAAAACGCCACTACTCAAAGACAGTGCTGCAAACATAATTTTTTACTAACCCCGTTTTTCAACAGGCAAGCACTTTTTCTCCTTTCTCTTTTATCTTCTTTTTTTCTTCTTTTCACTACTACTTTCTCCCCATAATTCTTTGCTGTTTTTAGTTATATTGTCATTTCCATTTGATTTATCCATATTTATCCATATCTCCACCAGCGCCTTAAATAAACCTTTTTTCCAATAACCATATAATTAAGGCTGCTCATTAAAACTCTAGCGCAGTCTAACTTATACACATTATCTATTCTAAAAACCAAAGTAACTGCAGCTTCTACACAATGGCGGTACATATCCTACACTCTGAAAAAAGAGGAGATCTGGATAATATTTTTTCAAGAAAACAGAATATGGAAAAACACCAGATCCCATCAGAGGAAGAGGACTTCTGTACCCAATTCTTCAAATTGGAGAAATTGTACAACCAGGAAATGAAACAATGGTGGGAAATAACCACACTCACAAAATACCTGGACAACAACTTGATCCCAAGGGGTCTACGAATACAAAAAAAACCCTACATTTGAACCTACCCAAATAAATTTCTTTTCAAAATGGAACACAGAGCTAGACAACTGCTCAAAAAACCTAATAAAAATCATCATAGATGACAGAAAAAAATCATTGGAAAGAATAAATGAAGATATAAAGATCCTAGAAAAAAGGTTCGAACCACTGCACAAAATGCAAGACTTCACCAATTTAATCCAGCTTACCAACAACAAACTAGAAAAATTGGAAGAAGAACTGATTGCACAAAAGCAGAATAAGTACAGAAGAGACATTCAAGAAGAATCTCTTCCCATACATTCAGCAGACCATAGAAGACTTCAAACGAAGGAAAAATGGCAAAAAAATCAGAAACCCTCTAACAACAATACATACAAACAAAAAACAACCACCTATACAAGAGAACCACTCATTAAACAGATCCCCCAACATGGACACCCCCAAAGAAATTACAAACCATACAATAGTCAACATTTCACGTACGCCCAAGCAACTGCACATCAAATTAACAGGAAGTCTTATGAAACTGGACGCAATACAGCAAGACAAGAAGATCAAGAAAAAGTCAGAAACCTCATACAGACCATCCAAGAAAATGGAACAAGAAACCCAAAAAAACGCACCCAGACGGATGTAGAAAATGAAAGGTACGAGGAGGAAGATTTTTTAGAGTTGATCTGGGACAAAGAACATCCGCCGGAGAAAACACCGTACAAAAGACTCCGAACAAACATTGGACAAAACGTGGGAAAAGAGGGGGAAAACGACCACGTAAAAAAGAATTAAACACTGAAGAAGAAGAAAAAAACACCATCTTCAATTTAAGTACAAAAGTATTAACTGAAGACCAAAAAGAACTCTTAAAAAAGGGCCTCAAATTTGCCCCCCAGTCAACAACAAATAAATTTAACACTTACATCGATGCCCAGAAATTCATCCGTAAAATATGTATAAAGAAATACTTCCTAAGAAACCCAATAGAGAAAACAATAACAAACCATCATCAAGAGTACATCCATACTGAATTTAAACCAGGCTCCACTTTCTTTCCAGCTCACATGAAAGGCCCACACATAGAGACCTTTCAAAAACTGATAGAAGAAGACATCAGAAAACTTCCAGACCACACGAAGAAACACTACAACATCACCAAGCAACAAAAACAAGCTCTAAAGGAACTGAAGATGGACAAAACAATCACAATAAAACCAGCCGACAAAGGTGGCGGACTGGTAGTTATGGATGTTACCACCTACAAAGAAGAGGCTGAAAGACTGCTGTCAGACGAAACCACCTACCGTAAACTATCTGCAGACCCCACGAAAAGATTCCAGGAAACCTTAAAAGAACAACTGGAGGAAGGACTGGAAATGGGGATCCTAACAAAAAAAGAATATGATTTCATTAATACCACTGACCCAAGAATTCCAACCTTCTACCACCTACCCAAAATCCATAAGAACCTGCAAAATCCTCCAGGCCGCCCAATAGTCTCTGGAATCGGCTCAATAACCACAAATCTTTCAAAATACATAGATATATTCCTTCAACCGGTAGTCAAGAAACAAACCAGCTATCTTCAAGACACCCTCCATATATTACAGATCTTGAAAGACACCAAATGGGAATCAAGTTACACACTGTGCACAAGTGACGTTAAGTCACTATATACCTGTATCGACCACGATTTAGGCTGCAAACAGACCCGTCATCTTCTTTCCACTCAAACAGAAATCTCCAACTCACAAATAAACTTTATAATGGCACAAATAGAATTCATATTGAAAAACAATTACTTCTGGTATGAGGGCAACTTCTTCCTCCAGACCAAGGGTACTGCGATGGGGACCTCCTTCGCACCGTCATATGCTAATTTATTCGTGGCGCAGTGGGAGAACGAGCAAATCTGGACTAACAACATCTACAAGAAACATCTGATAAGCTGGCATCGATATATAGATGACGTCTTCTTTGTATGGGATGGCCCAGAAAATGACTTGGAGCTCTTCAAAAACCATCTAAACAACAATACTTACGGCCTTGAGTTCACAACAACAACCAGCAAGGAGATGGTAGTCTTCTTAGACTTAGAGATATTCATCAAAGAAAACAAAATCCTGACCAGAACTCACACAAAGGAGGTAGACGGAAACAACATCTTACCGCACAATAGTAATCACCACCGCAAATGGGTGAAGAATATCCCCAATGGAAACTTCCGAAGAATAAAAAGAAACTGCACAGAAGAAGATATGTATAACGAACAGAGTCTAGCAGCCAAACAGAAATTCATACAAAAAGGTTACAAAGAAACAAAATTAGAAGAAGACAGAATAAAAATACAACAAATGGACAGACAACAAATGATCAAGTACAAACAAAAAACAACAACAGAATTTGACCCTCAAGTCACCTTCATCACACAGTACAGTAGCAACTTCAAGCAAATAGAAGATATTCTACATAGACATTGGCACATACTTCAATTGGACCCAGAGCTACATCAAATTATTCCTCAAAAACCAAAAATCATATACAGAAGAGCCACAACCCTAAAACAAGAACTCACAAGAAGTTACATACCACTAGACCAAGAAAACAAAAAACAATAACACCCGGTTTCTTCCCATGTTTAAATTGCATGGGATGCAAAACAACAAATAAAAAAATAACAAAACCTATACAAACCATCACATCAAACCAAACCATGAAAGAATACAAATTGAAACAACAAACTAGTTGTGAAACAACAGGAGTCATTTATGTTTTAGAATGCCCCTGTAAACATCAATATGTTGGCCAAACCAAAAGAAAAATGCGGACCAGGTTGGCAGAACATATATACAACATTAAAAGAGGCATGACAACTCATAGTGTGTCAGACCATTACGCGAAACACCACAACAAAGATCCTTCAACATTAAAATTTACTGTTATTCAAAAAATCACTCCTAATTGGAGAGGAGGAGATATTGTCACAGAGCTTAGACGAGTGAAACAAAATGGATTTATGAACTAAAAACGCTAACTCCGTCAGGACTAAACATAGACATAGATCTCAATGTCTTCCTCTAAAACAAAAAGTAATATATCCTCAAAAAACAGCATTTTTCTCTGATTCTCCCTTTCCCCTTTTTTTCCTTTTTTCCCCCTTTTTTTCCTCGTTCTCTTTCTCCCTTCCCTACAGAAACATGTGCTTGCCGCTGGAAGTATGACAACTTCCTGTGATCACTTCCGACAAACAAAAAAAGAAGTGTTCGTTTTAAACATTTAAATAAAGTTTTTAAGCAATAAAAAGCTGACTCCTGCAAGGGAGCATCATCCTTGACAAAGAGTGGGAACACTTGAAACGCGTTGGATGCCGGGAGCGTGATCCGGAAACACGCTGCCCGAACTTCCGGTTTTATCGCTGAAGCCGCGCTGAAGCCGCACGGAGCTCCCCGGGACATTACTTAAGATCTGAGCGCTACACCTTGGACCTGCCTTGCCCTATCCCTAACTACGGAAAAGGTATTGTAGGGACATTGTAGACCATATCCCCGGAGCTGCCTTCTCTTATATACAAAAAAACGCCACTACTCAAAGAAAGTGCTGTAAACATAATTTTTTACTAACCCCGTTTTTCAACAGGCAAGCACTTTTTCTCCTTTCTCTTTTATCTTCATTTTTTCTTCTTTTCACTACTACTTTCTCCCCATAATTCTTTGCTGTTTTTAGTTATATTGTCATTTCCATTTGATTTATCCATATTTATCCATATCTCCACCAGCGCCTTAAATAAACCTTTTTTCCAATAGGGATTTCATTGTCACTGGTGCATCTGACTCCACATCAACCCCAGTTAGACCTGTTGCAGAAGGCGCCTCACTCAGCGCACCTCAGTAGTGGGAGGCCTGGCTGGAGGGGCTATGCTGAGCTATGGAGGGTAGTGGGGATTTCTTGGGGGGGAGGGGAATTTTTGAGGGGACGACTTGTTTTACCCTCTTGGAGGGCATGTTGGGAAGGAGAAGCACTCATTATGGGGATAGCAGACTTCAAACAGACAAAGTAGGTAGTACCGGTGGGGAGAGTAATAGCACTGGTTTAATAAATCATATTCGCCTCAGACCGGGGTGCTTTTAGTGAGCAGCAGCGTGTCAGTGATTTTTCACATCTGGGGCCGTGAAGAAGAAGGCAGTACTGCTTTCAGGTAGCTCCTTTAGTAGCCTGGGAGATAGAGGGGAGTGAGCAGCGGGGTGGAGGGCTGCTTCCAAAGGTCTGGTATGTGTGCTAGCTGACGCTGATGGAGTGGTTTGGGGCTGTATAGCAGCAGGGAGGATCAGAGACCTGAGTGGGTGAATCGCCAGAGGATGGTGGACAGAGGGGTACCTCCAGGGCACGTTGTGAGGGAGCTTGGGTCTGGGGGCGGGAAGTGCCCCAGGCAAGAGCCCTGTCAGGGGTGGTTCACTCCGCGTGCTGGCGGGTGCTTGCTGCAGGATGACCCACTCGTGGTCCGCTGTTGTGCGGTACCAAGAGGCACTCACTTTGTCTGTGGGGCGTGCGTTTGCAGGTTCCTGGGCCGGGGGCAGCGCCAATATCCTCTGCGGCGGTGGTCAGTGATGGCGGCGTCTCCGGTCTCGTGGTGTGCGTCTGCACGTTAGGCAGTGGGTGTCGGGCGGGATGACCTTTTCGCCGTTAGAGCTGGCTTGGGATGAGGAGAGGCGAGCAGAAACTTCGTGGGGCCCCTTCAGCTCTTCCGTCCCCCTCTGCACGACCGCTTCGGCAACCGCGCCGCCTTCCGGACCAAAATCTAGGCCCCGGCTCCGGCCTCGCGCCTAGGCCGCAACCCGCAGAAGCGCTTAGAAGCGCTTCCCGGCTCCGCAGCAGGGGCTGTGTCCGACCGGAGCTCCAGGGGAGAGTAGAAAATAGACTGGGGGCACACTCCGGGGAGGATTGCAGGTATTAAATGTGGTTTTGGCGTGTTTTAGGCAGGAGCTGAGCTCAGGTGTGACCGCTCAGTCAGGCTGCCAAGCCACGCCCCCCGATCCAATAGATTTTTGCTTCTTCTGTTAGATTAAATATTTCCATTTTATATAGAGTGGTAGGATCTCTAGTCAGTTTGGAATAAAAGTTAATATTTATCCAATTGTCGCTTGGCTTCAGATATATAATCAGCTGAACTCTGGATCACAAGCCCTCCCACTCTTTGATGATAATTGAGGTATCTTTGGTTACATTTTTGAGGTCCTTCAATTACCATTTATTCAGGTTGGAAGATTTTTTGGGATTGCTATCAATCTCCATGCATAAATTCCTGAAGCCACTAAGAATATTTTTATAGATACTTTTTATCGTAAAAACATCAAATTGGAGTTTTTTTAACATTAAAAACTTTTTAGTGGGAGATGAAGATTCACTTTCTCTTAAAAGTTGCATCAAAGGTACAGATGGGGCAGGTCCCATCTTGGCAGGGGATGGCGATGGCGACGCCAGCCGCCATCCCCCGCCAGCGCCATATCGATTGTGGGAAGGGGTCCCGCGCACGAGAGGCGCGCGTGTCCCCTTCCGACGGCGCTTCCAGCTGCTCCCCCGGGTCCCCGTCGGCTTGTCGGCGGTAGTGTCCCCGTCAGGAAGTTTAGTCACCATACTGTCCCTGTGAGCTGCAGCTCTGTCCCAGGCATCCCTGGCATGCCTAGTGAGCACCTCTCACACAGCGCCAGTAACCGCCAGATCCCCTGCACTGGCGGACACCAGTGGAGAGGCGATCATGCGGGCACTGGTGGAGAGGCGCTCCATCTGCCAAATGCATCTCAGTAATTTGTGCGGCAGGATATAGCAGGCCGTGTCCACTTCAGGTTGTTCATACCCCCACTATCATACCCTGTTCATACCCCCACTATCCATGTCGGCGTGGAGTTGATCTTATAAAATTTGAGAACAGCGAGCCCCGTGAGTGGATGCGTAAAACGAGCCTGAAGCATTTTATAAAGTGTTGCAAGGGCATTGAGACACCGAGCACGAAGCATGGCAAGCGCAGCGTAAAATGAGCCCAAAGCGTGGCGAGCACAGCGTAAAATGAGTCCAAAGTGAGCATAGCGAGCCCCGTGAGGGGACACAGAATACACGTCAAGTAATCCGTGTCCGCTCATCATGCTTCAGGCTCGTTTTACGCATCCACTCACCGGGCTTGCTGTGTTTGCCATGCTTCAGGGTTGGTGGTTCGCCTCGCTTGCCAAATTTTATAAGATCAACTTCACACCGACATGAATAGTGGGGATATGAACAGGTCGGGAGGACGTGTACTGCGTATGCTCTCCACGCTTTGGGCTGACATAAATAGTGGGGGTGTTTCAGGAACACATTCACACCTGTCATGTCATCCATATGAAACAATAATGATGACATGTGATAACTGTCAAATGGATTTTACTGACAAATAAAAAAGAAGAAAAACAATGAGCAATGTTAAATAATAGAGTAGAACAAAAAAGTCCTAGAAAGGTCAAAAACACTTATTCCTCCGGCACAGCAGCCCCTCCAGATGCAGCTGATGTCAATGCAGCTGCGTCATCTAATGAAAAAGGGGAAAAGGGGGTAGAGGGAATTTAATTGCACAGGATGAATTGGTCAAAGCAGATTTGAATGAGACCCCCTACATGAATGAGTTACCTAGATGCATATATCATGGTAGGGGTGTGCTACCACTGGACACTGATCAGGGACTAGAGTATGCGAGAAAAAAGGAGTATCACTGCGTGGTGCACCAAGAGGAATCTTAATAAAATATATAACCTTTATTAATTCTTTAATAAAAAAGCAATAGCGAAATATAAGACAAAATACATACGAATACAAACATTAAACATGTAAAGATAAAAAGGATATCACTATCCTCATGACGTGGGACTCCACTATTCCACTTATTTGGGTTTACATTTTCACTATAATAGTGTAAATAAAATGTGTTTTAATTGTTGCAGTTTATTATAATAAGTATGAGAGTTGTGGTATCTGATTGAATTAGTAGGTAACGAATCGTCTATTTGACCCAAAGTCCTCTACTCAAACAAAAATATAATGTACCATTGGATGTGTATTGCGCCAAACAACCACTACACCTTGGCAAGTGGTCTCTCACTGTGTTAGAGTACTGCGTCTGATGGTATCAGCACGCATTCACAGACCGGGCGGATCGCCAGACGGACTGACAGCTCTGTGTACGACCGAGATAGCCGGCAATGAACGCCGCTCGGTCGGTCACCGTGACTCTGCTGAAGGATCGCAGTGTACACACCGCGTATCCAGAAGCCGCACGTGTTGGTATGGCTGACTGAGTCCGGTCAGGTACCTCTTATTCTCTCTAAATCTCACAACAATTCAAATACACATTTAACAAAGTGGGGAAGGGAAAGTGGAGTCAAAACCACGAAGTGTGCGGTCGGCGCACGCTTCGCTACGGAGCTTCGTCAGGACCAACCTGGGTGGTACCTGAGAGCTCTTTAAATACCTGCAGCTAATGAATATGCTAATTAATGGGGGCGTAACAGTTACAATTGGTTGAACACAAAATCTGATAGTGTGTAGATACTTTCAATAGGAATCTGCTAGATACGGCACAAGGATGGATTGACAGTATTGCTGCCAGGCTGTCTTATACCAGATTTCAAGGAAAGGGAGAAAGTTGAGACTGGGACAAATTTTGCAATGGTATTATTAATGTACAACAGTGGTTGTAAGTGACAGATTCATCATGATGTGGGGATAAATCATGAATAGCAGCCCTGGGTGTACCCAGACCCCCCGTGCAACTCGGGGTTATGTGTGATATATTTAGACACACATCCCCCCAGAGAATACACGGGTGGGTGGGCACATACCCGCGCCTCCAGTCTAAGAATATTCGCATGTATGAAGGCTGGTGACACATCAGCCGTTTGATAGTACCTAGATTTTCAACAGATCTGTTTATTTATGTGCTGTCATTATAAAAGGTGTCTTCCGATCACAGATTACCTTATTAAAGGAAAAAGAAAATATGATAATAGGTCCACAAAGCAGTGTAGCCATATACTCGGCATATAATGAGCTCCATTCCTTTATATAAGAAAAAATATTCTTTTTTTTTAAAAGATTTTTTAAATTAAAATATTATATATATATATATATATATATATATATATATATATATACTCTGTGAATAATAAAAAGGGATGCTGACTATGCTGCTGCAGGAACACAATACTGATGCTGACAGGGACACTACGCTGATAACATAAGTGGTGCGTGAAACTACACAAGTACTGAATCAAATCTTCCAGAGTCTAAAAGAATAGAAGAGTCATCCTTTTTTTCTGGTCAAATGCTGTTGGCAATGTATCTTTTACGACATAATGTTCTAATGTACCTGTTAAGCTTTTCAAAAATGTTGAAGATATTGGGGGTCAAAGAAACCTCTATTTACTAAGGAAATTCTGTTTTGGATACATTTTTGGAACAGAGATTAAAGATGGTAGATTTTCTATTTTTTTTCTTACTTAATGTATATATCTCTATTTCTTGAGTGTACCTGTCTCCCACCCCTTCTTCCTCAAAGCTTGAATCCCTTTTGGTGTACCTAAATAATGGTCTATTCTTGAATGGGGACTTGGGTGTCTCTCATTGGGGGATCTAAAAAAACATCTGTTTCTTTAGCAGTTCTTTCTCTAATGGGCTAAGACCTATCTTTTGGTCTGGCAACTCTACCCATTACTCCTTTCTGTCTAGTTTCTCTGTCTTTTTGGGGACCACTGGTGGTGGCATTTATTTTATCATTATTTTTTATATATGGATTAATCTAAATACTCAGTTATATTTATCCTATGTGTCAGGGCTATTTTTGTGCAGGCTCCAGCAGGAACTGTGGCCCTTATTCTAGCTCACTCTTTCTGACAAAATATTTCTTAGATGGACAAAACCATGAGCACTGCAGGTGAGGCAGGTGTTACTTGTGCAGAGATAATTAGATTTGGGTGGGGTTTTACATCTGCCTCACGTGCAGTGCACATGGTTTTGTCCATCTAAGAAATATTTTGTCAGAAAGAGTGAGCTAGAATAAGGGCCACAGTTCCTGCTAGAGCCTGCACAAGAATAGCCCTGCTATGTGTTTTATGATTGCTTGAAGAAGCACCATAAAATAAGTTGCCTACAGTATATGGAAAACAATATATGTATTTTTTGCTTTTTAATATACAGTATACTGTTGACAACACAATCAATAAGAACAGTTACATTTTTACACTGCGTCAATAAACATACTATGGAAATGTTTTCATTGAATAATAATAGGGGTCGCCCTATTGTGGCCGGTGTGGGGTCCCTCACCTCAAGGATTTCGGAGTATGTTGACTGCTATATCAAAAAATATGTTCCCAGTAACCAAACTTACATCAGAGATTCATCACATTTATTACAGATATTGGATGTCATTGAATGGAAGGCTGGATACCACTTTGCCTCCATCGATGTACAAGCTTTGCACACAAGCATCCCTCACGATGGGGGCATTCTTGCTGTTGACAACTGTCTAGCCAAAGATTTGTCTATCTCAATAGAAAGGAGAGAATTGATCTGTATGTGTTTGAAATTCGTCTTAAAGTTTAATTATTTTGAGTTCGTTGGAGAATGGTTTCTCCAGGTATGTGGCATGGCGATGGGCACGATTTATGCCCCAAGCCAAGCCAACATATACATGGAGAAATGGGAGACTGAAATGGTGACTAGTGCTCCTAAGATTGTTTAAGAGGTACATCGACGACATCGTCATCATCTGGGATGGTGACGAGTCGTCTTTTTCTGCTTTTGTCAACACTCTGAATGTCAACACGTATAATCTAAGGTTTACCTCTGTGTTTCATCCAACAAAAATTGAGTTTTTAGATCTAAAATTGGATGTAAGTGATTTTCCTAGTAAAACCAAGATTCAAACGTCGACATTCTTTAAGCCTGTCGACGCAAACAGCTATTTGGACTATTCAAGCTGCCATCTTGGGGCTTGGAAGAACAACATCCCCTATTCACAGTTCCTCCGTTTAAAGAGGAACTGTTCAAACCCCTTGCTGTTTGACGAACAGGCAAAAATATGTCGACCGTTCTGAAAAAAGGGGCTACCCGAATAAAATTGTCCAAGGTGCACTACAAAGATCAAGAGTGCTGGATCGCGGGAAACTACTAGCGACCAGCCAAGTCGGTGTATTGCCCCCCACCCCACTGGCTAATGGAAGTCGGGAGGTGGTTTCGACTCACTCTAGTGATACATTCTTCATAACTCAATATAACACCCATGAGAAAGAGCTAAACAATATCTTAAGAAAACATTGGAAGGTGTTGAAACTTGACCCGGTCCTGGCAGATCATATTCCTAATGCCCCGAAAATGATATACAGGCGGGCCAAGACGATCAAATCAATGGTCTCCAAGAGTCAGTTGCAGCCTCTGGATGAAAGACCATCTACCAGCAGTTTTTTAAGCATCCAGGGATCCTTCCCCTGTAATAGATGCAAAGTCTGTCCCTTTATGAAGAAGGGTAACAACATTGATGGCACAGACATGAAGGTCTCTAGCTTTATCAATTGTAATACGATGTCAGTGATATATATGCTGATGTGCGGGTGTGGGTTGAAGTATATTGGGAAGACCAAGAGGTACTTAAAGGTCCGCATCCTCGAACACATCCGTAACATAAAACATGGTGTAACTAACCATAGTGTCTCCCGACACTTCAAGGAGGTTCATAATTGTGATCCCACCAGTCTTTCGTTCAAGGGTATTGAACTAGTAAAGCAAAATAAAAGAGGTGGTGATCACGAAAAATACTTGTTGCGAAGGGAGACAACCTGGATTTTGAGGCTTAATACACTGACACCTATGGGCCTAAACGAAGGCTATGAAATTACCCCTTTTATCAACTAAAGGGGTTAAAGGGTTCTATGTCTTTATTTGATTATCTAGTATATTTATGAAACAAGATATTAGTCAATATATAAATAAGATTTCAGTTGACAATACCTAAAAGGCTATGTATATTCGGGCCTCGTTTGGGTATTAGGTTATTTTATGTATAGAAAAAATGTTCTAGGCTTGTTGCATTTATTGTAGTAGTGCTTTAATATGCTTGGACTGATATGGTTCTTTGTATGTATGGGCATATATTGCTCTATTATTTAATTATGCTATATTGAAATTAAGCGGTTTTGATTTTGTATCATATGGTAACCTATACTAGTGCTAAATGTACCTGCATCCGGCATTATATATGTGTCCGTTTTTGATGTTTTCATCCAGCTGTATATTTAGGTGTATACCTATATTTGCATGCTATCTAGGTTCTGTGTGCTTTTTTGTGATTTTTTTATGATTTTTCTGTTATGTTTTTATGTTTCTGAGGCTCTTTGTAAAAAGCTGCTCATGGACATCCAGTCATGGATGCCGTATAATGCTTTTTGTCATAGAAATATGAAATATCGTACAGGCTCCAGTTCTTAGTACACCTGTGCGGTAGTTTTGTTCGGGACATTGGGTCCAGCTGTTTTGTTCGCCTGTAATAAGGCATCACGGCACTGTTTTTTTAACTGGTCCTCTGTTGGCCAATTGTAGTTCAATATTGTATATCAGCTGAGCCGGTCTATGCTCCGTCTGTTACTAGAAAGGGGGTGTTCCCTGTCCCAGCCGGTTGTGATTGACAGGTCCGGCGGTATATAGGCTGGACGTGCACTCGTAGTAGCCACGCCCTCTGATGAAGTCTTACAACGAAACGCGCCAGAGCGTGGCCTACGACATGCCTCCAGCTGATTCTCCTACTGCCTCCTGTCTCCGGATGTCCGTGACATTCCTGATCGTGGCAGAGCAAGCCAGCGCTGCAGTTGTCTGAAGGACGTGTTTGGATATTCGGTCCTGGATGAGCGTTATTAGGAGAACAGACAGGGCAATCTGCTATCGGGACCGCGATCGCCGCACGGTCTGTTGCCTCCCGGGTGCTCAGGTAAGGCACATCGCGGACCGAGTCGACAGATTGTTGGGAGGGGCTGGGAGCAACCCGGCGGTCTTGGTGCACATCGGCACCAACGACAAAGTCAATGGTAGGTGGGATGTCCTCAAGAAAGAGTATAGGGAATTAGGTAAGAAATTAAAGGCGAGGACATCTAGGGTAATTTTCTCGGAAATATTACCAGTGCCACGCGCTAGCTCAGGGAGGCAGAGGGAGATCAGGGAGGTAAATGTGTGGCTTAAGGATTGGTGTAGGAAAGAGGGATTCGTGTTCATGGAACACTGGGCGGACTTCTCGTCAGGCGCCATCTTTTTTGCCGTGATGGATTGCACCTGACCGAGGAGGGGGCTGCGGTGCTGGGGGGAAGGATGGTTAGAGGGTTGGAGGAGATTTTAAACTAGGTGACGGGGGGTGGGGGCAGCAAGACATTATGGGACCATCAGGGAGAGAAGCCGGACTGGGATCAGGAATCATATGGGGTAAGGAGATGGGGGGGGGGGGGGGGACGGAGACATAGACAAGGGTATAATCGGGGGTAACTCTCAGGGTGCATCAGGAATGTCATGTAATAAAATGTTATGTTGTAACAGTCACGTTACCCCACTACAGTTCTACAGGTACAGATGATCTTAGTATACGGGAAGGAGGGAATGACAGAGGAAGAATTCCCGGAACTATGGAGAGGGCAGGCAGTGTGCATGGTGGGGAGGCCTGTAGAGAGTCTATTGAAGGGGAGAGGGGAAAGAGGAAGCTAGTTAAGAATTCAAATGGGTCCTGGGGTGAAACTAATCACAATATTAGAGCCATATATAAAAATAAACATAAATTAAAATGCTTACTGGCTAATGCAAGAAGCTTAGTGAGTAAAATCGGGGAGCTTGAAACGGTGATCAGTAGGGATGACTACGACATCATTGGTATTACAGAAACATGGTGTAATGAGTCACATGACTGGGCATTAAACATGGAGGGATATACACTCTACAGGAAAGACAGGGAAAATAGAAGGGGCGGGGGTGCGTGCCTATATGTAAATAATAACTTAACATCATGTGAGAAAAATATGAGCACAGACCTGGAAGACGTCAACTCGGAGACAGTGTGGGCAGAGATAACCGACAATAATAAGAAACCAAAAAACAAATTTATAATAGGGGTATGCTATAGACCACCAAATATAAATGAAAGCGAAGAGTCTCTTCTTTTAAACCAAATCAAACAAGCATCAAATCAGGGTCAGGTATTAATTATGGGGGATTTTAATTTACCCGACATTGATTGGAAAACGAAACAGGTAAATCAGCAAGAAGCAATGGGTTCTTAAGCTTACTTAAAGACCAGTTTATTACACAAACGGTAGAAACTCCAACTCGTGATGAGGCGCTCTTGGACTTAGTATTAACAAATAACACAGACTTAGTTTCAAACACAAAAGTAATTGAACAATTAGGGAATAGTGATCACAATATGGTTTCACTGGAAATCAACTTCAGTAAATTACATCAAAAAGGATCTGCAAAAATACTAAACTTCAGAAAAGCGAACTTTGAATTATTCAGGGAAGCCCTAACAGGAATTGGGTGGGAAACGGTTATGGAGGGAAAAAATGCAGAGGAAATGTGGGATACTCTAAAAAAGGTGCTTGATTCACTAACTATTGAATACATTCCTAAAGTAACTAAAGGTAAATTCAACAAAAAAAAGCCACCATGGTTGGACAAAGAAGTAAGGTCAGCTATCAACAATAAAACCAGAGCCTTTAAATTCTATAAAAATAACTTGAATTAGGAGGCGTTCGCAAAATACAAAGAATCAAACAAAACTTGTAAAGGGGTAATCAAAGCAGCTAAAATATTATATGAAGAGTGCATAGCCACTGAAAGCAAAACCAACCCAAAGAAGTTTTTTAAATACATAAATAGTAACCGTTTAATTAAGGAAAACATAGGCCCACTAACTGATACTAGTGGAAAAAGTGTTACTGAGGACAAGGGAAAAGCAAAACTGTTAAATGAGTTCTTCTCATCAGTATTTACTAAGGGAGAGCAGACTGTGGAACGAACATTTACCACAAACGGGACAAATAAGCCAGATCTCATTGTGGATTTCACGCCGAAGGAAATAATACTGAGGCTAAGCAAACTCAAAACAAATAAGTCACCAGGGCCAGATGGGATTCATCCGAGGGTATTAATGGAATTAAGGAATGAACTAGCTACCCCCCTACATTATATCTTTAGCAAGTCACTATCGTCAGGTATAGTACCAAAAGATTGGAGAATAGCAGAGGTAGTGCCAATATTCAAAAAAGGAAAAAAGGAAGATCCCGCTAATTACAGACCCGTTAGTTTAACATCAATTGTGGGTAAACTATTTGAAGGATTTTTAAGGGATGGTATCCAGGAATATTTAGATCATCACCGTCTACTCAGTACTAACCAACATGGGTTCGTGAAAAATCGTTCATGCCAAACTAATCTACTAGGGTTCTATGAAGAGGTTAGCAAAAACCTCGATATTGGAAATGCTGTAGATGTGATTTTCCTAGATTTCGCTAAAGCATTTGATACTGTCCCACACAAGAGATTGATTAATAAAATGGAGAACCTAGGATTGGGTGAAAATATCTGCAGATGGGTAGGGAATTGGCTATGTAATAGAGAACAAAGAGTGGTTGTGAATGGTGCCGTATCAGATATGATACCGGTACTAAGTGGAGTGCCCCAGGGTTCGGTTTTGGGGCCCATTTTGTTTAACATTTTTATTAACGATATTGGGATAGGGTTACTCAGCAATGTATCCATCTTTGCGGACGATACAAAACTTAGCAAAGTCATCAAATCACCAGAAGATGTCACCATGCTTCAAAATGATCTTGCAATTCTAGATGAGTGGGAAAAAAAATGGAAGATGAGGTTCAATGTAGATAAATGTAAGGAGAACGAGGGGTTTTTACCTGCGCACTGAATCTATCTTTTTGATAATCTTTAACTAGCAGCTGCACCTAAACGGGTGACTAATCCCGTTTAAGAAATGGGCAAGATATGAGAATAATTTTGTGGTGCTGCGCTCCGTTAATGAAAATTCTACAGTCTGTTTTAAAATGAATAAATTGTTGTTCTTTATTTGTAATTAATAGAAAATGTGTATGCGGCAATAGACCTTTTCAATACAAACGCCTGACTTGAAAGACAGAAATATTGTATTCCTTCAAGGTTCTTACAATTGCTCGTGGTGAATAAATACAAGAAAAGAAAAAATGAAAAAAATCAATCAAAAAAAATGAAAATGAAAAAAAAATTCAGAAAAAATCAACACAAGTGTGTCGTCAGTTATCTGTCCAATAAATTGGACGGTGTGTACACAGTTGTCACAATATTTTGCAATAATTGCAGTAAATTCAGGGTTCCTTGGTAAGAAAAAAAGGTGTGTTTGTACTTTTCCTTAAGGAGGATATACATTACTACCACATCTATACCTGTTAGCAACCAAGCTAGCAGCATCTGGAAGGATCCCACGTCGAAGCGGCCGGTGGGTGCACACACCGCCACGCAGCGGAGACCTGAGCGAAACTGAAGGATACCAAGTGTACCGGCAGTGGTGAGTATCGGAAGGAGGGTGAGCCAGGCAGGTCATACAGGGTCTTGTAAAGGAGACCGAACGGTCACCGTAAAGGATCTCCATCCAGAAACGGTGAGCCGCTCCATCTCCAGACAGGGAGCAGCGTCTGCCTCACTGCAGCCCGGTCAGCCGTGTTACGCACGGACCTGCCGGTGCCACGTAGTAGACGAGCGCAGCACCCAAGTCCAGGACCCTGCGATCCCAAGCCACCTCCCAAACGAGAAAAACCGCGACCGAACACGAACGCCAATCTACAGGTACCAGCATTAACCGGTAACTCAGTGACAGGAAGAATACAAATAGCGGGACGCCGCTTGACATTGTTCTAAAGCACAGACTAAGTACAAACACACCTTTTTTTCTTACCAAGGAACCCTGAATTTACTGCAATTATTGCAAAATATTGTGACAACTGTGTACACACTGTCCAATTTATTGGACAGATAACTGACGACACACTTGTGTTGATTTTTTCTGAATTTTTTTTTTCATTTTCATTTTTTTTGATTGATTTTTTTCATTTTTTCTTTTCTTGTATTTATTCACCACGAGCAATTGTAAGAACCTTGAAGGAATACAATATTTCTGTCTTTCAAGTCAGGCGTTTGTATTGAAAAGGTCTATTGCCGCATACACATTTTCTATTAATTACAAATAAAGAACAACAATTTATTCATTTTAAAACAGACTGTAGAATTTTCATTAACGGAGCGCAGCACCACAAAATTATTCTCATATCTCGTAGATAAATGTAAGGTTATGCACCTTGGGAGACACAACCAGTGTGCAAGTTACAACCTTAGCGGAGAGGAACTGGGTAATTCCATACTTGAAAAGGATCTAGGAGTCCAAATAGACAGCAATCTAGGATGTAGTGCCCATTGTAATGTAGCTACAAAAAAGGGCAACAAAATTCTGGCATGTATTAAGAGGGGAATGGAAACTAGGGACTCAAGGGTAATTATGCCACTATATAAAGCATTGGTGAGACCTCACCTAGAGTACGGAGTACAGTTCTGGGCCCCACACTATAAAAAGGACATCATAGAATTAGAAAAAGTCCAAAGGCGAGCAACAAAGCTTATTAGGGGGATGGAGAATTTAAGCTACGGGGAGAGATTAAGCAATTTAGGACTATTTACATTAGAAAAGAGACGTTTAAGGGGGGACATGCTCAACATCTACAAGTATATCAAGGGCCAATATAAGGAACTGTCACACACCCTATTTTATATTAGAAAGGAATCTAGGACGCGAGGGCATGAGTATAGATTAGAAGAAAAAAGATTTCATTCAGCTAGTAGAAAGAATTTCTTTACGGTCAGAACAGTCAAACTCTGGAACTCTCTTCCCAGAGAGGTGGTAACGGCTGGCTCATTAAATGCGTTCAAGGCAAAGTTGGACAAACATTTACTGGAGAAAAACATCCATGGGTACAAATAAGAAATATAATTTGTCTGTAAAATACCAGAACCTACCAAATCAGCAATGGATATCTATACCAGGTTGAACTAGATGGACGCAAGTCTTTTTTCAGCCTTACCTACTATGTAACCATGTAGCGTGAGCAGTTTTGCCCCTTGGTTTTATATCATATCGTGTGGTACCCAGTCCACAGAGCAATATTTTATGGTATGAGTCTCTGACTCTTTTATACCGTGGAGACTTTGTTGCTCTTATTAAAATTGTGATTTGTTTAATGCACCATGAAGCGCCTTTTTCTACATTTCTTCTAGATATATATATATATATTATATATGGAGAGTGTAGAGAGCGCTGAAGTCCTCCACCACCTAAAAGGTTGTCACCACTGAAATGTATGGTGCAAATTTAATTAAAATTCCATGATCCACATCAGGATTTCCTCTTTAGGATATAGCTTCAATAAACCAACGCTTTTTGTCTTGAGAAAGACTTCATCAGGGGTTTTAAACAGAAGTTGGAAATCAATCACAAATATGTAGAAACGTGTCCTTAAAATGGATATTTTTCTCGAGATCTTATGATCTAAACTTTGGTATGATGTCACAACCTTCAAGTATAGGTAAGTTTTGGCTAGGTTATGCGTCTACATCAGCTTCCAGGTAATGGATGTTTAAATCCTAATGCCAGATGTATACAAACATTGTTTGTAGTTCAGAAAAACAGGATAAAAAGGTTGTTTGTAGTCCACCTCAGGATAGGGTTCACAACCCAATTTTATTCAAATCAGGACAGGACAGGATAACCGACCCAATACGGGGCAATATCTGGTGGGCAGTGATACGCAAGTAGTCCTGGTAGCCACTATCACTGCCCACCAGATATTGCCCCGTATTGGGTCGGTTGTCCTGTCCTGATTTGAATAACATTGGGTTGTGAACCCTATCCTAAAGGGTGGACTACAAACAACCTTTTTATCCCGTTTTTCTGAACTACAAACAATTTTTGTATACACCTGACATTAGGATTTAAACATACATTACCTGGAAGCTGATGTTAACTTACCTATACTTGAAGGTTGTGACATCATACCAAAGTTTAGATCATAAGATCTCTAGAAAAATATCCATTTTAAGGACACATGTTTCTACATATTTGTGATTGATTTCCAACTTCTGTGTAAAACCCCTGATGAAGTCTTTCTCAAGACGAAACACGTTGGGTTATTGAAGCTATATCCTAAAGAGGAAATCCTGATGTGGATCATGGAATTTTAATAAAAAAAAATATTTTTTATTATTATTAAATTGTATATGGTCATTCCATTTGCACCATAAATTTCAGTGGTGACAACCTTTTAGGTGGTGGAGGACTTCAGCACTCTCTACACTCTCCATTTTCTTTCTTTGTCTTATCTCCCACTAACAGGGGGGATTTGTACAGAAGCTGCGACACTGTACTGGGTGCACTTGGGGTTATTGGGGTTATTTTGTGATTATATATATATATATATATATATATATATAGTGCAATCCCCATCCTGGGATCAGGCACAGGGGAAGGAAAACGGCACTCGCGTATTTTTGTAATTATATTTTATAAATTTATGGTGACATCAGATACAGCATACCGACGTTTCAAGGCTTGTCAGCCTTTTCTTCAGGATGCGCTGTAAAGTGCATATAGTGCTAGTGCAGTGAAATAAACAGAGCAGTCTGCTCTCTTACCTTATGTAGCTTAGTCAGTGAAGCTTTCCCCAGCATGCACGGCTCACAGCTTCCGGGACCCACTGTTCAGCCCACAATGATGTCAGACTGTTACCATGGTAACCCTGGACGCCTAGTTCCCTGTCTGCCGGGTGTGGCTTGAGTGAAAGTGCTCTAAAAACAGAGAAGACCAACATTAAAAGCTTGTTGGATGTTAGTACTGAGAACCTGTATTTTAACATTTAACACTCACTGCACCTTTTAACTGTAGCGATTTTTAACACTTGTGTGATTTTATGTAACAAACATCCAACAAGCTTTTAATGTTGGTCTTCTCTGTTTTTAGAGCACTTTCACTCAAGCCACACCCGGCAGACAGGGAACTAGGCGTCCAGGGTTACCATGGTAACAGTCTGACATCATTGTGGGCTGAACAGTGGGTCCCGGAAGCTGTGAGCCGTGCATGCTGGGGAAAGCTTCACTGACTAAGCTGCATAAGGTAAGAGAGCAGACTGCTCTGTTTATTTCACTGCACTAGCACTATATGCACTTTACAGCGCATCCTGAAGAAAAGGCTGACAAGCCTTGAAACGTCGGTATGCTGTATCTGATGTCACCATAAATTTATAAAATATAATTACAAAAATCCGCGAGTGCCGTTTTCCTTCCCCTGTGCCTGATCCCAGGACGGGGATTGCACCCTGTATGAAACGATATTAAGGGCACCGCGGTAAGTGACTACATCGTCCGGAGTGCCGAACAGCACAAAAGATTATATATATATTTGTTGTTTTTTGGCTTGAGAAAGGGGGTCAACCCCGAAACGTTGCCGCACTGCTAATAAACCTGTTGAGGTTTCACCGTTAAGACCGTCTCTGAGTGCCGCCTGCTTCGTCCCTATGCACATGCTTCCACGCTATTAGGAAGGCACCAGGGCCTAAGTGGTTTCATACTAGCAACTGGGAGTGCCGGTCCCAACGGATCCTATATATATATATATATATATATATATATATATATATATATATATATATATATATATATATATATATATATATATATATATATATATATATATATATATATATATATATTTTAATTCAATATGTGGCAGCCTTACTACCTATTCACTGAGGGATAAGGAACAGACAGAACACAATATTTTTACCCAAAAGTGGTGTGGCGCCCAAGGTTAGAGTATAAATGTCTATACAATATATGTAGTCCAAATCCAATGAAGCAAAAAAGAGATATCTTCCAATATTTGTTTATTAGTCTTCACAGAATTATCAAGAATAAAATTGCATGCAGAGAAATTCCAATGCCTTTCGTCTCATCAGGGGAACATAATAATCTTTCGGTTGTGATTATGGCTGTGAATAAAGTTAATAGCTTTTTTTGTGGAAACGTCTCCAATAACTTTTTACACAGGACATGGTAGGCCCTATTTATCTAACACATCCATTTTGTATCATGTGATTTTAATAGAATAGCAGTGTACTGCCTATAAAATTTGCGGTTCAGGTGTTTTGGTTAGCCTCCTCTGTTATTGGGTTAATACTGAACCTATAATGCGGATAAGGTCATTCATCCGGTGATAAATATTCTCCAATGGTACTTCTGGTTACTTAAATCTATTTTAAATCTATTTTTAATATATACTGTTGACCACACAATCAATAAAAACAGTTACATTTTTACACTGTGTCAATAAACATACTATGTAAATGTTTTCATTTAATAGTAAAAATTATATAATTTTTAACTTATATTTATAATTTATAAATATATTTTTTTTACATAGCTTGAATCGAAAAGGTCTACTTAAAGAAATAGTTTTAGGGCGAAGATGACACTGCAAATTTTTACATTCTATTATAATAGAAGAATAGTTTTGCATTTTATACACCAGAAATAATAAAAAAAAGTGTACGTGCAGCAGACAGAACAATAATATATAGAGAGGATCTGAGACATATTCACGAGGAAAGCTTGATCTGTCATAATTAGGGATGTGCACCGGCCACTTTTTGTGTTTTGGTTTTGGATCTGGATCTTTTTTCATGTTTTGGATCTGGATTTGATTTGTCAAAACAACACTTCTGGGTTTTGTGTTTTGGATCTGTATTTTATTATAAAAAAATTAAAAATATTTTTTTTATTGCCCCAATGCTATTATTAACCTCAATAACATCAATTTCCACTCATCTCCAGTCTATTCTGAATACCTCACAAAATAGTTTTTAGACCAAAAAGTTGCACCAAGGTAGCTGGATGACTTTACTAAGAGACACAAGTGGGCGGTGTAAACACGTGACCCATCTAGGAGTGGCACTGCAGTTGAGACAGGATGGCAGTTAGGCCGCAATGAGCACATAATGCAATTTTGTCCTTGGGCCCTCCCACCCACCCTTATGTTGTATAAAGTATAAACAAGACATGCACACTTTAACAATCAATCATTTCAGCGCCAGGGTCTGCCACAAGACTGTGGCTGAAATGATTGGTTCATTTGCACCCCCCTACAAAATATAGCTGTACACAAGAATTATACGGCAGCACCACAAGACTTTATTTATATGACTGTACTACATGACTTATCTGTCAGCACCTCTGGACTGGACTTAGACAGCAGTACCAATGGACTGAACTTATACAGCAGTATCAATGGACTTTAACCCCTTCCCGACGAGGCCTTTTTTGTTAATTTTTTTTTTTTTCCTCCTTGCGTTCAAATAAGCGTAACTTTTTTAATTTTCCGGCTATATAGACACGAGGGCTTTTTTTTTGCGGGACAAGTTGTACTTTGTAATGGTACCATTTACTATACCGTATAATATTCTGGGGAATCAGGAAATAATTCAATGTGGGGTAAAAAAAAAAAAAAACGCCATTCCACAATTTTGCGCTGGTTACGCTTTTTTTGGAGTTCATAGTTCGTTTAAAATGATGGGTTATCTTTATTCTATGGGTCGTTACGATTCTGGTGATACCAAACTTATATAGTTTTCGTTATGTTTTACCACTAAAAAAAAAATAGCAATTTTTACGGTTTTTCTAATTTGCGTCGCGTCGCCATGTTCTGCGGCTTATAACTTTTTTATTTTTCCACCTACGGACCTGGGTGAGGGCTCATTTTTTGGGGGCTGAAGTGTACTTTTTAATTAATACCATTATGGGATATGGGCGACTTTCTGATCTCTTTTAGTTATTTTTTTTTGGGTAGGCGATGCGACCAAAAAACGTAGTTTTGGCGTTGGGAATTATTTTCCGTTTACGCCTTTAACCGTGCGGGATAACTAATGTTATATTTTAATAGATCGGACTTTTAGGAACGCGGCGATACCAAATATGTTTATTTTTTTTATTTTTTATTTATTTTTATTTGTGAAATGGGGAAAGGGGGGTGATTTGAACTTTTAATATTTTTTTTTTTTTTTTTTTTAACTTATTTTTTTTTTTTTTTTTACTTTTACTACAAGGCCCCCTAGTGTACTTGACCACTAGGGGGCGCGATCGCCTGTACTAGGTTCAGCCATAGAGCTCTATGGCTGAACATAGTGATTTTCAGCACTTTCTATTACATCCTGCCTCAGGCAGGATGTAATAGGAATGCTGACACGGCCAGCACAGGGGTCTACATTAGACCCCTGGCTACCATGGCAACCGATTGGCACCCTCCGATCTCGCCGCGGGGGGCCCCGATCGGCGCCGGAGGGGGGCGCCCCCCCTCCGATCAGCTATTTAAGCACTGCGGGCGCTTTGCCCGCGGTGCTTAAAGGGTTAAACGGCCACGATCGGCGAACTCGCCGCTCGTGGCCGTGAGAGCAGGTACCTGGCTGTAATATACAGCCATTACCTGCTCTCTTTCAAGCCAGCTCACTCCGTGAGCTGGCTTGATTCCCCCGCAACCGACATATGATGTAAATGTACGTCATATGTCGGGAAGGGGTTAACGGCAGTACCACTGGACTTATACAGCAGTACCAATGGACTTTAATGGCAGTACCACTGGACTGGACTTATACAGCAGTATCACTGGACTAGACTTATATAGCAGCACCAATGGACTGGACTTATACAGCAGCACCACGGGACTGGACTTATACGGCTGTACCACTGGACTGGACTTATACCGCAGCACCAATGGACCTTTGGCAGCACAAGACACCAGCACTAGGCATCACAGGACACCAGCACTAGACAGGACAACAGCACAGGACTGTTCTTATACAGCAGCACCACAACTTATGGAAGCACAATACACCACAAAACACTGAACTGGACCAGGTCACCACCACACATGCCACCCCAAATGCTCAACAGACACCAGAGACATGGAGACCCTTCCTCCCACTACCCTCTCCAATGCTGGAGTGAAGATGGCAGTGGGTAGCGGGGACAAATATTGAGAATCTGGTGGCGGGATGATGAAGTTTTGCCTCATTCTGAGATCCGAGTCTGGCGGGAATACCCGAACAATGCTTGGTTCCCAGCTCGGATCGGAGATGTTCTGAGGCATTTGTATTTATTAAATCTGAACTCGCTCATCCCTAGTCATAATTGGATGAGTGGATGTTCTCACCGTCCTGTATACAGTATGTTGTGAGCATATGTGTTCCCCTCTGTTACATCTTACTTTCTGCCATTATAGTAGCCAGCAATGATTTTGTAAACATCTCTGCATTACTTAATTAACATTAGTACCTGACTGACCTTTTAACAACTAATCAAGTATGTTGTGATGGTAAGAAAAGAGAATGTCTGGTTGTAATGGTTATGTGTATATTGTAAATAGAACCTCATAAGCAACCATTAGCATATATTCTGTAAAGTTACTGAAATTGGCTTGTAGCAAACCATATCCTGTTGATAATGTATATATATGGATGAAAATATTCTATATTTCTGTAAACATTTTTAATAATGTAAGCCCGGTTTACTTTCAGCTCATCAAATTTAATTCTGTTGTAATTAACTGCAATAATTAAAATTAATTTATTTCATGTTTACATATTTCTAGTTGCAATAAAATGTAAAATAAATGATTAAAAAAAGAATTGTATTCTATATTTATATTCTAGAAATTCCTAATGAATTGGTTTCTGCCAGCAATACATTAAACTTCTATGTTGGTGAGGTTTTTGAAGTAGTTTAAAGAGATGGAATTTAAATAATCTATGTGGTCAAATTTGAATAATTTATGCATAGAACAGTGTAGAGTTTAATTTTAATTATGATTTTCAAATCAGCAGCAATAAAATGAGTTTGAAGTGATTGACTAATTGTGCTGTATTTTGGTCTATACATTTTTTACTCCATCTTAATAAAGTATTTTAGAAATCAGTTTTCTTATTGCTTACAGCTAAAGTTTCTCTATGTACCACAGCACACACTATCTTTCTTGTTAGCACTTGTATGTTTATAATCCAATCTTCCATGCATCTGTAGAAAGCAGATAACACTAATTGTATGATTGTGTTGGGTAATACACATAAATCCTTGCATAAAATGTCCACTTCACTGGTGAACTCCTAATGCATCATTTTAAATAGGGCTTATGTTGTATATCTGTCCTTATTAAACCTTTCTTGCTCATATATGGAGCCTGTTTTGTACTCAATGGGAATCAATGTTTTTAAAACTTACTTAAAATGTTTTAACTGTAAAATTGATGATTAGAATCCTGGCAACAGGATTCACGCACAAGGCATGTGAGCAGCGCTATGACATGAATTACCAGTGACCAGTGTTTGGAACAATATAAATTTTATATATAAAAATCTTCACTTTCGCCCAAAAAAAGCCACAAATATACATATACAGTGAACATAAAAGCAATGAAAAATAAAAAAAAAAAATAAATGAATGGAAATAGTTCCATGCCACAGGATTAAGAAAATAAAGGTATATTGGATTGCCCAAAACAATTTAGGTAAGTGCACACTGCTGCGTTCGCGATGCTTCGGGCTCTTGTCTGCAAAGGGTGTGAAATCTGGCACCCTTTGCAGACAAGAAATCTTTTGGACTTTTAAGATGGACTGTTCATTTCCAAAGGATCTAAATCAGCGGTTCCCAACCTGTGGTACGCGTACCCCTGGGGGTACGCGTCCACACGCTGGGGGGTACGCCGAAGCCCGGCCTGTAATGGCGGCCGCGGCCGCCAGACAGGTCGCTGGAGGGGAGGGGAGTGCATTGCGCATCTCTCCTACCCCTCAGTGTGCTTCCCTGTGACTGGCCGCCCGTCCGCCAATCAATCAGAGCTTGCGGGCCGGCAGCCAATCAGGAGCCGGCCCGCGAACTTTGATTGACGGGCAGCCCAGTCACACTGAAGGGAAGGAGAGATACGCAGTGTGCTGTACTCTCCTTCCCTGAGAGAAGCACTGCAGCGCGGCAGCTGGACTGTCCTCTCCCCAGCAGCAGCGTCAATGGTGAGTGTGCTGCTGCTGGGAAATACTGTGGGGCATTGCTGGCACTGTGGGGCATTGCTGGCACTGTGGGGCATTGTTGGCACTGTGGGGCATTGCTGGCACTGTGGGGCATACTTGTTGCTGGCACTGTGGGGCATTGCTGGCACTGTGGGGCATTGTTGGCACTGTGGGGCATACTTGTTACTGGCACTGTGGGGCATTGCTTGCACTGTGGGGCATTGTTGGCACTGTGGGGCATACTTGTTACTGGCACTGTGGGGCATACTTGTTACTGGCACTGTGGGGCATTGCTGGCACTGTGGGGCATACTTGTTACTGGCACTGTGGGGCATTGCTGGCACTGTGGGGCAATGCTGTCACTGTGGGGCATACTTGTTGCTGGCACTGTGGGGCGTTGCTGGCACTGTGGGGCATTGCTGGCACTGTGGGGCATACTTGTTACTGGCACTGTGGGGCAATGCTGGCACTGTGGGGCATACTTGTTGTTGGCACTATGGGGGTATACTTGTTGCTGGCATTGTAGGGGCATTGTTGGCACTGTGGGCACATACCCAGTACCATGGGGTCATACCTGCCACTGTGGTGGCATTCCCGTTTCTGGCACTGTGCGGGCATACCTGGCACCATTGGAGCATATGTGTATCTGGCACTTTTGGGGGCATATGTGTATCTGGCACTATTGGAAGGCTTACGTGATCCGTTGGAATGTCTGTTGCTTCAGTAATAGAGATTTGACAAGGTTCTGTTATTTTATATGCTGTCCGCAGAATTGGCTGAACTTATATTGTGGCCAAGTGGTTGCACTTTTTTTTTTCTCGTCATTGCCAGTATGACCCCTGTTAAGCCACACCCCTTTTTAGGCCACGCCCCCTGAAAATTTCACGAGGTGGTACTCATAAATGAAAAGCCTAATCAAGGGGTACGGGAGACAAAAAAGGTTGGGAACCACTGATCTAAATGAAGCAATGGAATTGAACATCGTGCTTTAATTATCTGTTGTCTTGCTTAATAGATATATATCTGGAAAGTTCTTCCCAGTTAAACATGATATTTGGACACATTGTTGTTTTGATATTTTAATTACAAATTGAATACATAGTTTAACATCATATATAATAATAGAATACTAATATATGACCTAACTAGTTTTTATTTTTATTTATTTTCGTATGCATATAATTTAGTACTGTTAATTGTACATATATTATAACATCATATATAAAACCAGTATAATAATATTGTAAGACTTAACATATATATCACTAGTATAAATTAATATTTTTTTTCAAAACAAATTCTGAAAACTGTTGGACATATAAATGTGTCCGCTTTATCGTTATGACTAAATATATATATTTTCGGGTTTTCTGGATATAATTTATAACCTCCCCTCATGTTAGGTCTGTTTGTAGTATAGTAATAATATAGTAATTTTTTCTATATTGATATTACTTCACTACTACCTGATCATGTGACACGGATAATAACATCTCTATGAGACGCATATGTGTTCCGGCATTTTTTCCGATCACGTGACAGTCACGTGACAGAGGCTATGCCGCCTTTCCACTATGATTATGCACCAGCGTCCTAACGCTGTCTCTCCATCTCGGCCACCGTATATACAACTAAAATTCTCAAACAATCACCTCTTTACCGCCGTCACTCTTATGCTTCCAGTGTGACGGCGGAAGTAATCCTTTCTGTGTATTGGAACACATTTGCATTCCACTTGTTCTTTTTTCTATGTTTAAATCGCCCTATAATCCAGGTGCTTTCTGTTTAATTATACTATTACTAGTACCTTGGTGTCATAATGTACTAATGGACACAATATTGAATAAATATAGGATTCTATATAATGATCCGACCCCGATCACGTGATCAGATTCATTATGTTGCTGGATTTCTCTTACATTAATTTTTACTTGTTTTTGGTACTTTTTATTGAAATATTTTCGGGATATTGGTGATGTATGTCTCCCTTCATATTAAAGTATATTTTGAAATGTAATTAACTTAATTGGATCAGTGTTTGGATCACACACATGTTAATCATGTCTTAATTCATTCAGGTATATTAAATTAGGGATATATATATATATATATATATATATATATATATATATAGATAGATATATAGATATACCTAGCCCAGGTACACATCTCAACACCTTTGATAAAGCTGCAGGGTTGCAGTGAAACGCATTAGCTGCTTGTCTCCTGCCCAGGATTATCCATTGATGTGGACATTGTTCCAGCTACCATCCCATTCTTTGCCCCCCTTTTGTTTTCCTATTGGCGGACAGAGCTCACAGGACTTCATCGTGATTACACTCCCCCACTGGTCACCCACGTGAGAGGACATTACCCCTGTGTGTGGAAGCCTTACAACCTTGCCTAATATTGATTCCAATTGGCAGATACCGCTCCATGAACTCCTCAGGTGACACACAATATATCAAGCCACCTCTATAAGAGGATACAAACCCTTGTGAGCGGAAGCCTACTTATCACCTCCAGCGGCAGCCCACAGCTCCGTAACAATTGTGAGGATAACCAGTATACAAAAGGGAAACAAGTAATGGTATACAAGTATCGGTAATGTGCACTCACCTAAATTGTTTTGGGCAATCCAATATACCTTTATTTTCTTAATCCTGTGGCATGGAACTATTTCCATTCATTTTTTTATTTTTCATTGCTTTTATGTTCACTGTATATGTATATTTGTAGTCATTTTTTAGTGAAAGTGAAGATTTTTATATATAATATGTATATTGTTCCAAGCACTGGTCAGTGGTAATTCATGTCATAGCGCTGCTCATATGCCTCGTGTGTGAATCCTGTTCCCTTTTTCTTTAGTGGGCATTGACTACCCCCACACCATTGAGCAGCTGCTACATCAGAATCACAGCTACTTTCTAGAAGCGCATGACTATTCCTTGTGAATAATTTTCTCATGATTAGAATCCTGACAGCCGTAGCTCCAGTGATATGAATACTGTAGTAAACAATCATTATTTTTAGTTTCTGGCCACCCAATATACAGTATGGTCAAAGTGGACCCTAGGAGCTTTACAGTTCAATACGAAAGCCTGCCTTTTTTATTTGATTAAAATAAAACTGTCATGGTATCGATGATTTACTTGAGCATTCAGTGTTTTCTTCACCTTCAAATAAGGGATTCAGTATTGAATCCCGGCAGTCGGGATCCCAGCGTTCAGAATCCCGACGCCGGAATCCCGACAGCCGAAATGCCGACAAGGGGGGGACGTGGATCGCCCCCCCTTGCGGGCTCGCTGCGCTCGCCACGCAGCGGGCCCGGTGCCTCGCTACGCTCGGCACACTAATTTATTCTCCCTCCAGGGGTGTCGTGGTAACCTGACACGGACCCATCATGGCTGCTCAGGTCTCACGCCATCCAGACCCCGTGCGGCACAGAGGCACACATCACCGCTGTCACCTTGCGATGACAGCGCGACAGCATGCACACTACCAGCATGAGGTATGTCAGCTTTTTCTACCTTGATGGAATAAAACCTAATTGTTTTCAATATGGTGAGTGCCCTTTTTCACGTCCGATATATATATATATATATATATATATATATATATATATATATATGAAAACTTGATACCCAGTTGTATATATATGAGGCAGCAATCCAATTTTAGTAATGGTTTTTTACTTCATGAAAACAAGTGTCAGTTCAAATGCATACCAGGGTTGCAACTGATGGCATAAAGGTAGACATGGGATCAGGATACAAATATCATAGTCACCAAAGTTGTATATCTAGGCAGTCAACAAGCCCGTTTTTGCTTATCCAGCCTTCATCCTGGACTGACCCACAAAGAGGAAGTGCTACCAACCAGTATGTATAGCAGTTAACAATCACCAATCATTACAAACACCATTGCTTAATGAGTCATCAAGCAGCCCTGGAGCCTTACCTCTGTCCTAATCAGCTGGTCGGAACTCTATTTAAGGAGCATCCGGATAGGGAGCCATTCATAGCGCTCCTGTACCACACACCTCCGTGTGTATGTCATTAGCGTGGTGGGAGGTGCCATCCTGGAGTAAGCAGTCAGGCCACGTCATTGTGCGCGATGACGTCATCACGTTTACGTCAATGCGCTCCTGGACATAGCCGGCGCTGCGTGCCCTCCGCTGCCTAGGTAACCTAACTCTGCCTCTTCTAAACCACACAACACAGCCTCGTTTCCCTGGTTACCCGCTACCATTAGGTACAGCGCTCTCACAGCACTATCCCCAGGGCCAGGCATCATCGGGATTTCAGGCAAGTGAGATGGTGATCAGTAGGCTGAGCTGCAGAGGTGGGCTCTGTAAGGTGTCAGGCATGAAAGTGGTGGATGTCTCCCACCCTGGTGTCCCATCACACCTGTCAATTGACACATAGATGTCTCAATGGCAGGGTTAGGACTCATCAGGGTTTATCAAGAGACATTAAATCCCTAAATATAACAAAATATTGGCGGACACTCTAATACAATAAGGGCAACTATACCAGCAGCATGTCCACTGACAGGGACCACACACTATTTAAGTCAAAAAGAGGAGGGGAGGGTTTTAAACCAGCAAGACCGTGCATCAGTTCGGCCCCAAAGGCTGCTCAAACGGCTCAGTGTGCTTAAACAAATATATTAATTTAAACCTCGATTAACCTTGAAAACAGGTATAAGCCCCAATGTTCATGTGGAAACAATGCTGATCAGGAATCCTGATGATGGTCTTTGCAAGACCGAAACGTCACGTTACGTCGATGGTATGTCAGCTTTTTCTACCTTGATGGAATAAAACCTAATTGCTTTTAATATGGTGAGTGCCCTTTTTCACGTCCGATATATATATATATCCAAATACAGGGGGTGGTACTAGCGCTGAAGGCCCTAAAAATAGTAGTCCCACACTAATGTCCACATAAACCCCATTTTTGTGTTCTCTAATAACACCCTCTTATTCAGGGCGGCAGCTCCTCTCCTGATGATTTCTGTTCCAAGAAACCTTTGTAAGTAATTTAAAAAAGAAAGGGTGAGAAGGGTGCCTACTAGTGTAGTATTTTAGTGAAATGTGGCTCCCACCACCACTATATGACGGAACGGCACCCCACAAGTATAGTAGTACCGTATACAGTGGTATCCCACCACTGTTATTCAGCTTGTCACAGCAAGTATTCCAACAGCCAGGTTTAGCATATATTCCTTCTCCTCACGTGTGCTTGTTAATTAATTTGAATTAGTTCAAAATGGTACATAATAACATGACTACAGTACTTCCAAAAGTGTCATCTAACAAATGTAGAATAAAAGTTATAATCGCTTATACACAGATTGTTTAATTACTATAAAATGATGTTGGTACTTGTTAATTTTATGGCTGGCACTTATGTTGAAATATGGATTCCGGCAACCTGTGATCTTGTCTGAGCGACACCAAAGTTTTACTCGCTTAGTGCAATGTAGAAGACATTCTGCATCCTTGTGAAACTTGAAATATATATATATGTATATATAGTAACATAGTCCAAAAGAGCACTCACCAGATTTCCAACAGAGTTGTCATTAAAAGGTCACCAAATGTTCAGAGTATTTAGTCTGTCGACGTTTTGAGCCTCTCAGGGCCCTTTGTCAAGACCAGGTTTAAGATGTTTCACAGCATCAGGACATCCTATATATACTGTTTATAACGGCTCTGCACTTCTCAATCACTCTCATCTGCTCCAGTGCCCTCCATAATAGTATGGCACAATAAAGGAGAAAAACGGCGATATTCAAAGTATCTTCAATCACAAAAAAGTGTATTGTGGAAAACCCACAATTCCAACGTTTTGGGGCCCATATGCCCCTTTGTCAAGGTGACATCTTGACAATGGGGCATGCAGGCCCCGAAACTTTGGAAGTTTGGATTTTCCACAATACACTTTTTGTGGTTGAAGAGACTCTGTCTGCTTGTCTGTCTGTCTGTCTCTCTCTCTCTCTCTCTCTCTCTATCCAAGCATCCAAGATGGCTGCCTCACACTTTACATGCTCCTGAACATCTCTACAAAACAGCATAAATTCTACACAGCTGACTTAAGAATCATCAAAAATATCCAGGGACTTACCTTGGTACTCTTTACCTAGCACGGCGCCCATCGCGGGCATCGCGGCCATCGTATGCACTAAAAAATGGGTGCGACGCGATGCCTGCGATTTCCCATAGGGAACAATGTTAAAAGTGTCAATGGACGCGATTTTAGTGTTCAATGCCCGCGATTTTTCCATAGGAAACAATGTTAAATGGGCCACAGAGCCCAAATAGTCCCCCTGAAGTCTGAAATGGCCCCCACAATTGTTAATGCCACCCCACGATCAACGTGAACCTGAAGCGTGGCAAGCGCAGCGAGCCCGCGAGGGGCGGCGGTACGCGTCCTCCGACCTTTTCATACCCCCACTATCCACGTCGGCGTGGAGTTGAGAATAGAATAGTCTGGCGAGCGCAGCGAGCCACCGAGCCCGAAGGGTGGCAAGCGCAGAGCCCAAATAGTCCACCTGAAGTCTGAAATGGCCCCCACAATTGTTAACGCCACCCCACGATCAACGTGAACCCGAAGCGTGGCGAGGGGCGGCGGTACGCGTCCTCCGACCTTTTCATACCCCCACTATCCACGTCGGCGTTGAGTTGAGAATAGAATAGTGTGGCGAGCGCAGCGAGCCACCGAGCCCGAAGCGTGGCGAGCGCAGAGCCCAAATAGTCCACCTGAAGTCTGAAATGGCCCCCACAATTGTTAACGCCACCCCACGATCAACGTGAACCCGAAGCGTGGCGAGCGCAGCGAGCCCGCGTGGGGCGGCGGTACGCGTCCTCCGACCTTTTCATACCCCCACTATCCACGTCGGCGTGGAGTTGAGAATAGAATAGTGTGGCGAGCGCAGCGAGCCACCGAGCCCGAATCGTGGCGAGCCCCGCGAGGGGACGCGGATACCTTCACAGGTAAACGCGTCCCTTCGCGGGCTTCACAGGTATCCGCGTCCGCTCGCCACGCTTCCGGCTCGGTGGCTCGCTACACTATTCTATTCTCAACTCCACGCCGACGTGGATAGTGGGGGTATGAAAAGGTCGGAGGACGCGTACCGCCGCCCCTCGCGGGCTCGCTGCGCTCGCCACGCTTCGGGTTCACGTTGATCGTGGGGTGGCGTTAACAATTGTGGGGGCCATTTCAGACTTCAGGGGGACTATTAGGGCTCTGTGGCCCATTTAACATTGTTTCCTATGGACAAATCGCGGGCATTGAGGCATTTAACACTAAAATCGCGTCCATTGACACTTTTAACATTGATCCCTATGGGAAATCGCGGGCATCGCGTCGCACCCGTTTTTTTAGTGAATGCGATGGCCGCGATTTTTTACCCCCGATGACCGCGATGCCAATCGCGGGCGCCGTGCTAGGTAAAGAGTACCCTTACCTTTAACTTGTACTTCACTACATGGATGTCTCTCCAAAACAAACAGATTGCACTCCTGCACTGAGATGCACACTGGATTGGATTTAAACCCCTGCCCCTTCTACTAGGACTGGCTTTACATCTTCAGGGAACTTCACAGAACAAGGTACTGGAAAAACTAAACTATCTCTATCAAGGTCCCCTTGACATCAGTTACCTATGCTTTCCGTCCAGTTACATATGTTTCTCTATTCAGAAATGAACTCTGATCCATTCCCTTAAAAGAATCTGAAATAGAATATCCCCAGCCCCTGGATTCCACAATAACACAGGGCCCCAGTTTATTCCCAGTTTATTCAGTCATGAAAATGTGCGCATTTTCATAAATGCGATTTTGTGCAAAAAAAAAAAAGTTTAAAAAAAAACGGCGTGGGGTCCCCCCTCCTAAGCATAACCAGCCCCGGGCTCATTGAGCCGGACCTGGTTCCAAAAATACGGGGGGACAAAAAGCATAGGGGTCCCCCGTATTTCTGAAACCAGCCCCGGACTCTTGGACCGGTCCTGGTTCCAAAAATACGGGGGACAAAAAATCTGGGGGTCCCCCGTATTTTGAAACCAGCACCGGGCTCCAACAGCCCACGGTGTCATGCCACAGCCGGGGGACACTTTTTATACAAGGTCCCCCGGCCAAAACATGAGCACCGTGGCTGGTCAGCCTTGGACGGGGTACCTGGAGGAGTGGGGACCCCCCCAATAAAGGGGTCCCCCCCCAGGCTTCACCCGTCCAGGGCTGAAGCCCGGGGCTGTCACCGGCGTCCGTGGCCAGTGGACGCCGGCCTGATAGGGTTAAATCGATCATACATATCATTACATTGCTTTATACCGGAGAACTACAAGTGCCAGCAGACCTCCCCCGCATGCTGGGACTTGGAGAACCACAAGTCCCAGCATGCGGGGCATTAATGGGCCCGCTGGGACTTGTAGTCCACCTGTAAAAAGAATGTTTATAAAAAACACACACAGAGAGAAGTAAAAGTTTATTACACACACACACCTCACTTTTACACCAGCGTTACTTACCATTCCTGGATCCAGCGCTGGTCTGGCTGCTTTACAGCCGGCTCCCCCCGCACTGACAGGCAGCGGGGAGAACCGGCTTTCTCCGTTGCCTCTAACAGCTTCTGTAGCGCTGTCCGAGTGCTACAGAGGCTGAGAGCGCGATTGGCTGAGCTATGCGTCTCCATGAAGACGCATAGCTCAGCCAATCAGGACTGAGCTATGCGTCTCCATGGAGACGTATCGGCCAATCGCGCTCTCAGCCTCTGTAGCGCTGGAACAGCGCTACAGAAGCTGTTAGAGGCAACGGAGAAAGCCGGTTCTCCCCGCTGCCTGTCAGTGCGGGGGGAGCCGGCTGTAAAGCAGCCAGACCAGCGCTGGATCCAGGAATGGTAAGTAACGCTGGTGTAAAAGTGAGGTGTGTGTGTGTAATAAACTTTTACTTCTCTCTGTGTGTGTTTTTTATAAACATTCTTTTTACAGGTGGACTACAAGTCCCAGCGGGCCCATTAATGCCCCGCATGCTGGGACTTGTGGTTCTCCAAGTCCCAGCATGCGGGGGAGGTCTGCTGGCACTTGTAGTTCTCCGGTATAAAGCAATGTAATGATATGTATGATCGATTTAACCCTATCAGGCCGGCGTCCACTGGCCACGGACGCCGGTGACAGCCCCGGGCTTCAGCCCTGGACGGGTGAAGCCTGGGGGGGGGACCCCTTTATTGGGGGGGTCCCCACTCCTTCAGGTACCCCGTCCAAGGCTGACCAGCCACGGTGCTCATGTTTTGGCCGGGGGACCTTGTATAAAAAAATTTTTGTCCCCCGTATTTTTGGAACCAGGACCGGTCCAAGAGTCCGGGGCTGGTTTCAGAAATACGGGGGACCCCTATGATTTTTGTCCCCCCGTATTTTTGGAACCAGGTCCGGCTCAATGAGCCCGGGGCTGGTTATGCTTAGGAGGGGGGACCCTACGCCGTTTTTTTTTTTATAAAAACACTTTTACACATTTTTATTAACAGGACCATGCACAGATCTCAATGATCTGTGCATGGTTCTGTCAAATTCGCCTGTCAGAACCTGGTCTATTTTTTTTGCGATTTTTGGTAACATTTACCAAAAATCACACCCTATTACATTTGCGAGTTGTATACTTTATAATGGGAAAACATCTGGATGCGAATTGAAATGTGACTAAAAATCGCACTTCTAAAAGTGCGATTTCGCGGTAAAAAGTGCGATTTTTTACCGCGATTTTCAACCTATTAAATGTGCGATTTTCGGAAAATGTGCGATTTCGGCCGTTTTTGACCCAAAATCGCACATGTCCAAAAATCACACCCTATTACATTTCGCCCCCAGCCTCACTGCTCATCGTGCTCGGCGACTTCAACTGTGCCAACCTGAGCAAGGAGCTACCAAAAGACATGCAGAAGGTCATGTGCCACACAAGAGAGGGGCGAACGCTAGACCAGTGCTATGCCACCATAAAGTCTGCATACCGATCCATACCCCATGCAGCACTGGGTCTCTCCGGTCACTGCATAGTCCACCTTCTTCCAACATATGTCCAGAAGCTAAAGTCTGCTAAGCCTGTTATCAAGTCTGTCAAAAACTGGTCAATCGAGGCAAAAACAAAGCTTCAGGCCTGCTTGGACCACCAAGGCAACTATGCGAGAGTCCTATTCGTTGACTTCAGCTCAGCATTTAACACTATCTTTCCCGGAATCTTGCAGCCAAAACTCCTCTCCTTAGGAGTCTTTATCAAAATGCTCATGGATAGTGGACTTTCTAACGGCAAGGGAACAGGTGGTCAAAGCCGGCGCCTTCTCATTCAGCACAATCACTACTGGGGCCCCCCAAGGATGCGTCCTCTCCCCTCTGCTCTTCTCTCTCTACACGAATGACTGCATCTCAGCTGAGCAGTCAGTGAAAATCAAATTTGCAGATGACACCACTATCATTGGCCTAATCAAGGATGGTGACGAGGCCGCGTACAGGCATGCAGTGGAGATGCTGAGACAGTGGTGCAGCAGCAATAACCTCGATCTAAACCCCACCAAAACAGTTGAGATGGTGGTCGACTACAGAAAAAAAAAAAAAATGCACTAGTCCCGCTAACAATAGCCAATGCAGTGATGTCGCGGGTTGAATCCTTCAAATTCCTTGGGACAACCATGTCCAGCGACCTAAGATGGGGATTAAACATAACCACAAACATCAAAAAGGCCCAACAGCGCCTGTTTTTCCTGAGGCAACTCAGGAAATTCAACATCCCACAGGAGCTGCTGTGCGTATTCTACACCGCCATCATGGAGTCTGTCTTATGTTCCTTGATCACAATCTGGTAGTGAAGACTGCAGAAAGGATCATAGGGACCGACTTCCCCCCCGATAAGGGATCTGTTCTCATCCAGGGTAAGGAAACGCGCTGAGATTATCGTGAAGGACATGCTGCATCCCGGCCACAACCTGTTTGACATCCGACCATCTGGAAGACGGTTCATGTCCATCCCCGTCAAAACGTCCAGATGCACAAGAAGCTTCTTTCTGTTAGTTGTCCTTCACCTGAACAATCCAATCAAAGCGAATGCAATACCAATATCAACAGCCAAACAACGTGTCCCTACTTGGCGACCTGACCACCATAGTCCTAGCTAAAAATGGAATGCATGTAATGTCTTTATGTAATATATGTAATGCCCCCCCCCCCCCTTCATCCCTGCTTAATGCTGCACTGTAATCCATAAAAAATTCCTAGTGTGCGCAAGCATACATGGCTAATAAAGTTTAAAGATACATTTTTATCAGGTTACAAAAGAGCATAAAGAAAACACATACCTTTATAGAAACACGTCAAAGAAGTGCAGCTGCACACAGCGGTGGCCATGCACCTGACCATCCGGCACATGTGACTGACGTCATTGTCAGACGGCTGTCAGCGTGATCATACCATCACCAGAGTAATGGAAAATACATGGCAAACTAGAATAAACAAACAAAGTAGCTAATCATAGTACTAAGCATAAATTGTATAATATATAATATAATATATAATATATAAGCATCACTAATTAATTTACAGAAACAAATGCATATTGGAGAACAGTACAATCACCGGAGAGATGAATTGGGTATTTACCAACAAAGATATACACAGTCAAATAATTATCTAAATACTGAAAATTAAATCTGTTCAATAAGACCTTTTGGCGCAATGACGTATAAACGATGTATCCAGCATGATTCTCAATGTAACAGACCCCGATTGCCCCCACTCAAATTCGCTGGAATGCAATCAATTACTTGATACTATACAATGAATGTTTTTGCTCCACAAAAATGTCAGGCTACAGGCTGATCACTCTGTCCTGCTGAAAGAGCTTGGCGAATGGCACCCCGATGTGCCACCATGTACTCCTTAAATTTGCGCTGCGTCTTCCCTATGTAGCTCAAGCTACAGGGACAGACAATCTGATTACAAAGTAGGAGCATGTGAGATGGTGTTTAATTTGAATAGGTCTGCCGGTGTGTGGGTGATGGAAGGTATCCCCAGATAGCATGAATTGACAAGTGGTGCAAGTGCATTTAAAACAGGCATTTTTTCATTCGCCCAACCCCGAGCGGGTGATGAGATTAGATTTAACAGTAATATTGGTTTTCACGAGCAAATCTTTAAATCTTACTAGCAGCGCCCCCCCCCCCCCCGCATTGAAGGCTCCCGGCTCCCTGCGGAGGTAGTGCAGGCGGGGACCGCAGGCGTCGCAGAGCAGAGACTGTCGGCGCGGCGGGAGAATAGAAAGAAATCTTATTCAAAAGACTGGGCGGCCGCTGAGCTCAGCCAATCAGCAGCCGCCCGGTCTTTTGAATAGGATTACTTCCTATTCTCCCGCCGCGCCGACGGTCTCTGCTCTGCGACGCCTGCGGTCCCCGTCTGCACTACCTCCGCCGGGAACAGTCAATGCGGGGGGGGGGGGGGGGGGGGGACAGGGGGGCTGGATATAAAGATATATCGGATCTGAACATCGTGGGTGCTAAAAAGCACCCATGATGGCTCAGATTCTGATATATCTTATGTTCTGCAGGTCCGATGCCATGATCCGATCCGATGTGCGCAGGACCGTGCATCAGATCAGATCAGATGTCAAACCCTTGCGATTTTGGGCCGATTTCACCCGATTTATCGTCCCAAAGGGCCGAAATTGGCCGAAAATCGCATATGGGGGCCTTAAGAGATAACAATTGTACTACTGGTGGTTAAGATTGCTTGAGGAGGTAGTAGCATAGTGCTAATATATCCATCCTTTTGGGACTGTGTAACTTTTTCTTCTATCCAGCGGACTAATTAAAATTCGTGACCTATTGTGTGCTGACTGAACTTACCCTGTCTGGCATTTATGGGTGTCGTATGATGCTCAGCCTCAGACAATTGGGATTCCAGCGGTCATTAGTCCGACATCAGAATCACGACTGCTGGGACTCAGGCACTGGGGGGCAATCGCAAAGAAGCCCTGTGCTTGCCACTTGTTAAATTCTCCCTCTGTGGGCTCCACAAGGGAGAATAGCCCCTGTAAATCGGGATCCTGATTCTCGGGCATTTAACAGTAGGGATGTTGGACTAATGACCGTCGGAATCCCGACTGTGGGACGTCATCCACCACCTGGCAATTACACTAAATGTGGCTATATAATTTTTACTACTTATTATGTTTTAACATTTTAATAAAACTATGTGTTACGGATCTGGGTGTGAACCCACCATTGGAGTACCAAGACAGACACTTGTGGACGATGGTGGTGGGCAGAGCCCTCAGCCGGGACCACTGTTTAGAATAGCCATGGCAAAACTCTACGGCAGGTGACCGTAGGTTGTGAGGTGCTAGGCTTCTCCTTTAGTCATCACGTTCGAAAAAGCGAGTTAAGCCTGCTCCGACCCCGATGCAACCAGGTTTTAGGATGGTACAAACCTACGGCGACCGTCAGGGAAAGGACCAAGAGGATGATCTAACTAACAGGGTCTATCAGGACTGAACACTCTGGCTAATGGCACCAGGCCAAGGACGGGGAGTGTGACCGAGTCACAAGCACCGGACCAAGTAATAACGGGATGCCACCAAACAAATTACATGCCAACATAAAATAGTACACTTAAAGTAACGGTACCACAAAACAGGCATGGACCCACAGCCGCGGGCCTCTCTGGATCACAGAGAGCTGAACCAAGACAATAATAATAATAACGTAGGATAAAGGGCCACTTGCCCGCAGAAATAAAGAATAAAGAACCAGGCTCCACTGGAGCACTTACATGACCGGACCTAACCCTCTGGCAGGACAGGATGGTAACGTGCACGCCGGGAGCGATTTGGCAGGACTGGATGGTGCCGCACTGACCAAGATGGAACCGGAACAAGACTGGACCAGGACCGGACCAAGACAGGACCGTAACCGGACAAAGACTGGACTGAGATCAGACCAGGACTGGACGCAGACTGCAGCAAGATGGCAGCTGGACAATGACTGAACCACAACCGGACTGAGACAGGACCAAGAGAGAACCGGAGCAGGACAGGACCAGGACTGGACCGGATCAGGATGGGACCAAGACTGGACCAGATCAGGACGGGACCAAGACTGGACCGGATCAGGACGGGACCAAGACTGGACCAAGGCAGGACCAGGACAGCGACAGACCCATGGCTGGACCCAGACTTCAGCAGGACAAGACACTTGACTGGACCACGAATGACAGGACCAGGACAGAACCAGACAGGACAGCAGGGAGCCACCAATTCTCTGCAATGACCAATATCACCGGTGGGGCTAATCAAGGCGGAATCCCTTAAGAGGTATAGCCCAGCCTATCAGCTGCCGCCTCAGCACCCGGCCCACCTGCCCTAATGGCAATCAGGTGGCCGAGCGCGCGATCCCGGATTTCCCTGTTGTCTGGCAACCACTGGGCAGCTGCTGAAGGATGCCAAGGGCTACCAATGATGCTGCCCGGCTGGGCGATGATGCGCACCGGCCGGGCCATGATGCGCACCGGCTGGGCCATGATGCGCACTGGCTGGGCAATGATGGGCACCGGCCGGGTGGAAGTGACGTCAGGGGACCCGGCGCCACCGGGCGGAAGTGCCTGCACCCCCGGGTGGAAGAACCGGGACACTCTTCTAAGGGCGCCCGATCTCCTGCTGCGGCAGCATAGAATAAGTCAGCTCTGCCGACGGGAGTACCCGGAACGCCCTTCTCAGGACGCCTAGGAACCCTGCTGCGGCATCGCTGCAGCACACATATGTCAGCGCTGCTGACACTGTGTAAACATTATTATTTGGTCAATTATATTTAATTGTTGATTACAAGTTGGATCTCAACCACTAATTTGGGAGCTGCAGATTATCATCTATTTTTTTTATTGAGATCAGTCTGAATTCTAATTAATATCTTGTATTTATACAAGGGATACAATACAGTTAATAACCTTGTTATTGTTTTGTTGCACCCAATTTTCTGTTTATCTTTAATAGAAGGTGAAGGGAGGAGAGGGTTGTTGAGGCCCATGTGCACATTTCCCTGCCGCAGATGCAGCCCATAGAAGCAATGCCAAGACTGAGGCTTTTTTCTTGTCTCCGAGACTGACTGTGTCCTTTTTTATTCTATTTCCCCTTCTCTAATTGCAGTGCTGTAGATGGCATGGCGGGAGATGCAGCACAGCCTCATAAGGCGAGCCTGTGGGTTGTGCGACAGGTGGTGCTGACAGCCACCATCAAGACAAAACTGGTCATTACATGGTCAAAACTACGATTCTGTCACTCGGGCAAGAAATTAATTTGGTGCCCACTTCCTGTACTATTGGACGATATTGCCATGTGTGTCCTAAATCGGGTGTTGTCATCGACGTATGGTCTGGGGGTGCTTAATTTGGTGTCTTGCTTGGGGCCCCATGGAGGTGTAATTCCACCTCTGTATACACCTCAAATCACTCTACCCTCCAATACACCCTGCACTCCCTGCCCCACACCAGCTTTTACCCCCATGACACACACACACACTCTTGTCCCCCACCACATACACCTCACATACCTCTACCCCCAACACCCTGTATCACCACATACAATCCATAACCCTTCACCTACACCACATACTCCCTGGTCCCCTACATACTGTACAACTTATAGTACTCTAACCCTCCCACACACCCTATTCACACTATCTCCCTCAAACACATCCCATCCCCAGCATGTTTTATTAAGTAGTGGCAAGGAGCCTGTGATGGACAAAAATATAAGAGGAGACCCTGCCCTAGGGTCGAAAGAAAACATTGGTTAAATTATGTTTTTCAACATTGATTACAAAACATTGTTTAGACCTAAACAATGGTACTGTGAAACCAATTTTTCTATATTATATTTACTAAACTGTCTACCTAAGCATATAATACACTAATACATTTTTTAAATGATAAATCATCCTTCTATTAAGTTTATCTTGTTGGAGGCTAAAGCTTTGTACACACGGTGCAATATATTGCTCAGAGGATGCTCTGTCGGGGGAGCCGCAGGGGGAAATAGCTGGTCGCAGGAGCATGCTCCTGCAACCAGCGACCATTAGGGGCTGAACACGGGAGTGCACACCTGGCAATTTATCACCCACAGCACATACAAATCACTGGCAATATGGTCACTCAGTGACCATATTGCCAGTGATATGTGCTTAATATCACCCTGCGTGTACACAGCTTTAGGTTTACCCACCCATTGGATATACGATACATGTTTTAAGGTAAATCAACTTTGTTACTGAAGGAAAAATAACATAAAGCATTAACTAGAAAAACTGTATTTGTTTGTCAGGAGGCTTGCCACCTAGAATGAAAGAAAAACTCCATTCACCTTCTCATAGCTAGGGGAGCAGGTAGCAGCCTAGCTGTAGGCATTGTAATAGTGCCCACATTTCATGCATGCACGCCACTGTGCCAATCTTGTGCACACACCTATAAAAGTCTAGGCTTTGCCCCCTGTGGTTATATTTTACCTCAGCGCTGAGCTAGAATGGAGGACTCTGTGTCTGCAACTGACACACTCATGAGGTTTTCATCCACATTAGTACACAGCCACACAAATACAAAAGGGATGTGGCTACTGATTCCTCCTCATCTTCTAAGGAAGAAATATTATTTAAGATGAGAAAACGGCTTAACCCTGTCAGGTCGGAAGACAGCAGGGAGGCTTCTGAGGAGGAAGGAGGGCAGGACACAGGGCCTCCTTCTCCACCTGCATATTCCCACAAAGTGCTGAAAAAGTGCACTGTTAAAAAGAAGCATGCAGTTCACACTCTCTGAAGAGATGCCTGTTCAGGCAAAATGTTCTCTTTTCCAGGTATTGAATATGGTAGGAATAACTTGAAGGTCTGGAGCAGACCACATTCCCTTGCCCGTCGGCTGGCAAATATTTCCTGCCTGTGACCGTTAGTAGGCGAACAATGTGCACATATAAGGGTTAGTAAGTACAATACACAGCCCCCTTCTCACCCATACAGGGAATAGAGCTTACCCCCAGTGGATTGGGAGTCAGAGGAGGTAACAAGAACCAGTGCTTCCTCTCACAGGGCTAATACAGTGATTTACAAATGGCCGGAGTAGCATTAGCAGGAAAAATGCCCCTCAGTTAAGCTGTATACAGATCACTGGGCAGCACAGCCTCATTAGGCGAGCCTGTGGGTTGTGCGGCAGGTGGTGCTGACAGCCACCATCAAGACAAAACTGGTCATTACACGGTCAAAACTACGATTCTGTCACTCGGGCAAGAAATTAATTTGGTGCCCACTTCCTGTACTATTGGACGATATTGCCATGTGTGTCCTAAATCGGGGTTTGTCATCGACGTATGGTCTGGGGGTACTTAATTTGGTGTCTTGCTTGGGGCCCCATGGAGGTGTAATTCCACCTCTGTATACACCTCAAATCACTCTACCCTCCAATACACCCTGCACTCCCTGCCCCACACCAGCTTTTACCCCCATGACACACACACACACACTCTTGTCCCCCACCACATACACCTCACATACCTCTACCCCCAACACCCTGTATCACCACATACAATCCATAACCCTTCACCTACACCACATACTCCCTGGTCCCCTACATACTGTACAACTTATAGTACTCTAACCCTCCCACACACCCTATTCACACTATCTCCCTCAAACACATCCCATCCCCAGCATGTTTTATTAAGTAGTGGCAAGGAGCCAGTGATGGACAAAAATATAAGAGGAGACCCTGCCCTAGGGTCGAAAGAAAACATTGGTTAAATTATGTTTTTCAACATTGATTACAAAACATTGTTTAGACCTAAACAATGGTACTGTGAAACCAATTTTTCTATATTATATTTACTAAACTGTCTACCTAAGCATATAATACACTAATACATTTTTTAAATGATAAATCATCCTTCTATTAAGTTTATCTTGTTGGAGGCTAAAGCTTTGTACACACGGTGCAATATATTGCTCAGAGGATGCTCTGTCGGGGGAGCCGCAGGGGGAAATAGCTGGTCGCAGGAGCATGCTCCTGCAACCAGCGACCATTAGGGGCTGAACACGGGAGTGCACACCTGGCAATTTATCACCCACAGCACATACAAATCACTGGCAATATGGTCACTCAGTGACCATATTGCCAGTGATATGTGCTTAATATCACCCTGCGTGTACACAGCTTTAGGTTTACCCACCCATTGGATATACGATACATGTTTTAAGGTAAATCAACTTTGTTACTGAAGGAAAAATAACATAAAGCATTAACTAGAAAAACTGTATTTGTTTGTCAGGAGGCTTGCCACCTAGAATGAAAGAAAAACTCCATTCACCTTCTCATAGCTAGGGGAGCAGGTAGCAGCCTAGCTGTAGGCATTGTAATAGTGCCCACATTTCATGCATGCACGCCACTGTGCCAATCTTGTGCACACACCTATAAAAGTCTAGGCTTTGCCCCCTGTGGTTATATTTTACCTCAGCGCTAAGCTAGAATGGAGGACTCTGTGTCTGCAACTGACACACTCATGAGGTTCTCATCCACATTAGTACACAGCCACACAAATACAAAAAGGGATGTGGCTACTGATTCCTCCTCATCTTCTAAGGAAGAAATATTATTTAAGATGAGAAAACGGCTTAACCCTGTCAGGTCGGAAGACAGCAGGGAGGCTTCTGAGGAGGAAGGAGGGCAGGACACAGGGCCTCCTTCTCCACCTGCATATTCCCACAAAGTGCTGAAAAAGTGCACTGTTAAAAAGAAGCATGCAGTTCACACTCTCTGAAGAGATGCCTGTTCAGGCAAAATGTTCTCTTTTCCAGGTATTGAATATGGTAGGAATAACTTGAAGGTCCGGAGCAGACCACATTCCCTTGCCCGTCGGCTGGCAAATATTTCCTGCCTGTGACCGTTAGTAGGCGCAACAATGTGCACATATAAGGGTTAGTATGTACTATACACAGCCCCCTTCTCACCCATACAGGGAATAGAGCTTACCCCCAGTGGATTGGGAGTCAGAGGAGGTAACAAGAACCAGTGCTTCCTCTCACAGGGCTAATACAGTGATTTACAAATGGCCGGAGTAGCATTAGCAGGAAAAATGCCCCTCAGTTAAGCTGTATACAGATCACTGGGCCCTGATAGAATTCCCCCGGGCGTATAACTTTCACATGGCCCTCAATAAAGAGGATGAAATGGTCCTCCACAATCATACAGGCAGTCCTGACATCCCTGCCCTTTTTACCAAAGAGAGAGACCTGTCTCTCACTGCATTAGTAGGAGAAAAAGCCAAAGCGCCCGCACTGACAAATTGTTATGGAAGGTTCAGTTCAAAGTGGCTAATGCTGCTGAACCATTTTTATTTGTCCTGGATAAGGCAGAAAATAGAAGGAGTCACTGCAGGCTCCCTAGACTCCCGAGACGAGGCTAAACTGCTAAACTCTGTTACCATAATTGTAAATCCTTTGCTGACTTAAAAGACCCACAGTGTCAGGAACCAGGTGAATGGTTCAGTGTTTTGTTTTCTGTTTTGTTTCTGTTTGGCATTTTGACTCACTGGTGGCCTCCAGTGGTAGGTCTGTTGCCATTACAGCCCTGGGTTCTGTGAGCATTATTCACAGGCTGTGAGGTATTAGCTCGTTAATCAGGAGCTGCCTGGAGACCCACCAGGTGTATCAATCACCTTAGGCCTTGATAAGGCATGCTTTTCTTTGGATCCCTGCCAGTTATAGCTTGCTGTTTTCTGTGCTGGTAGCTGCAGATCTACTGCTCTCTGGTCCTAGGTCCTGCTCCTGTTCCATTCAGTCTGGATTCTGTCGGAGTCCTTCTCACTTCAGTCTGGGTCCTGTTTACAGCCTTGTCCTGTGTCGTCTGGGTCCAGTCAAGTGTCCTATCCTGCTGCAGTCTGGAACAAATATCATTGTCCCCTTGCTGTCCTAGTCCAGGGACCTCCAGCCGTGGTGCAGCCATTGTCCAGCTGCCGTCTTACTGCGGTCACCGTGCAGCCGTGGTCCAGCCATTATACAGCTGCCCGATTGCTGCGGTCAGTGTGGACACTGGGCCGGTCACGTAAGTGCTCCAGTGGAGCCTGGTTCCTTATTCTTTATTCCTACGGGCAAGCGGCCCTTTCTCCTTAGTTATAATCATTATTATCCTGGTTCTGCTCTCCGTGGTTCGGAGAGGCCCACAACTGTGGGTTTACGTCTGTTTTGGGGTACCGTCACTTTAAGAGTACTATTTTTATGTTGGCGTGTGTTTGGTTTGGTGGCGCCCTATTGTTGCATTGTTCTGGTGTTTGCGACTCGGTCGCGCTGTCCCGTCCTTGGCCTGGTGCCGGTTAGTCAGGGTTTTTTTCAGGTAGGCCCGTTAGTTAGATCTGCCTTTTGAGATACCCCCCTGGCGATCGCTCACCCCTTGTCACCACATAACTCCTGGCTGCATCGGGTTCAGAGCAGGCTTAACCGGCTCCTTCGAACGCGGCGTCTACAGGTGAAGCCTAGCACTACCGCAGGGATATTCCATCTGCCCGGGGGACTCAACAGAGTCAGTGTAGGGTTTCGATGTGGCCGTTCTAACCAGCGGTCCCGGCTACGGGCTCACGCCTGATCTCCAGCTCCCTGCCTCCTGCAACACCACACCAACATCCTCATGTTACTGTCTCCGGACTCCCACGGTGGGTAACCCCCAAGTCCATAACACACAGCCCTTCAAGGGTCCCACAGCCCTTTAGTCAGGAGGATTGTTCTGCTAGAGCAAGTAATTTCCAAGACCAGAGGGACAGATTAAGAGCTCCTAGAGGAGGTTTCTCCTGGACAAGAGTTGCAAGAGGTGCTATGTCTGGAGGCTACTTAGACAATCTTCTGGTAGTACACAAAGATCAGTATTCCCTCTTAGCTCAGAGAGAACGTATCCTGTTGATTCTGTGAGATACAGGTTTCACCATCAACTTAGAGAAATCCATTTAAATCCTTCCCAGACGATTGTCTTTCTGGGATTTTTTAAAGATTACCCTTCTATATCGATAGTGGTTCCTACAGACAAATGGAACTCTATGTTTATGAGTTCTCTATGGTTTATGTTTCTCAAGTAATTCAACATCAATTTTCAATGAGGGATTTAGCCAAAGTGAAAGTGCATTAAACATTGGATCCTGGATTTCTGCACTCTCCTCTTATATGCATACAGTCCCAACATCTCCTGTCAACGATTCTTCGGCAGGGTATAGCATGGATGGACAAAGTGATCTTACCTCCTGCAGTGACCAGGGAGATTCACAGCTGGGTAACCCTTCCTCTTCCTCCTACCAGGTCTCTTCTCCCTCCTGCACCAGAGTTAGTCATCACAGCAGATGCTTCCCTTTCAGGCTGGGGGCTTTCACTCAGGGCATAGCAGTGAGAGGAAGATGGTGCGCTTGAAATTCGGCAGCTCATATAAACCTCTTAGAAGCAAAAGTGGCCACATAGGCCAAGTGGCCAAATAGGCCCTATTTTGAAAAGTTTCCTCAGATTCTGGAGAGATCTCGATCCAGCTCTGGATCTCGATCCAGCTCAGGCCTGAGGACTCATACCTCAACAATATGGGGGGCACTCAGTCTCAAATTCTTTGTCAGGAGTCAATAGAAATATAGAACTGGGCAGTAGAGATGTCCATACTGCTGTTTGCAACTTACATTCCAGAAACAGGCTCACAACGGATCGGGCAATTCGGAAATCTGAACATTGTAAAGACCTTCAATCACACTCAGGTGGACCTATTTGCACCACCATTGAATAGTGCCATGGGTGTGGTACAGGGCTCCGACAGTCGGGATCCCGACAGTCATTTGCCCGACATCAGGGTCTCGACTGCCAGTACTCAGACAGCATGGCGAGTGCAAAAAAGCCCCTTGCAGGCTTGCTGTGCTCGCCACGCTGCGTGCGCCAAGCTGCGGGCACGGGCTACGCGAGCCACCTATTGAATGTTCAAGTATTCTCTGTAAATCGCTGCAGAATATGTGTGCGCTATATAAGAAACTGATAATAAATAAATAAATAAATGTTTGGATGGTCCTTCCATTAAGGATGCCACTCACATTAGAAGAAGTGAAGGTAAAAGCTCCCCTAACATTTCATTTTCTATGGACATGAAACTGACAAAGAAGAAGGATATTTTTATGTCAAAATGAATAAGCAGCATTTTTTGATGATGCTTAGTGAAAACTTGAAATGTGTCAGACAAAGATGCACATAGAGATGCAGTCCTTCTGATCACCCAGACAACAGTTGGTGCGTCTGAACAAAGAAATGTTGTTGTCATTGCAGACAACACTGATGTCCTGATACTCATGTGTTTTTTGTATCGTAATGGAGAATTACAAAGTAATATTGAAACCAGAACCAAAGTTTGGTACAACAAGCTTGCTGCAGTATCTCCAATATAGAAGAATATGATGATGGTGTTTCTGATGGAGAGTGATATATGTTGAAAATGACAGTAGTGTTTCAATTGTGTTTGTAGATTTTTCAGTTCACTGCAACGCAAAAGATAATCTACAATTTTAATAAAGTTTTTCAAACACATACCATATCATAATAATGTTCATAACTTGACTACCTTTATTATTAACAGTCTGTAATAAATGGAACATGATAGAAACACAAATAAATTACGTCTTTATATGATTCCTGGTTCAAAAAAACGCTCTTTTTGGTATATATTTGAAGTGAATCAGAGCAATAAATGCGTTTTATAGACAGGGCTGCCAAGAGAAATCCTGGGCCCCGGAACAACAGCGTCACGGGGCCCCCCTGGAGTGGCGAGCTACAGAAAAGAGGTGTGGCCATTAAAGGATATAGGGGTGTGTACCTCACCATATACCCTTTATGCAACACAATAGTAGACCCCGTATACTTGCCCCTTACACATTATGCTACACAGAATGAGCCAAAATTCAAATCGATTATTTGCCGCCCCGTTCACATGCAGCAGTGTGGACAGAAGCGTGGGGTGGTGGATATGGGTTGCGCCCATGGGAGTAAGGGGTCGTGGCCACGGATAGGCAGATAGCGGCAGGGTCCCTGCGGAGGATGGGAACTAGGTAATAGCTCCCATCCTCCGCAAGGACCCCACTGCTGTCTGCCCATCCGTCACAGGGACCCTTTGTCCCCCTGCGCTGCCCAGACCCCTATGCCATACAGCAGGGTTGGCCAGCCCACGGCTCCTCTCTCCAAGATCTGTGGCTGGCACGATCATCCCCATTTGAAGCGCCGCCTCTGGAGTATAAGGATCCCAAGCTCACACACGCAGCAGGGAAAGCGGCAACAGTTCTTTCAACCTGCTGGCAAGAAGCAGCAGATGCCACTACTGTACTGTACTTGCAGTTTCGCCGAGCTGAGCTGCCGGTATCTGCTGTGTCCCCCAAAGCTACAGATCCGGCGCCAAGAGCAGCTGCATTGTGATGGCCAGCGGTATGTGCACCTGGAGGGAGAAGGGGGATTGTGTCCATTAAACCTCTTTAATCTCATGTGATCCTGGGCAGTATGGTCCCACCCAGATCGCATTCCATATATGATCCGTCATAAATGGGCCCCATGTAGCCTGTTCCCTTCACACACATTGGAGGTCATTCTGATTGACCACAAAGCTGCAAAATTTGCAGCTTTGCGGGTCATCTAAATACCTCAGATTTCACGCATGCGAACGGATGTTTTACATAATCATCGATTTGCAGCTTGTGTGCAGGGCAGTGCGGTCGCCGACCATCAAATGACATCCGGTGACATCAGCTGCCCTCCCCCGGCACCCACGTCATGGGAGTTCCCATGGGCGCAACCCATATCCACCACCCCACGCTTCCGTCCACACTGCTGCATGTGATCGGGCGGCAAATAATCGGTTTGCCGCATCCCGCTCACACAAAGTGGCTGCACATGCACAACATCGCTCCCCTGTGCGGGGGAGCGAACCAACCTGAATAGGGGCCATAGCCTGTTACACACACACATAGCCTGTTCCTTCACACATACAGTCCATAGCCTGTCACACACACACACACACATATACATACATAGCCTGTTACACACACACACACACACACACATATACATACATACAAAGCCTGTTACACACACACACACACACACACACATATACATACATAGCCTGTTACACACACACACATATACATACATAGCCTGTTACACACACACACACACATATATATATACATACACAGCCTGTTCCTTCACACATACAGTACATAGCCTGTAACACACACACACACACACACACACATAGCCTGTTACACACACACACACAAACATATATACATACATACAAAGCCTGTTACACACACACACACACACACACATAGCCTGTTACACACACACATATAGACATACATATACATAGCCTGTTACACACACACAAACACACATACATATACATAGCCTGTTACACACACACACACCAGGGGCATAACTATAGCACCGCAGCCCCCGCGACCACGGGGGGGGGGGGGGGGGGGGCTGTGCATGTGCGGGCGCCGGGGGCTGCAGTGCTATAGTTACACCCCGCCGCCATCCCCCGCAGTCTTTACTAACCTGTCAGTGTCTTCAGTACGCGCTGGTCCCGGCTCCCTTCTTCTGCTATGAGGACCACAACAAAATGTCCGCCCCCATTTAGCAGACAGTTCTCTGAAACTTTCTGCTGCATGGGGGCGGACATTTGTGGTGGTCCTCATAGCAGAAGCCGGGACCAGCGCGTACTGAGTGTAGGTAAGACTGCGGGGGATGGGGGGGATTGCATGGGCGGCAAGGCGGGGGTTGGTGCGGCGGGGCGGGCGAGGGTTGGTGCGGCGGGGCGGGCGGGCGGAGGTTGATGCGGCGGGGTGCGTGGGTGGGTGCCCTCCCTTTAACGGCGGGGGAGCGCCCAAAAGCTAGTTACGCCACTGACACACACACAGCCTGTTACACACACACACACTAGGGTGACCAACTCATCCCTTTAATCCGGGACACATATTAATTACACAGGTTCTGTGGCAGTTTAAAACCAGGTGAAATGGAGTCTTGAGGTGTGGCAGTTTAAAACCAGGTGAAAGCCAGCCACAGAACCTGTGTAATTAATATGTGTCCCGGATTAAAGGGATGAGTTGGTCACCCTAACACACACACATAGCCTGTTACACACACACACAGCCTGTTACACACACATAGCCTGTTACACACACACACACATAGCCTGTTACACACACATATATACATACATACACAGCCTGTTACACACACACACACACGCTTTTTGTCTGTTCCCCCTGTCCATAGCCATGCATTGCGGGCGGCATTACCTTTTGAACCAGGAACTTGGAGCAGGAGCAGGACAGTCATCGCTGACCAGGCTTAGGCAAATTCGGGGGCGTGGCCTAATCGCGGACCCATGGCCACGCCCCCTTACTAGACCCAGTGTGTCTCATGCTGCAGGAGGAGGCCAAGAGCTGGCTGGAGAGGGAGATAAATATATATATTTTTTGAATGTGTGTGTCGGGGCCCGGGCCCAGGTAAAATGTACCTGCCCCCCTGCCTCTCGGCGGCCCTGTTTATAGATATCGAGATATCCAAGATGGCAGCCAATATGGCTGCTTTCCCATATTTATTTTACAATTAGTTAGATCTTTTCAACTAAAATGACTACATTTAGGGGCATACACATGTAGAGATGTGTGCTAAATTTTTTTGATGAGCGATTTACTGTAGAGCAGGCTATTTCCTGTGAACTTCCCAGTGTCGCAATTGCCAATACACACATAGCAATGTGTGCTAATCGGTTTATGATAATCCCCTCCCCCTAAAAACCCTGCTAATCTATCTGACTAGATTTTTTCTAAAGATCTGAGTTGGAGATGTTGACACTCAGGACCGTGCATCGCCATTGCTATGGGGTGCACACAGGGGGTGACATTCTATGGGATGAGATTTTTTTCGCACTTTCAAAATCGCCCATTATCGCACTTTTTTAATATCGCATTTTTGCCGCAAATTCGCATATTTAATGAGGTGCGAATTCTGGAATGAAAAGTGCGATTAGGTGCGATAATGTGCGAATTTTAGGCATGAAAATGTGCGAATTTTAGGCATGAAAATGTGCGAATTTAAGGAAATGTGCGATTTTTTGTTCTTTAAAAAAAAAAAAATTGCGTGGGGTCCCCCCTCCTGAGCATAAACAGCCCCGGGCTCATTGAGCCGGGGCTGGTTCCAAAAATACGGGGGACAAAAAATCTGGGGGTCCCCCGTATTTTGAAACCAGCACCGGGCTCCAACAGCCCTCGGTGTCATGCCACAGCCGGGGGACACTTTTTATATAAGGTCCCCCGGCCGAAACATGAGCACCGTGGCTGGTCAGCCTTGGACGGGGTACCTGGAGGAGTGGGGACCCCCCATAAAGGGGTCTCCCCCCCAGGCTTCACCCGTCCAGGGCTGAAGCCCGGGGCTGTCACCGGCGTCCGTGGCCTGTGGACGCCGGCCTGATATGGTTAAATCTTCCATACATAACATTACTTTATACAGGAGAACTACAAGTGCCAGCAGACCTCCCCCGCATGCTGGGAATTGGAGAACCACAAGTCCCAGCATGCGGGGCATTAATGGGCCCGCTGGGACTTGTAGTCCACCTGTAAAAAGAATGTTAAAAAAAACACACACAGAGAAGTAAAACTTTATCACACACACATTCACACTCCTCACTTTTACACCCACGTACTCACCAATCCAGGTCCAGCGCTGTCCTCTTCACAGCCGGCTCCCCCCGCACTGACAGCGGGGAGAACCGTCTCTCTCCGATGCCGCTAACAGCCTCTGTAGCGCTGTCCCAGCGCTACAGAGGCTGAGAGCGTCTTTGGTTTATGCGTCTCCATGGAGACGCATCGGCCAATCACGCTCTCAGCCTCTGTAACGCTGGGACAGCGCAACAGAAGCTGTTAGCGGGATCGGAGATAGTCCAAGAGTCCGGGGCTGGTTTCAGAAATACGGGGGACCCCTATGCTTTTTGTCCCCCGTATTTTTGGAACCAGCCCCGGCTCAATGAGCCCGGGGCTGGTTATGCTCAGGAGGGGGGACCCCACGCTATTTTTTTGTCAAAAAACACTTTTCCAAATTTTTTAACACAGGGCCATGCACAGATCTCTATGATCTGTGCAGGGTTCTGGCCAATTCGCATATCAGAACCTGGTCTGATTTTTAGACACATTTTTTAAATTCGCATCTCATTAAATATGCGAATTGTATACTTTTCAATGTGAAAACATCTGGATGCGAGTTCTGGCGAAAACTAAAAATCGCACTTTTAAAAAGTGCGATTTCGCTGCAAAACCGCACTTTTTGCCGATTTTCGCATCTCATTAAATATGCGAATTAGGGAAAAAGTGCGAAAACGGCCGTTTTTGCGATAAAATTCGCCAAAGTCAGATTATCTCATCCCATAGAATGTCACCCAGGGAGTGATTTGTGTTTATTTTCTAAGCAATCTAGACAGATCGCTTAGAAAATAGTCAAAATCGCCCCATGTGTACTATATGCCCCATTATAGACACCACTGACCTGGGCCTGTAATGCAGTTCACATGCAGTGAGTACTTGACACCGACCTCATGGGGCCGTAGGTAATATACGGGTTTCCTCCCTCAACAATCCATAGCACTATATTTTTGTCGCTAATTGCAGGCAGAATTGATAGAGTTCCTTGGCGCATGTACAGTCTACCAATAAATGCTGAGCTGTCTGACCATCTGCATTGCTTACAAATCTGAATAAGGCTCAATGCCTGTGTCACATTTAAAGTAAACTGACTGCCCACATACAATGGATTATATAATTTAATGTATCAAATATTTTTATCCTATCAAAGAATGCCAGTGGGACTTTGGGAGTGTTGGAAGGTCCATGTGATGTCCTGACATCACGCGATCAGGCCCAGCGACAGGGGGGTCAAGGGAGACACCTGTGATGAGCCCCAAGAGTCAAAAAAGACCCGGCAGTAGCCTGTGACCACCTGTCATTTGTGACTTTTTTTTCTGTCATCTTATATGTGGGTTTGGGTCCCCTGCAAACCCCAGTTATCACAGTGTTTGCACTAAACCTACACTTTATTTCTCAGGCAGTCATCTGGTAAAATCCCATTTTCACCCAGAACTAATAAATGCCAAATAAGTTGCACTGTTTCTATATACAACATCAAGGCAGCGCAATGTTTGGATGCCTCAGACATGAGGGCAGAGCGTATCCATCCAACAGTATAAAGGGGAGGTCTCTCTGCATGAGCTTTCTGTATTTATTACAATTTGTGTTATGTGAACAGTGACCATTATTGCTTAAATAAATAAATATATATATATATATATATATATATATATATATATATATATATTGTGGGCTTTATTGCCTGGTATAATATAAAGGGGGCAGTGCATGTTGGGTGGGGATACATATGGACTCTGGCTTCCTGTAGGATGGAAATTGGAAAGGGTTCAGGTAAACATACAAACCCTGCCTCCCTAACCCCCTTTCCCCACTTCCCACAAGCCTAACCCTAGTCACGCGTGATCCCCTTGACCTGCCAAAGACCTTCCCGGGCAGCAGGATTGCATGCTATATATTGCAAGCAATCCCAGAAAGTGCTGCCAGAGGCTGTCCGATCCCAGAGATCCTACGTGCAGCACTTACGGGCTAAGGACTCTGATCCAATGTGTATGGACTGCGCATCGGATCGGATCTAAAACCCATGAGATTTGCATGATTTCTTAGCCCAATGAGTTGGAATCAGGCAAAATCACAGTAGTGTATGGCCATCTTATCTCCCCTAACCCCCATGCTAGCACTGCTTGCATACCTGCGCTAGGGATACGTGCAGCTGGGAAAATGGATGTTGGCATTCCAGCACCAGTCTTCTGTTGGTAGTCGGCATCAGTATTGTTGTTGGCAGTATCCAATACGTGGGATGCTAAATGCATACCGTGTGTCTCAAGGTGCATTGGTTTGGGGGGCCTTGACAGATCAGTGTACTGGGCCCTAAGATTTCTGTTGCCAGTCCTGCCTAGTAGTGCTCTGCATGCTGTGGCTATTGTTAAAATATAACTTTTATTGTTGATATTTAAAATATATCAGTCTGCCTGACCTAGGTAGGTTAAAGAGCAATGCAGATCAAGCAATAGTGTTGCACAATCACACTGTACAGCAATAGTAACCACTAAGAGGCAACAGTAACTGTGGTATTTGTACTAAATTATTTGCAACTGTTATTCTTGTGTTAAAAACAGTGTTCACAAACATTTACTGTCATATAAAACATAAGGATTTAACTTTAATGCTATATGGAGCTATCTTTATTGTGAAACCGATATACGGTATAGGCAGGCATGTGCAGACAGAGATTGCCAAACCAGATATAACCACTAGAATGCAATTCTGCACTTACAGTACGCATAATTTAATTTAATTTGTTTTGTGCTGCATGTTTAAAAGAACATAATAGATATATTTGGCATATCTGGCATATATTGGAAAAAGTCTAATTTTTAAGGTGCAGGCATAGCCCAGGATTTTAGTCCAGCACTGCCAAGTAGCATCAGGACCAACCAGGGCAAAGACCAGCTCCATACACTCACCTCTCTAACTGTTCATTCTGCCAAAAACCCTGGGGGCACCACTCTCTTGTTTCCCAATCCGCTACCACTGAGTAAGACTGGTAAACAGAAGAAGTGGCACCTACCATACAGGATTTGCCCTATATATCTAACAGCAAATCATTGATAATCTGCATGTACTGTACCACAGACAAGTAATTTCACTATAATTAACCCACTGCTAAAAGTACGTGTGATCAAGGCGGAGATACCATTCTAGGCAATTTTCAGGCGAACCCTCAGTGTTGGATAGCATGGCTGACAATAAGAAACAGATGACTGATGATTCACCATATACTGTATGTATCCTAATCATTCTCAAACAGACTCAGATGAGTTTGACATTATTAGTTTATAATTTTGCTAAGTGTATCATATTTATACATGCAAGGAATAGTCATTATATTTTAAAGGTCAATAAAAGTTATACTGTATTTTAACAATAGCCACAGTGCGCATAGCACTACTGGGATACAAGGGTGCCCCCAAACAGAGTCCTTTTCTCTTGGATAACTGTAATGAAATTGTTACTTTCTGACTCAGGGGTGCACCACTCAAGCAAAGACGTCACTTGCATATTAAACATTAAAAGGACTGTGATAAAATTGGGGGATCCCCAAAACTCAGTTTTTCCCAATAGAAGGGCCTATCTACTGTATCATATGAATCCAAGTATAATAAATCAGCTTGTGCAGTACTCCCTATAATCTCTCCATATACCCTTGTAAGCAGAGTGACAAGGTGTAAACAATACAGGTTGAGTATCCCGTATCCGAGTATCCGTTATCCGAATTATTCCGAAAACCATACATTCCAGCTAAAAAAGCTAAAAACTCACTGGGGACATTTGTAACAGCACTACTGGTGACATGTTATGTAACTGGCACTATATATGTGCAAGAAAATGATTGCTTGGCATTCAAATTCAATATCTGAGATAGTACACAAATTTTGTTTCATGTTTTGAAACCTTGTTTTTTGAACAAATAAAATATATTTGTGTGTATTTTATGTGGTAATAAAATATATTTGTGTGTATTTTATGTGTTTATACAGCATACATGCAAGATACTTCAAAATACATCATTGAAATATTAAAATATTCCGAAATACGGAATAATCCGTTATCCAAAATTCTCCTGGTCCCGAGCATTTTGGATACGGGATACTCAACCTGTAGTATATAATATTGCAAAATGGGGTCCTTCAGATTAACAAAAAAGTACATTTAAGATTAAAATATTAATTAATGATAAATATAAAATATGTTTAATTTTAAACCAATTGTTAAATATGTTTAAATAAAGAAAACTTGCCTCTTGTTTCTGTCTTGTTTGGCAATACATTTAAAGGTAAATATACTAACAAATAAGAAAAATGATTGCTTTACCCTTAAGCCTAAAAGCTGCAGTAAAATAAAAACAGTTTTCAATCTACCTCCAGGGACTCTTGCCTGTTTAGCTTCATCTAGTTGTGACTGCCCTGAAATATCATAAACGTTTTATTTGGAAATCATTCACTGCAATTCAGCAATGCAGGAACTATAATAATAAATCAAATTTCTCCCTATAACCCTTGGAGACTTTTCCAAAACATCACCATTGTAAAAGATTACACAATATTTTTTCTTTTTAATAATTTAGCTTCAGTATGCAAATGTAAAAATGTATTATTTTTTTTGTTTCCATGGTAAAGGGTTCTCAGGGGTAAATTTACTAAGATCGAATAGGTACGAATGCAGCCATTTGTACCCATTCAATTAAATTTGCGGCCAGGACCCCGTGCCTGGCTAATTTACATTCAGCCGAATGCGACTGATTTGTTGTATGTGTATATGGCAAGGTCATCCAAATTTGGCTGGTAAGAATGTATACACCATTGATAGAACACAGCCGTATTTGGCAATAGTGTTCTATGTGATTGGCAAATTTACAATCATTCCTACTGGTAAATTCAGATACGATTTCACCGGTAAATATAAATGTCAAATAGACCACGTTTTTGGGTCGTATTTGACTGGAAAGGCTTCTCTGTGTAAAAAAAATAAGAGAAATAATTTAGAAAACCAGATGTGCGGTCCCTCCACCCAGCATTAACCAGCCCTGCCCTCATTGAGCCTTTCCTGGTTGCAGAAATACATGGGGGAAAAAGCTAGGGTTCCCCCTGTATTTCTATAATCAGAACTAGGGGAGGACCCGTTAAATGATGTCACCAGCAAATCCCTCAGTTCGTTGGAGGAGCTGCAAGTGTAAACACACTTGTATTTCTGCAACCAGGACCGGCTCATTGAGCCAGGGGCTGGTTATTGCCGGGCGGGGGGACGGCACTTTGTTTATTTTTATTATTAATTTACTTTACTTATTTTTTTACACTGGCCAGCATCGTATATATCTGACAGATCCAGATCCATATGATGCTAGTGACTGGTATGTATTTGGCTAAAGGTACAGCAGCCAAATACATATGGCTATGACATTGGCAACTAATCTGGTAGATTTTTATATTTTCTGTATTCTCCAATCATATTGTCAGGCCATTCATGGCCGATCCCATTGTACCTGGATCGTCAGTTTATGGCTGGGCTCAGTAAATTTACCCCTCACTGTGATGTCAATTATTAATTGTGCATCTGGCTCCTGACTACAAGTGGTGATTGGTATTCAGAAACTGTAAGACCTTTATTCATGGGTTGCCCCTGAAGTAAGAGCAAGCACTTCTGAAATATTGGAATGTCACTTTTTAATCTCTATGAAATCAGTGCTTCTACTATGTTTTGTGTATATATATATAACTCTCCAGATGAAATATGTAGAGCAGCTCACCATTTGATTCCATTGTGAGCAATTGTTCTAGGGGCATATTTATCAATATAGTGTATTAAAATAGTGTGAAAAGGGTGTTTTCATACCCTTATCACATTATTTTAGTATCGCAGGAATGTACTAATCTGAAAACAGTTTTCAGAGGATTGCTTCATTAGGACTATTTAATAATGGCATAACACAGCAGATGTGAGCAGATTGGTAGTTGCTGGCAACCTGTAAACAAAAAAAAAAATATATATAGAAAAATGGATTTTTGGCACTCCGATTTCAAACTATTTTGCTCTGGGACCCCATCAGACCCCATAAAAATAATTATAGGACCCCAACAAGTTACTGCAGAAGGTCATCACATGTATAGTAAGCAGAAAGCACATGCAAGGCACAAAATGATGTGGCAAATCTAAAATAACTCAGCAGATTTTTTCAGACTCATTGAATCACTGACTGAGTTATTAGAAAAGTCATCAGCCTGATGGTCAGCAACATGGAGTCGCGACCCCATGCTGAGAAAGTCGGGACCCACTTTGGGGTCGTGACCCACAGTTTGAGAACCGCTGCCCTATTTAAATGAAGCTTCAATCATACAATCATGCAGTAGATGTATTGTATGACAGATTGTATGACAGATTGTGAGTACATTGTGTGTCCAAAAACCACCAAGGACTGCCAAGAAATGGAAGGGAAATTGGACACAATCATGATTGTTGGATCGCTCTTTCTGATGTATGGCCACCTTTAACATTGCAGTTATTTTTAGTAAGCAGATTGCATTTACAATTATTGTATTTAGAAATTTGATCTGCACAAGTTTAAAAAATTGTAAAAAATAATAAAGGAGGGGAGCTTAATGATTATAATGCCATGTCAACCCATATTATGCAGTTTTCCTCATTCCACTGCTTCAGGGAGAGAGCGTTGCAGCTCCCTCCCTCCCTAATCTCTCCCTCCGTCTCTACTACCTTCTGTCATATTTTGGAAAGCAGAAAGCAGCTCCTGTATCTCCTGTGCCGGTGTACAATTTCAGAGCTTTTCTGAGGGTGAGGTCTTTTTTATGGAGTAACTATTGGAAGGAAACCCAAACTTTTTAATAAACTTTTAAACTCTGGCCTGGTCTGACTGGGGCCCCAGTGGTCCCTGGACCTAATATGAGAAATATAGGGGATAGTCTCTTATTTTAAACAGAGGGTGCTGTTTCATAGCATGAGACTCCCCTCTAAATAAAATATAACTTACATGCACCAGAGGGTTCTGAGCGGTGGCCTCCTCTCTGGCTGATGCAGTGGGTAAATTTATAATTTCTCATCCAGGCCTGAGATGTGGATTATGAAAAATGCCCCTTTGTGTATGAACCCTATTGTTTACAGACATTTCACATCTAAAGTAGACTTGAATTAATAAGGATCCATATTGAAATATTGAAAAGGTGTGTAGAGAAACAACAGATTTACTAAATGTATTATGATATAATGGGCCTCATTTTGGGCCAGATGTACTAAGCTTCAAAAGTGATAAAATGGAGAGTGATAAACAGCCAGCCAATCAGATCTTGCCTGACATTTTTCAAACACAGTCTGTGGCATGGCAGGCAGGAGATGATTGGCTGGCTGTTTATCACTCTCCATTTTATCACTTTTGAAGCTTAGTACATCTGGCCCTTTGAGATATATGGATTTCTTAGCATGGATGCAAAATGTGAGTTGAAATGCAATCACTAGTAATTTCTGTGGATTGTGGGAGTTTGATATGGGGTGTGGCCTAACAGCAAAGAGGCGTGGCCTATACTTGTGATGCTCTTGGTTGGTGTCTGGGTGTGTGCGGCTTCACTGCCTCCCTGCCCCTGTTGGTGTCCTCTGTTTCCATAATGATATACTGTCACTTCCGGTCTGACGGCAGTGCCGTATACCTCTGGAACAGGTGAGTCAGTGTGTTTTATTATGTGTCTGGGGTATTTATAGACACTAGTACAAAAAGGGGAAAAGGGATTTGGAAAGTCTGCACAGGTTGGTGCTATCTGTATGATCTCTGTGGGGGTGCAGCCAAAGACAATGAGTTTATAAGCAAAAAGGAGAAAGGGAAAAGATTGTCTTTTTTTGGGCGCACAGAAGAAAAGATAGAGAGATTCAAATATTGTTATGATACTTTTAAAATTTAACTTTTAAATTTGTCTGTTTTAAAACTGCTTATTCTGAGAAGTATTGGTGCAGTAAACAAGAATTAAAACCGGTGTCAGTGTGTCTTTAATTGATCCTCTGATTTTAACTATATCCAGAGACGTGTGTTGGAATTGTTTTAGATATCCAAATACCTTATCTCATCATGTGTGCTCTTGCAGACAATTGTTGCAAGTGTTGATACAATGTTTCCTCAGTGGGTTATGATTGTATCAAAAATCCCTCTCATCTATTCTCTATGAGTATATTTATAAATATTGGTATCAATCTCAGAGGGATAAGGGGATGTGAACAGACAGATTTTTATAAATTTTAACTGTCTTATCTTATTCTGCACATGTGATAATATATATGGTTGATTCTATTTAACAACACATAGCTCTGATTTTAATTTGAATGTTAATTCTTAGTTTGGGATTTATGACCTTTTCAGCATCTGTATTGTACAGCGTCCGTAGATTTATGTAGTGTGAACACAATGTTATTATTGGCTGAATAATCTTCCGCTAATCCTTTAATATAGTTTATACCTTTATTGGTTATTCTTTATGGTTGCGGTACTATTCAGTGTTAATGTGAGTACAGCGTTATTGTTGACCATTCAATTCTTAACACAAAAAATGTATATCAGTGTTTTTATTCATTCAGCTTGTCCCTTTAACAGTGATTTGTGTCTTCAAACATACATCTGGTGTGTATAGTTTGGTACGATCTGTCTACGGACCAGGGATCTCATGTATCTAATTGTTTAGGTTATTATTGGTATGACGTATTTAACATTATATTGCTAATTCATAAGGCGATTACGATTCATGGTATTGTAGTATAGTTTAATACCTTTGATCATCCTTTATTTATGCAATCTATGATTATTAGTCTAAAACAATATATGAGTCCGTGTCCGTCAGTGAAGTTTGAGACACATGGTTTTTAGCGTCTTTTTTTATATGAGGTTTCACAATTTCATTTTAAAGGTCAAAAGATATTTTACGTGTTTACTGCTGAGTATTGGTCAAATATATACAGTTTTCTACTGTTTACAATCAAAACGTTGTATAACTGACATGTACTGTTAGGTAACAGTTACGCTATTGGTTCGTATCGTGCTAGTAGTTTACACTTGTGCCGTATATATTTGCTTATTCAGCAGGCATAGGCAGCGTTAAGTATTAATTCACATACAGTTTTTCCTCTATTTATCACAGCGCTGTATAATTTATACACGCCGCTGGGTAACAACTGCACTATTGGTTCATAGTGTGTTAGCAGTTAATTCAAGTGTATGCAGTTTTCCTCTATTAATTACAGCGCTGTATGATTTACAAACGCCACTGGGTAATTACTGCGTTATTGATTCATAGTGTGCTAGCAGCTAGTTTAAATGTATGCAGTTTTCCTCTATTAATAACAGCGCTGTATAGTTTAATTTACATGTGCCTCTGGGTAACAACTGCGTTATTAATTCATAGCGTGTTTGTAGCAAGTTCAAATAGATGCAGTTCCCTCTATTGGTCACCGCGTTGTGTGATTTACAAACGCCGCTGGGTAGCAACTGCACTTTTGGTTCTTAGCGTATTAGCACCTTACACTTGTGCCATGTATATTATTGTCTTAAACAGGCACAGACAGCGTTGTACATGTTAAGTAGTTCATGAGAATACGGATGCTATATTCTGTATATTAGGTCTTTCCTATCTTATATTACAAACAATCAAATCATTTATACATTTTTTTGACACACTGCCCGTGGCGCCGACGTGCGTTTCACAAAGGCAGTTTTATCAAGGTGAACCCGATCGCCCCGCTCAGGGAATATTTAAAGAAAAGAGAGTCACCAATCATATGTTCTGTTTCATGTCACGTGACAGTCTCAGCCTGTCACGGAGTTGCGAGTGGAATTCATTCACTGCCCCACAGGTAAATAAATAATGACGCAAGCAAAGAAACCCTTTCTTTGCTTGCATCTACATTTACTCTCTAGGGTGCACCTCCACGCAACTTATCTTCTGAGACCCTGTTGACACAGGACTCCCAGACTATTCATCGAATTGTGGATCGCTCATACTAAAACTTATTATTTATATTTCTACAGCCTGTGCACTGATCTGCCTCCCATCCCCCCTTCCTTTCATAACTTAAATAAATAATGACGTTAGATTTGACGTGGCATCCTGGATCAAGTGGCTTAGTCAGCCTATCAGTAATCATGTAAACATTGGTAGTATTTTGATATAACGCAGTTTAATGTATATAACGTATGTGATGTTGCTACAGTTCTCAAATAAATACCTAGATGTACAGTAGATTCTCTCTTAAATTGAATGGTATTGTGCAGTGTTTAGTTTTTTAGGAGTGATTGTGAGTTATTAATAGGGGTATGGTGAATTGTCCGTGTTTTATATTATACGGTTAATGTCAAAGAATAATTAAATAGTAATAAGGTGGCCTTAAAAACAGTAAATTATGTTGTAGTGGTGTGATCTTGGATGGTGATCAGATAGTGCTAATTGGTGTCAATGTGTATATAAAAAAGAAATTTGGTGAGGGTGAAAAAAAGCCAAATATATTAAAGGTGATAACTACTGTGGAAATATATGAAATGTTGTGTGCAGTGTTGTGATCGATTTGATATTTTAAATTTATTGAAAGAATATTCCAGTATGGGAAAATAGAACAAGGTGTGATAATTGTATATTGTGTGTAATAGTGTAGGGAGAGAAAAGGAGTTCAGTCAGTTGGGTCAAAAATATTTAGTTTTTAATTTTTGTATGTACCCTTGAATTCAAGGGTACATACAAAAACTAAAAACTAAATGTACATTAAGAGACGAAAAATATTGATTAATAGTACAGACCTAAATATTGTTGAGTTAATAGAGGAGTGATTAGGGATATGCACCTAAGAATTCAATAATAAAAATAGGTGCATGTGTAACCAAGACTCAGAGGGATGAAAAAGAAAGACATTGCGGTGATAGTGAAAGTGAATGGGATTGTATACTAGTTAGAGTGTACATCTATTAGTGTGTGCGGCTTATAGTAGATCATTCTACCATCTTGGCGTTGTTGTGTGAGGTGATTAAGTGCTGTGTAAGGAGGTAGAAATCAGTGATGACAAAGTGTAGGAATGCGGATATCCGTAGAGATAGGCTGATGTGCGTGATTTTCCTATATAAATGTTAAGAATTTGTAAGTTGTTGGACAATGTGCACAAAAATTAAATCTGTAAAATGTGCAAAAATATGAAACCAAATAAAAGGGTGAAGTAACAAATAGAGGTGAATTGTGCATGAGGGAGTTAGGGCTGGATAGGGGTGTATAGTACTCGTGCGGATACTGTGATATATGGGCAAAAGTGTGAAGAAGTGAGTGAAATTACATGTGAGAATTCATTAGTGAAAGGGATGCAATTGGAGGGGAAATAATATGCAGTAATAGGTCATGAGTATTATATTCACTGTTTGAACATGTGGATCCTATTCAGGATCAGACATTCACTATAGCATATACGAGGTGTTGTACATGCTAAGTATTGGTTCCTATTGAGAAATAAATCACAGAAAAATGTTGTAATTAATGTGCTCATTGAGGCCATTGGGGGCAAGGGTACCAATACGTTTATCCATCTGGTTAAGAGGGATACCTCTAAGTTCATAGATACACAAAACGTTTCATTTTCTAATCTTACTAAAGAAGAGAATTTGGCTGTCAACTCTCTCAAAGACAATACCTCCATCATTATCCATCCCTCAGATAAGGGGGCGGTATAGTATTGTTGAATAGGAATGGCTACATCTCCGAGATTGAGAGACAACTAGGAGATGTAGATTGTTACAAATTATTTACCTATGACCCCACATATACTTAAAATTGGGTTTAACTAATGGCTATATAGATGAACCCACATCGGAATTTCTGACACAAAATCATCCCAGGATACCCCTGAATTATGTGTTACCCAAAGTGCACAAAACTTTGGTCAAACCTCCCAGCAGAGGTTTGACTGTTGGGTCCTTGTTTCAACCCATCTCACAATTTATTGATTTCTGGTTACAACCGGTTTTTCAGAATATCAATTTCTTCCTACAGGATACCACCGATTTTATCAAAAAACTTGCATCACTTGGCACGTTACCAGAGTCTAGCCTGCTGGTATCTCTAGATATAGCCAGCCTCTACACTACTATCTCACATGAGGATGGCATGGACTCTGTCCGCGCATTGCTAACCTCCTGTCCACACTATATTGGCCCACCCATTGATCTTTTGTTATTGCTCATGGATATGATTTTGAAAAAGAATTTTTTTTTGTTCCAGAATTCGTTTTATTTACAGTTAAGAGGGACCGCCATGGGCTCAAACATGGTGCCCTATTACACTAATTTATTTATGAGTATATATATGAAAAACAACACATTATGACCCATCCCATTTTTTTCTAAATTTATCCATTTTTATGTCTGATATATTGATGATTTATTTTTAGTGTGGACTGGGGGAGTGCAGGCGCTGATGGAGTTCATCGATGTTCTTAATACATTGAACACCACCATCAGGTTCACCATGGCATTCAGTAAAACGACAATCAGTTATTTGGATGTATTTGTTACAAAAACGGCCCATGGGGTCAGCACTTCCATCTTCAGAAAATCGACTGATAAAAATTAATTGTTGGCAGTGGATTCATTTCACCCCTTGCCCCTTAAAAGGGGCTTACCTCTATCTCAACTACTCGGAGTTGTATGCATAACATCAGATAGAGACACTCTTCCTCAGGCACTATCTGAAATGAGTGCACAATTTATACAACGTGGCTATTTATACAGCAAGGTTTCAGAGGCAGTGACACATTGTCTGGATATTCCACCTTGTCCAAGCAAGAGAGGGATTCGGTCAACAACAGACTGATTTTTTCAAGTACATACTTGATAGCATCATCGGCACATATCCGTAAGACCACCGACTGACCTCTCACCTAATCACCTCCTCCCACTCCCGTGTCCAAGACTTCTCTCGCGCTGCCCCCTGCACTCGAACAACCTCCTGCCACCCATCAGGATTTCTGATTCCCTTAACTCTTTCAGGCGCTCCCTCAAAACCCACTTCTTCCGACTGGCCTATCCCTCCTCCTCCTAACCTCTTTTGCTCCTCCTATCCTGCCTACCCTACCCCTCCATCCATTCCTACTTATCCTATTGTTTTTCGTTCGTCCACCCACCTCCTCTTAGTCTGTTAACTCTTATGAGTATGGCCCTCCTTCCTCACATACTCACCCTACCCCTTTACCTCACCAGTGCTCCTGCCCTGTTCTTCCCTTCCTCTACTTCATCTTCAGTCTCCTCGACAATTTCGACACCTACTTCAGAACTGATGCTGATTTTAGTATTACCAGCTATACCCTATTTATGCTGTATTTTATCAACACACCCTGTACGTTACCTTGTAATTTGTTTTTTTGTTTGCTATGTACGGCGCTGCGGACACTTTTTGGCGCCTTATAAATAAACGTACTACTACTACCACCATCATGACGTATTGGCATATTGTGCAATCGGAATCCAATGTAGGGCGCTTTTGCCAACAAGTGCCCCTTTTTTGTTATAAGAGGAGCCGTAATTTGAGAGATGTGCTGGCACCATCAGACATTGGACTTAGCAGAAATTCAACTTGGTTACAAAAAAAACATGGAGCGTACAAATGCCACGGGTGTGTGAATTGCAAGTTTCTGATATTAGCTGACAGGTTCATGGATCCCCAAACTGGTAGGTCATATGAGATCCGACACCATTTCAATTGTAACAGCCGCTATGTTGTCTATGCTATCGTGTGCCCCTACCAACAGGTCTATGTGGGCAAAACAATTCGATTTTTGAAAGAGCGAGTAGCACTACATCGTTCATCGATCAAAAAAGCTTTTGTCAAAATGGACAGTAATACGCCCCCAGTGGCACGTCACTTTGCCTTGGCTCACCATCTTTTAAGTGACTTTTGTGTAATGCCTATTGATCGGTTCCCACCACTGAAACGAGTTGGAGACCACAACAAACTACTCCTACAAAGGGAGTGCCTATGGATTCATCGTTTGAACTGTATTGCCCCTTATGGTTTGAACGAATATCAATCATTACATTGCTTTCTTTAGGGTTGCCTGTTGATGGTGTTCACCATTGCTGCTATAACCATATGCCATTCCTCCTTTTACTATTACATGTGATACTTTGGCCTTCCGCTGTCTGTTTAACTTTTTTCAATTTTTCAATTTTTTATATTTCCATAAAAAATATTTTTTTGTTTGATTTTTGTAATTCTTCATGCTATGATGTTCCATTGCTGCTTTTCTATGTGACAACTACCTCCAAGTGTGTTTATTTTACCTGTGGGCTTTCTAATAATTCATCTGGTGACTATACCTGTCTTAGTCTAGCTATGCGACTATGTGCATTTAAGGTTTAAATATAGAGTTTTTTAGCTGTCCCTTTATTTTGCATATACACCATAAACATCATGTTAGGACACGTTATTGTTGTCTGCCCATTCTATATTGTGATTGGCTGAACCGGTCATCTAGACACGTAGCCTTGTCAGCATGCCGCTGCCGCCCCTTCAGTCCGGCTTCTGTGACTGGATGTATTCGTCCTGTTGCTTGGTTACACAACAGGGTGTGCGTGGCTTCACCGCCTCCCTGCCCCTGTTGGCGTCCTCTGTTTCCATAACGATATACTGTCACTTTCGGCCTGACGGCAGTGCCGTATACCTTTGGAACAGGTGAGTCAGTGTGTTTGGTTATGTGTCTAGACACACTTGGTGGTTTAGTCTTCTGCCCATGATTAACCCCTTCAGTGGTGGTGTTTTTTTTTGGTAGCGCTCCCCACTGGGCGAGTTTTTTATGGGGAGCGCTCCGTTTAAAAACCCACCACCGCCTACCTGTGTCCGGGCAGCGCCGCTGAACTGTCACTCAGCGGCTGCCCGAACCTGCGCCCCCCCCAGCACTGCGTCCCTTTCCCCGGCAGCCGGCTTGTCATAAGCCGGCGCCGGGGACTTCATACAAAACCCGGAGGGGAGGGGGGAGGAGGAGGGAGCCAGAGGCGCCGCAGAGGGGAGGGAGCCGGGAAGCACTGAAGCTGCCTGAGTTCAGTGAGTGGACTCAGCAGCGCTGCCCGGCTGTAAACAGTGGCAATCCCGAGAATTTTCCGGGCTTGCCAGACTGGGCACTGAGGCACAGCCCGGAAAATTCTCGGGATTGCCACTGAAGAGGTTAAAGCACTGAAACTGTTTTGTCGAGAAAAATGACTGTCTGACAGAGGGAGTGTGGATTGATACTGTTTTTTGGACTTGCTGGATTCCATGCCTTATGTCGATGAATAGACGTTCTTATCTCTGTTCTTTCTTTTTTATCCGATTTGCACTTTAATATGCCTTGAAAATAAACGTATAACTTTTTATACTGATGCTGCTGGCTTTCTAATGCATGGTATGCATTGTAACATTTTTTTCGAAGCTACAGCACTCACTCTCTGTATGTGTGTGCAGCCTTGGTCTCATGGTTTGGCTATATATATATATATATATATATATATATATATATATATATATATATATATATATATATATATTTGTGTTATTTGATATAATGTGATATATACTGTATGCAGGTGTTTGATGATTGCAGTGTTGACAGTTGCATCATTTGTTGGGAGCACTACGCCTAATGCAGTATCCTTGGCAATGAAGAGGTGAGAATATGGTTATATGGGGAACGTGTTTCATCTGTTATTTTGTTCTGCTTTTCCTGATAAAAGTGTGTGGGAGCACTAAAACATTGATATGATATAGAAAATGTCTGTGAGTGTCTTTGTGCCAGTTCAGAGTGCCGCCGCCAGTGGAATTTTTTTATATATCTGTATACTGTGTGTGTATGTATATATGTATATGTATATATATATATATATAGTCTCTGGATGGAGGCACTCCCGAACTAAAGAACACAACCAGTGTTGTATGTCAACGTTTCGTGGCTTTATTCACCGCCTCATGATGACGCGGTGAATAAAGCCACGAGATGTTGATATACAACACTGGTTGTGTTCTTTATTTCGGGAGTGCCTCCATCCAGAGACTGTATTTCGGACCCCTTGCTGGGGTAACCTAGGAGGGCACCCCATTACCTAAGGTGAATACTGTGAGTGCTACCCATCTGGACATTGTATATGTGTGTGTGTATATATATATATATATATATATATATATATATCCAGCTTGTGGACCGGCACTTCCCACGAATAAAGATACAAGTGCGCTGCGTGCCTTTGTAGAATAGGTAGTAGTCGGGATCCTTAAGAACAGGAAAACACGTCACTGCAGCATGAAGTTTCAAAAGAAGTAAGACTTCAAATTTATTGCATAGCCCCAACGGCTCGTTTCGGGGTTTTCATACCCCTTTATCAAGAGGCAATAACATACACAGCATGATACAGACAGGGTATAAATAGCAGTCAGTTTAGCGCCAAAACGCCCCATCAGGTACTCACCTAACAACCAGAACACCTGTGGACAGGGCGCATAGCAGTGACGCCCGTGTCTCTCACCCACACGGCGTCCACTGCCATGACAACCTGTCCCACAGTCTGGATGTCAGAGTACACTGCTACCAATGGATTCCCGTATCTGCCGCGCGCGTCACCACATGCAGGAGGACGTGGCTCACACACGCGTCCCCCGTCACCATGGTGACCCGTCAGGGCAGTCACGTAAGGATCCATCAGCCAGATTGGAGCGCTATAGCGATCATGTATACACAATGCATATGCAAAAGAAATATATACAACGACACATCATGAACATAAAACAAAGCATCAGTGGGGCAGGATATAGTGGGAGAACGGAGCTAGTCTCACACCCCAGCTCCGCCTCCCCACCCATCCCCACCACTGATAGCACAAACCTAATATTAATCACCACAGATCCCGGCGATAGGGGCACAACGGCGTCCACCACTGCGCCAGGCCACTACTCACACCAGTGGCACAGCGCAGTAGCCGGCGCCAGAGACACCCCAACCACAGGGAACCATCGGTGAAGAATAAAAATAATTAGAAAAAGTACAAAATACATTTACAATACAGAGTAATACATAAAGATATATATCACAATCATGGATATAGAGAAAGAGCAGACACATTTGTATTAATTACAGTGTAACAAATATCAAAACCAACAGAAGCATACAAGTAAACATTACATAAAGGCACTCCAGACAATCCTTTCATTGAGGCCATGAGGTGCAACGGTATTTAGCCGATGAATCCACACGGCTTCAATAGGCGTTTAATTCGATCACCGCCACGATTTGATGGTGGAATGTGATCAAAAGCCAAATATCGAAGAGATTCAATAGGATGATTAAATTCCTTAAAATGAATGGCAACAGGTTGGTCGGCTTTTTTGCCAAGTAATGCAGCTTTAATAGATGACCTGTGCATCCCCATCATTTCTTTAAATTTTCTTGATGTCATGCCTATATAAAATAAGCCACATGGACAGATAATAGCATAAATAACAAATTGTGAATCACATGATAACACATGTTTAATTTGGTATTCCCTATCTGAATGTGGATGTTTAAATTTATTGGTGGCAATCATAAATTTGCATGTCACACAATTAGGACATTTGTAGCACCCTGGTTTCTTGTATACAGTATTAGGTTGGATGGCTGTATCAAAGCCTGTTACATCTGAATGGACCAAAAGGTCCCTCAGGTTGCGTCCACGGGTATAACAAGTAAGAGGACGTACAGATTTAAATACAGGGAGTTTGCCATCCGTGGCCACAATTGGCCAAAGGGCTTTGCTAGCAATGGGGACAACCATGCTCGAAGTATCAAATTTGGTGATAAAAGGAAAAACATTTTCACATTTTTTACTTCTAGGTTTAAGAAGGTCGGCTCTAGATAGCTTAAGAGCTCGTTCCTTACAGCCCAGCAAGTTTTTTTAAAAGATATCCCCTAGTGTGAAATTTTTCAATAATCAAATCCAGTTCATCATTAATTTTAGATGGGTCATTACATATCCTACGCGCCCGTACCATCTGCGAGTAGGGGAGACCATTTTTAAGTTGTGGAGGATGGTGACTACTGGAAAGTAGGAGGGTATTACGGTCAGTTGGTTTTCTAAATACCGATGTCATTATTTTACCCTCGGACAAAGAGATTTTTACATCGAGGAAGTCTATAGACTCACCACTAGTTTTAAAGGTAAACTTAATGGGCGTGTCCGCCGCATTAATCTCATTCATCATGATATTGAATAACTCTTCGCCCCCGGTCCAGAACATAAACAGATCATCGATGTATCTGCAGAACGTCTGAATGTGCTGGCCAAAACGATGTTTAAAGAAAAACTCATTCTCAAAATTAAACATAAAAACATTAGCATAGGCCGGAGCGACCGCCGCCCCCATAGCACATCCAGACGTCTGCAGATACATCTTCCCATCAAACAAAAAGTAATTTTTGGTAAGTACCATTTTCAATAACTGTAAATACAGTGTAATATTAAAGTCAAAACTGGAAAGACCATTAAGAAAATCACTCATGGCAGACAAGCCTAACTCATGTGGGATGGATGTATATAAACTAGACACATCCATCACACTCATGATAGTGTGCGGTTAAGGTGTTAAGGCAATGGCATTCAAGAAACTGGTGGTATCTTTAAGAAAGTGGGGCTGGGAGGTCACATGAGGCTGAATCAACATATCCAGAAGGAATCGATGTCTTTACAACCACCCATGAAGCTATCTTACGCGTTAAAGAACATGACAAACTATGGCAAAAACTGAATACCCAGTGTGAGAACTACAGATCTGAACTACTCCGTTTTAAAAAGAGTAAACTCCATATTGTCCAACAGGACTATGAAGAAAATACGGTTTACCGCTGGGTATCAGGTGTCAATAATCCTAAACGCCAATACAGATCAAGAAATGCCAATTCTTGGCGTAATCGCAGAGACAATCGTGATCAACAAAGAGGTTCTTCACAAAGTGACAGCGATTTCGGTTTGCCTAAGTCTGATGACCCGTCTGCTGCAAGGCCCCCTTTAGGGGTAGCTACCCGAAAAAGATTGGGTGCAATACCAAAAGAACCCGCCGCAGCGGCCAAAACGAAAGGCTCTTTAAAAGCAACAGGCAAGAAGAACAGCTAATCTTCAACCTGTCCACCAGATCCCTGTCCGACACTGAGGTACAAGTTCTCAACAAAGGACTTTCCTTTATTCCTACTACCATACACGATGACTTCGAATGGCAATGCAGTCTCCACCGGTTGGGAAGAAATATGAGGCTGAAGGAACACTTCCAGAACTCTGTATTGATACAGGACAACAGTGTTACAGGTGCATTTATTAGACGCCAACGATTATCTACCTATGACCCTCCAAGCACCAACACATCTATTAAGACTTTTACTCGCTAAATGAATGATTCTATGTCCCGGTTTAATGCGGCAAATCAGCCGATACATCGCAATCTTTCTCGTGCTGAAAATGATGCCCTCAAAACCCTGAGTTCTGATAGGACCATCACTATCCGCCCTGCCGATAAGGGGGGCGGGATAGTGATACAGGACTTATGTGAGTATAAGGCTGAATTGTACTGCCAATTGGCGGATAACACTGTTTATCTTGCTCTTTCATCTGATCCTACTAAAAAATTCCAATTGGAATTATTTCGTCTAATTGATGTTTCAGTACTTGATGGGATTATTGATTCAAAATGTGCTGCTGCACTCAAGGTGAAGGATCCTGTGATACCGGTACTATACTCGCTACCTAAAATCCACAAAGCACTTAAAAACCCCCCTGGTAGACCAATTATCTCTGCCAGGGGGAGTTTATATCAACCGGTATCACAGCTTCTGGATATGTTGATTCAGCCTCATGTGACCTCCCAGCCCCACTTTCTTAAAGATACCACCAGTTTCTTGAATGCCATTGCCTTAACACCTGATTTGCAACCGCACACTATCATGTGTGTGATGGATGTGTCTAGTTTATATACATCCATCCCACATGAGTTAGGCTTGTCTGCCATGAGTGATTTTCTTAATGGTCTTTCCAGTTTTGACTTTAATATTACACTGTATTTACAGTTATTGAAAATGGTACTTACCAAAAATTACTTTTTGTTTGATGGGAAGATGTATCTGCAGACGTCTGGATGTGCTATGGGGGCGGCGGTCGCTCCGGCCTATGCTAATGTTTTTATGTTTAATTTTGAGAATGAGTTTTTCTTTAAACATCGTTTTGGCCAGCACATTCAGACGTTCTGCAGATACATCGATGATCTGTTTATGTTCTGGACCGGGGGCGAAGAGTTATTCAATATCATGATGAATGAGATTAATGAGGCGGACACGCCCATTAAGTTTACCTTTAAAACTAGTGGTGAGTCTATAGACTTCCTCGATGTAAAAATCTCTTTGTCCGAGGGTAAAATAATGACATCGGTATTTAGAAAACCAACTGACCGTAATACCCTCCTACTTTCCAGTAGTCACCATCCTCCACAACTTAAAAATGGTCTCCCCTACTCGCAGATGGTACGGGCGCGTAGGATATGTAATGACCCATCTAAAATTAATGATGAACTGGATTTGATTATTGAAAAATTTCACACTAGGGGATATCTTTTAAAAAACTTGCTGGGCTGTAAGGAACGAGCTCTTAAGCTATCTAGAGCCGACCTTCTTAAACCTAGAAGTAAAAAATGTGAAAATGTTTTTCCTTTTATCACCAAATTTGATACTTCGAGCATGGTTGTCCCCATTGCTAGCAAAGCCCTTTGGCCAATTGTGGCCACGGATGGCAAACTCCCTGTATTTAAATCTGTACGTCCTCTTACTTGTTATACCCGTGGACGCAACCTGAGGGACCTTTTGGTCCATTCAGATGTAACAGGCTTTGATACAGCCATCCAACCTAATACTGTATACAAGAAACCAGGGTGCTACAAATGTCCTAATTGTGTGACATGCAAATTTATGATTGCCACCAATAAATTTAAACATCCACATTCAGATAGGGAATACCAAATTAAACATGTGTTATCATGTGATTCACAATTTGTTATTTATGCTATTATCTGTCCATGTGGCTTATTTTATATAGGCATGACATCAAGAAAATTTAAAGAAAGGATGGAGATGCACAGGTCATCTATTAAAGCTGCATTACTTGGCAAAAAAGCCGACCAACCTGTTGCCATTCATTTTAAGGAATTTAATCATCCTATTGAATCTCTTCGATATTTGGCTTTTGATCACATTCCACCATCAAATCGTGGCGGTGATCGAATTAAACGCCTATTGAAGCTTGAAGCCGTGTGGATTCATCGGCTAAATACCGTTGCACCTCATGGCCTCAATGAAAGGATTGTCTGGAGTGCCTTTATGTAATGTTTACTTGTATGCTTCTGTTGGTTTTGATATTTGTTACACTGTAATTAATACAAATGTGTCTGCTCTTTCTCTATATCCATGATTGTGATATTTATCTTTATGTATTACTCTGTATTGTAAATGTATTTTGTACTTTTTCTAATTATTTTTATTCTTCACCGATGGTTCCCTGTGGTTGGGGTGTCTCTGGCGCCGGCTACTGCGCTGTGCCACTGGTGTGAGTAGTGGCCTGGTGCAGTGGTGGACGCCGTTGTGCCCCTATCGCCGGGATCTGTGGTGATTAATATTAGGTTTGTGCTATCAGTGGTGGGGATGGGTGGGGAGGTGTGTGAGTGTGAGATGTGTGTGAGACTAGCTCCGTTCCCCCACTATATCCTGCCCCACTGATGCTTTGTTTTATGTTCATGATGTGTCGTTGTATATATTTCTTTTGCATATGCATTGTGTATACATGATCGCTATAGCGCTCCAATCCGGCTGATGGATCCTTACGTGACTGCCCTGACGGGTCACCATGGTGACGGGGGACGCGTGTGTGAGCCGCGTCCTCCTGCATGTGGTGACGCGCGCGGCAGATACGGGAATCCATTGGTAGCAGTGTACTCTGACGTCCAGACTGTGGGACGGGTTGTCATGGCAGTGGACGCCGTGTGGGTGAGAGACACGGGCGTCACTGCTATGCGCCCTGTCCACAGGTGTTTTTTTAGCTAAATGTTTTGTGAATGGGAGTGGGGTAGTGCTGCAGCTTCACCTATCTGCCAATGTGACAATGATTAATGGTGCTGAGCATTGGGAGCCAAGTGTGCAGTGCATTACTGGGAGTTGACTAAGTCCCATGACACTTTGCACCAGAGGGCAGAGGCTGAGATGTTTGTGCTGAGCTCTGATTGGTGGAGCTCATTACATGCTTCTCAGGCCCATGAATAACAGCAGCAGCAGCAGCCTAGTCATGGGAGGGTTTTTAATCAGAGGCAGCACTGGGACTGTGAGGTCTCCTACAGAGTAAGGTGCAGAGGGACAGACACAGGCTTTTCATGTGGTATGTATGTATGTATGTATGTATGTATGTATGTATGTGTATATATATATATATATATATATATATATATATATATATATATATATTATATATATTAGATATGTGCAGACTCGGATTCCAGAGATCCGAGCCCCCACGAACGTCATCATTCCGAGCCCGGTTCGCGGGGCTTTAAATAGCGGCTGCTGCGCCCGCCATCTTCACTCCAGTCTAGTAGTGGGTTGGGAGAGGGTGTGTTGGTGCTGCTGCTGGGGCTTAAACTTAAGCTTGAGCTTGACCTTGAATGCAATATTTTTTATTTGCTGGGGCTGTCTCTCAGTGCTGCTACTTGTAGTACTACTGTCTCCTCTGTGCGGTCTACCTCTGGTGTGCTGTGCTGTAATTATTTTATTTGCTGGGGCTGTCTCCCTTAGTGCTGCTGTGTACTCTGTTCTCCTCTCTGCTTAGGGTGGGCTCTCCCTAGCAGGGAGGACAGTCTAACTGTGTACCTGTAGTACTACTGTCTCCTCTGTGCTGGGGCCTACCTCTGGTGTTGTGCTGTAATATATATTATATGAAAATTTTATTATATTATATATAGACCACTGGTGCTGCCTGCACTGAATCTGCCAGTATTACTTAGTTACTCATTCCACTGTTGCCACTGGCAGTGTTACTGCCTACCTAGTGTACCTACTTAGTACATACTAGGCTGCTACAGGTATATCTAATTTAATTAAAAAATAATACTTGTGCTGTGTGGGACTGTAAAAAATAATTCCATGCTGCTGGCACTGACGTGTGCCACTGAGTGCCACTGCCAAGCAGTACCTAATAATAAAATTAATTATTATAAATTCTGCTGGTGCACTGCATAAAGCTACTGGTGGTGTGTACTATAACTACCTTTTGTGGTGACCACTGGCAGTGCTACTGCCTGCCTGCCTACCTACCTAGTAGTTTATTTTCTCTACCTACTAGGCTGCTATATTATTAATACTTAATTAATTAAATTATATATAGTCCACTGGTGCTGCCTGCACTGAATACTGTGAATAGAGGTTGCCAGTATTATTTACTCAGGCAGTAACACTGCCAGTGGCAAAAGTGGACTAAGTGTACCTACCTAGTAGTACAACTACATACTAGGCTGCCATATCTAATTTAATTAAAAAATAATAATTGTGCTGCGTGAGACTGTAAAAAATAATTCCATGCTGCTGGTGCACTGACGTGTGCCACTGCCAAGCAGTACCTAATAATAAAATTAATTATTATAAATTCTGCTGGTGCACAATACTAGTATTGCTGACGTATCTACCTGTCTTGTGCCTAGTACTGTCTTATCTACCTGTCTGGTGCCTAGTACTGCTGTATCTACCGTCTGGTCTGGGGCTCACTGCCTAATACTGCCGTATCTACCGTCTGGTCTGGGCTCACTGCCTAATACTGCCATATCTACCTGTATGATGTCTGGTACTGCCTTATCTACCTGTCTGGTGCCTAGTACTGCCTTATCTACCTGTCTGGTGCCTAGTACTGCTGCATCTACCGCTGCAGTGCCACTCTTACATGAGACACGTGTTTGTGCCGCACACTTGTGTGGCTTAGCATAGTTATCCAGCTACCTTAGCTCAACCTTTTGCCCTAAAAACAATATTGTGAGGTGTTCAGAATAGACTGGAAATGAGTGGAAATGAATGTTATTGAGGTTAGTATAGGGTAGGAGCAAAAAACAACAACCCCAAATTCTGCGATTTTAGCAGTGTTTGTGCTTTTTAACAAAAAAATCAGAACCCAAAACACTTAGGAGGTGTCTTGCCAAAACCCATTAGAACCCAAAACCTCAAGGTAATCAGAACCCAAAACCCGAAAAGTGTCCGGTGCACATTATATATATATAAATATATATATATATATATATATATATATATATATATATATATCTATATATCTATATATAGATATATATATATATATCTATATATATATATATATATATATATATATCTATATATATATATATCTATATATATATCTCTATCTATCCCCTGAAGTTACCCATTGACCAAGTTTTGACAGTGTAATATTCCCCCATGCAGTTTGTGGCCAGTAATGACAAGTGCAAGGGGGGCCCCCCTGTCTAAAGTGCCCCGGGCCCCCCGAAGGCTTAATCTGGCACTGGGTGTACATACACCATATTCAAGGCACCTACATCCAAAAGTCTTTACAAGTAACAGACCAGACCTCTTTTTTGTGCACTATTCGTTGTTTGCTTCACTGCACGCAGACTGTCGACAAAAGAGAGTGCTGCCTGGAATGTCGACCCTAGAAGACCCTGCTGGTTTATTCAATGTGGTGTTACCTTTGGGGGAAGTGTTAAGCCACACAGATACTGAAGCTGAAAATATTCTATTCAGCGATAATCTGAAGACCACAGCAGGAGAGGAGACTATACAACAACTGACAGCACAGCTCATCAGACTTAAAAAACGAGAGACAGACTTTTTACCTACACGGTGTATCCCTGTCGGATTATTTCCGTGAAAAGAAAATCCCTAGGGGATTTCGGATAAGAAACATACCGACAATTGGTCGGTATAACTCGGACTTTTGCCGCAAGTGGGCATCGGTTCTCAATCGCTGCTCCTTTGATCTTATTCTCTTAGTGATAGAGGAGTCTCGCAGAGAGCTGAACCTCACCACTGCTAAAATTGACGCTTGAAAAGTAACACATTGCCAAACTCAAGAGTGATACCACGCAAGACTGGCTGGCAGATATAGCCAAACAAGTGGACAAGTACAAATCCGACTTGATTCAATTCAAGAAAAATAAATTTGACACAGTAAATCGTGACTACAGTGAACAAAAAGTATATAGCTGGGCATATAGCAGAGGGCCCCAACGAGAACGCCGACCTAAGTTCAGGAGACAGCGTCGACAACAGCTAGATACAGACAACTCAAGCGGAGCTGTATCTTCGAGTGAGACAGAATGTGCCCCCCAAACAAATGCCAGCCGTCCCCCTTTAGGGGTAGCTACACAGGCAACCTTAGACCTCCGGCACGAGCCCGCACCAGGCACGGAGGTCAGTGGGCTAAACAAGAGAAAAAAATCGATGCAATCCGAGGACATAGTCTTCAATTTATCTTCCAGACCCCTGTCGGATGAGGAAAGAAAGGTACTGAACTTGAGTCTGAGTTTTGTCCCTACCCATCATGCCAACCAGTTCCAGGACAAGATTGACCTTTTCAAATGCGATCATCGTCTCAAGCTACGTGAACACTTTGGCAATTCATCACCAGCTCCTCAGAATCCAGCGGCAGTATGCAGGAAATCGACCTTCACCCCAGCCACAGGTAATAAACCAGGTCATTGACAAGGAGGGTCACTACACGCCTTGCCTTAAAAAACCTAAGAGCGTGCACAGACATCATTATCCGACCGTCTGACAAAGGCGGGGGGATTGTCATTCAGGACCTCCAGGCATATACTGCACAAATAAATCGACAATTATCAGATGTCATGGTGTATAGAAAATTAGACACAGATCCCAGATGTCTTCAAGCAAGAGATCGATACCATTTTGGCCGAGGCTGTAAAAAAACAAATCATCACAGGCACGGTGCGCGATGCATTGGAGAAAGAACATCCTAAGATCCCTGCATTGTATACTATTCAAAAAATGCACAAGGATGCCAAAAAAACCCTGGAAGACCTATCATAGCTGCACGTGACTCCCTGTACTATGATATATCGAAATTTCTTGACCATTATCTTCATCCAGTCCCATCCCCGATTTTTGAAGGACACTACAACATTCCTGCTTAAACTTCAAACCTGGTCGCAATTACAGCAAAAGGTGTTGCTATGCACCATCAACGTTGCCAGCTTGTATACAAGCATCCCCCAGGCAGCAGGAGTACAAGCGGTCAGACGATTTCTCTGCAATAATCTGGGTTATAATCAGGGCTATTTTTCAGTAGGCTCCAGCAGGAACTGTGGCCCTTATTCTAGTTCACTCTTTCTGACAAAATATTTCTTAGATGGACAAAACCATGTGCACTGCAGGTGAGGCAGGTGTTACTTGTGCAGAGATAATTAGATTTGGGTGGGGTTTTACACCTGCCTCACCTGCAGTGCACATGGTTTTGTCCATCTAAGAAATATTTTGTCAGAGAGTGAACTAGAATAAGGGCCTCAGTTCCTGCTGGAGCCTCTGAAAAATAGCCCTGGTTATAATGGTCCTGACCTTCCCTTCTTTCTTCACCTTTTGGAGCTCACACTCACCAGGAACTATTTCCTTTTCAATGGGGAACTGTACATTCAAAGCTCGGAGTGTGCGATGGGATCTTGCGTAGCCCCGAGTGTACATATTCGAGGTGGAGAACAGCTTTTTTTTTCACAGATCCCAAGACCTCGTCACAGATCTTGGGATATACTAGATATATAGATGACATTTTTCTCCTGTTGGCGGGGTCTCAAGAAGATTTCACGGCGGTCATCCACAACATCAATGAATTGGATTGTCCAATTAAACTCACTTTCGAATGCAGCTACAATTCAGTGCATTACTTAGATGTGGAAATTACCCAAGATCATCAAGGTAAACTATCCAGCTTCATGTTTTACAAACCAACAGACAGAAACACTCTTTTGCAAGGCAGCAGTCATCATCCTGAATCACTAAAACGAGCCCTACCGTACTCCCAATTTCTAAGGGTACGACGTATATGCAGCGAGCCTGAAGACACCAAGAGGCATATGGACAGTATGTTACTCAAATTCCTCAAACGTGGATACAATTACAAAGCTCTGATACAAGCCCGATCGAAGGCCTGGGCCATCCCCAGACAAGAGGCCCTCTTGGGCAAAGAACAGCGGTCTGAGAGACAGTCTGTGGTATGGACACAGGAATTTACCACCAGCAGTACCACTTTAATGCAGAAAGCCAAATCAATTATTGCCAATGATCCCACACTTCCCGCACTGAATAAAACCTCCATCCTGCCATCATACCGCAGGAGCAAAAACATAAAAAATGTAGTAGTACACAACGACATTACAGACATGGGAAAAATCAAACCCGGTCACTTTCTGACCCGGAAACCGGGCGTATTACATGTAGTACGATGGAAATAGGGTATACATTCTGCCACCCACATACGGGAAAAAAAGTTCAAAATTAAATTCCCATTGACATGTTCGAGTCGATACGTGGTGTATCAGATTAAATGCCCATGCGGCTTATTGTATATAGGCAAGACAACTCGCCAAATAAAAGAGAGGATTGCCCTACATAGGTCCCATATACGAGCAGCTATCGAGGGTAGAACAGCAGATCAGCCTGTTGCTCGACATTATAAAGAAATGCAACACAGCATCTCCAACATCAAATTCAAAATGATTGACTGGGTGCCCCCTGACCGAAGAGGAAGGGATAGAGGGCACATTCTGCTCCAAAGAGAAGCATTCTGGATTTTTACATTGCAAACTGTCCATCCCAAGGGCCTGAATGAAATGCTGTCATATACCCCTTTTTTATACGTTTTTACAATTTTGGTCAGGATGTACTGCAGTACACAAAGGTCTTTGTCTCTCTCACTAATTTCCATTCATTATTCATTTGAGCCTGTACATGATATGTTGTCTCTCCCTTCTTTATCTCTCTCCCATGTCATGCATTCCATTTTATCATTCACCGTATTTTCACTGTTTTTCCACAGATGCCTCATGTCACTTATGGTTTCCATGCAACCCCAGAAGGAGTCCGGCCGTCAGCTTTAGCTTTGTCAGCCTTTTGGACAATTCCCAGAGGGTAAGTGCGATAATCGCCACACAGTGCATTAGGTAACCATAGCAGCGCAGGCATCGGGTGTTAGCCGCGCCCCCTGGGTGTGTCTGGCAGTCAGAATGGTCGCATCCCTACGTCGTCACCGGACCCCGGACGGCGAACGTGGCTGGTGTCGGGTGCACAATTGTAAGTCTTGTCAAATGTATATATTTCTGTCCTTGTATCACTGCATCAGGTCTTGATAAAAGGGGTAACTCCCTGAAACGTTGGCCGCAAGCTTTTTGTCTTCTTGTCAATTCATTGGTACTTGTGTAGAATCACGGCTCCCACGATGGCCATCGCATAGCAAAAAATTGCATGCGATCGCATGCAATTTTTAACAGAAAGGCATCCAAATGCATTGAAATTAGTATCAAACATGTTCAATGGCCCCCAAATGTCATTTTTGAGGCTGTACCACCCCCACTATCAACGTGAACCCGAAGCGTGGCGAGTGCAGCGAGTCCACGAGGGGCGGCGGTATGCGTCCTACGACCTTTTCATACCCCCACTATCCACGTCAGCGTGGAGTTGAGATTAGAAAGTGTGGCAAGCGCAGCGAGCCACCGAGCCCGAAGCATGGTGAGCGGACACGGATACCTTCACAGGTATACGCGTCCCCTCGCGGGCTTCACAGGTGTCCGCGTCCGCTCGCCACACTTTCTATTCTCCACGCCGACGTGGATAGTGGGGGTATGAAAAGGTCGTAGGACGCGTATCGCCGCCCCTTGCGGGCTCGCTGCGCTCGCCACGCTTCGGGTTCGCGTTGATAGTGGGGGTGGCACAGCCTGAAAAATGACATTTGGGGGCCATTGAACATGTTTGATACTGATTTCAATGCATTTGGATGCATTTCTGGTAAAAATCGCATGCGATTTTTAAAAAAATGCTTAAAAACGGCAAAAATCGCATCCCATCGCATGCCATGTCATGCCACTACATATGGCATGCGATGGGAGCCGTGATACTACACAAGTACCAATTCATTTATTTGTTTTCCGAGTGACATCCATTACTTGGTATATATATATATATATATATATATATATATATATATATATATATATATATATATATATATATATATCTATATATAGATATAGATATAGATATATATATATATATATATATATATATAGATATATATATCTATAGATATATATATATATATCTATAGATATATATATATAGATATATAGAAAATGGAAGTCCAGACCGCGCACAGTCACTTTTGATTAAAAGTGCGTCCTTTTCAATGATCAAGTATCTGCAGCTATCTCCAATGAGCCAGATCACGGCTCAATATGTCCACCAAACATGCAAAAAGAAATGGAGAGGAAGCGCAATATGAGTAATCTTTTAGTAAAAAGTATTTATTGATTGCTCATATTGCGCTTCCTCTCCATTTCTTTTTGCATATATATATATATATATATCTATATCTAAATACAGGTATATATAAATATATATATATATATATATATATATATATATACAGTGCTCGAAGTGGGCGGTATACACCGGTATGATATACCGGCTCAGAGAAACCCCTCTTACTTCAGACACAGAGGCAGCCAAAGCACTGTAGGAAAGAAAAGAGGTAGATACCTAGGTATCTATAATAGGCGCCAACAGGGCGTGCTTTACCAAGCTGCAACCTGGAAAAAGCGGTCGTCACACCCTTACAAGAAAAATGCACAAGAATGGGTCGGTTGCGCTAATTAAAAGTATTCAATTAGACATGAAAAACATTCTTATTTATTAGGTCAATAAACATTAAAAGAATTAATGGTGCACATACTCAGCTGAAAAGCTGTTAAAACGGATCCTCATAAAATATGAATATACAAAAAACGAGAGAAAGATGCTGCAATTATTATAAATGGGGGTGTGTATCCACAGTCACCTCAATTCCAGTAGTGACCCGTCCTCTTTTGGGCCCAAAAGGAAAGTGATTCCAATGGTGGTATGTGGCAGTGGGATGGAATCTGCCACTGTATTCTCACCGCTTATTGAGACAGCGGGATCACTCCGCAGTTGGATTGTTGGGAGTTTGAGGATGTGGGGTCCTGGTTGTGGCAAAATTAAGAGGTGGCGTTCCTCCACAGAGATGGTGCTGCCCGTCCTAGGATCCCTCACTCCAGATGGTGATAGTGGTCTCAATCGGTTTGTTGATTCTGGAATAATGCTGGCAGGCTCAAACTGGAAAGGGTGGTGGGTGATTTAGAAGCAGCTTGAAGGATGTACCAATGGCCAACTCGATTCGCTGCCCCTGTAGCTTTTTCAGGAGGGTCTGAGGACGGGGTTTGTCCCCCGAAATGTTACCCATCACTTTGTACATGTCTGTATTTTAATACAGTTTTTCTCACGCTGAAAAATCCTTTTGAGTGCCGTTATTGTCCTACCTGGTGGGACTTTGGACTGTGTAACTACGTTTACTGGCACCTGGGTCGATGCTGCAAGTACATTGGAGTGCCGGCATTTTTGGATGGATATATATGTTTCCTAGCATGGTGCCACCGATTTTGATTGTATCCATCGGGTCGGAAAAATCGCGTCGATCGCATCGCATGCCAACCAAATCGCATGCGATGCGATCGATCTCATTGGAATCAATGTAAAATGGTCCCTGAGACCCGATTTTACATTGATTTCAAAGTAAAAAGCCCCAAAACCCCCCATTTTAATACCAAACCCCCCCTCATGTTTGATATGCCCCCCCCCCCCCATTGTTAACGCCACCCCGCTATTGACGCCAACCCGAAGCGTGGCGAGCGCAGCGAGCCCGCGAGGGGCGGCGGTACGCGTCCTCCAACCTTTTCATACCCCCACTATCCACGTCGGCGTGGAGTTGATTTTACAAAGTGTGTCGAGCGCAGTGAGCCACTGAGCCTGAAGAATGGCAAGCGCAGCTAGCCACCGAGCCCGAAGCGTGGCGTGCGCAGCGAGCCCCGCGTGGGGACGCGCATAACTTCACAGGTATACGCGTCTCCTCACTCGCCACGCTTCGGGCTCCGTGGCTCGCTGCGCTCGCCACACTTTATAAAATCAGCTCCATGCTGAGGTGGATAGTAGGGGTTTGAAAAGGTCGGAGGACGCGTACCGCCGCCGCTCGCCATGCTTCAGGTTGGCGTCAATAGCAGGGTGGCGTTAATAATGACGGGGGCATTAAACATACTTTACAACTATATTCAATGTGAAATGGGCCATATTGGCCCATTTCACATTGTCACCTATGTAAAATCGCGTTGATCGCATCGCGGGCCATTATAATGGCCCGCGACCGACGCGATCAACCCGATTTTCACTATAAAAATAATTTAACATTAAAGTCTATGGAAAAATCACGTTGATCACATCGCGGCCCCTTATTAAGGGCCGCGATGGATGCGATCAAAGCGATTTTCTCTTTCACCGGCAAATTAGCTGGGAAAATCGGATCCATCGCATTGATTGTATGCCTTAAGGTGCCCATACACGTACCAATTACCCGGTACTTTTTGTGCTAAAATAGCATCGCATCCCATGCACAACACATGCACAACGATGCTATTTTAGCACAAAAAGTACCGGGTAATTGGTACGTGTATGGGCACCTTTAAAGTTAAGGCATACAATCAACGAGATGGGCGCCGTGCTAGGAAAACAAGTACCATATAGAGAGAGAGAGAGATTAGTGGTGGGCAACGATTACCATTTTTAATCGTGATTAATTGCAGTACATTTTTGCGATTATCTGCAATTTTATAAGCAAAAAATTCAATAACGAATTCAAAAGTAGTGTATTGCACACTTTTATTAAGCTACAGGAACAACAGTGCAATAACATTTGGGGTGACATTTAACAGGGATTGTTTTGCGTTTTTTTGGCGATGTTGTGGTCTGAAAATGGTGAATCCGCCTGTTTTTGACAAATCGCCAACTTAATAGGGTGCGATTTACTGCTATATTCGCATGTTTTGGTATTAAATCGCACATGGCTGTAAAGTGATTTAATATCGCATTTTTTATCGCATCCAGATATTTTCCCATAGAAAAGTATACAAATCGCCGATTTAATGGGTGACGATTTCGGAATTCGCCATCCAAATGCGAATTGTAATCGGAAAAAGAATAGACCAGGTTGAGGCTGGCGATTTAGGTTAAAAAACATGCGAAAGAATACTACAAAATTTTAGAACAAGACATCTTACCAAACCTACTGGAGCTGTTTCGGCTTCTTCAGAGGGAGAACCCAAATTACCCGGAGTTTAATGAGGCACATACCATTTTACTTCCTAAACCCATCAAAGATGCAGAAAAAGTAGACTCATACCGCCCTATAACCCTGCTTAACCAAGACTTTACGCTATTGGCAAAAATAATGGCCACTCACCTCCAATCCCTAATGTCATCATTACTTACACACCATCAATTTAGCTTCACTCAAGGGAGACACTCTGTCCAGGGAGTAAGATCTGCGATAACAGCCATAGCCTCTGCAACAGCAAACAATCAAAAACATAACATATTACTAAGCCTTGACGCAGAGAAGGCATTTGACAAAATTACCTGGGAACATCTATATGGGATACTTGAACATAGACAATTTGGCACACGATTTGTTAACATAATACGGCTATTTTATACTAACCCATCCACAAAGCTAATAGTAAACGATTTAATAGGAGAACCAGTTAAACTGTACAGAGGAACCCGTCAAGGGTGCCCCTTATCCCCCCTTTTGTTCAATTTATCCCTAGACCCCCTATTACGACTGTTAGATAACATGGCTTCTTTCCAAGGAATACGCATTGGAAACAGATCACTCAAAATCCTAGCATTTGCTGATGATCTCTTGCTATTCTTTGGAAATCCTGAGACAAGTTTACGGACAGTAATTTCAAAAATAGAACAATTCGGCGCTATATCAGGATTCAGTATAAACGTCCAAAAATCAACAGCCCTATGCCTATCAAATCAAACATGCCCTCCTTGGGCAAGCTCACTCAATCTAACATGGGCAAATACCAGCATCCCCTATCTGGGGATCCAACTTCCCAAAAATCTGACATTACTGTATAGACTTAATATATCTGCAATAATAGAGAAAGTTGTCACTGAACTACGTCACTGGCAAGACCTACAATTATCCTTTTTAGGACGAGCCCAACTCATAAAAATGATCTCGTTCCCAAAGCTACTTCATCCCCTCCAACTGCTTCCGGTCATATTGACCAGCAAAGATGAAACCCAACTCAATTGTGCTTTCCGCAGGTTTAGATGGACAGGCAAAAAACCCAAGATGAGCCTAAAAATACTCCAAAAAAGCAAAAAAGGAGGCATAAATTTTCCACACTTGGCACTATATAACCAAGTGGCAATTAGCAGATATATTAAGGACTGGGTAAATTCCACCAATAGCTATGCAAACTCTACTCTAGAACAACAGTTAGTCCCAAATGTACACCGCATAGCCCTACTGCATATGGATAAAAAAGATATACCCCCTTTAATTCAAGACAATCCGATTTTGATGTCCACTAGAGCGATATGGTTTAAAATACGCAAATCCTGGAATCTAAACCAAAAAAAAATCATCCTTTCTACCATTAGTGGGCAACCCATCATTCCAAGAAGGGAATTCCAACTTTCCATTTCGAACATGGTCAAACCTAGGTTTATCATCTATAAGACAACTCATCAATAATGACACACACAAACCCCTAACGATTTCACAAATCACGAACAAATATACATATACTATAACAAACACATTAGCATTACATCAAGCACAACACTACACCCAGGCAGTCCTTAGAGACTTAACAAGCAAAGATCTTTCCAACCCTCTAGATGCGTGCATCCTCCTACCTACCCAGACACTTAAATTAATATCCCTCTTCTATTCTGCCATTCGCACACCTATATTCTCACGTAACTTTGCCACGGGCATCCATAAGTGGATTGAAACTTTCCCACACCTAACCTACCCGGATATATTAGACTCGCTAAAGCAATCGTTGCATAACATGCCAAACATATCGTACAAGGAAATGACATATAAAATATGCTACCGAAGCTACATTTCACCATCAAGAGCATCTCAGATTGCAATCATTTCCTCTTCTTCTTGTAGCAAATGCACCCAACCTCACGCGAACCTACTACACTGCTTTTGGGAATGCCCCAAAATACAAGCTTTCTGGGATCAAGTCATAGACTTTATTAACCAGACTATGAAAATAAAATTTACCATTTCACCAGAGTGGGCGATCCTAGGGATAACAAAATCTCCCCCACATAACAACCAAGAGGAGGAAAAATTCCTTTCCATAGCGGCGGGCGTGGCTAGAAAATCTATTTTGCAACAATGGATATCCCCTCTCCCACCCTCGATGAAAATCTTTGAGGACAAACTCTTCTTCTTTTTTAAAATGACATGGTTGGGAACTCACACACAAAACCATAAATCTTACAAACAGTTTCTCAACACATGGGAAAACTACATAAAATCACTCGCCCCAGACACAATACGTCAACTACGCATATGCCTGCCATAACACCATATATTCAAAACTTGGTGGGACACAATGTTTCAGAGGAAACATGACCTACTCTGAACCTGAAGAAATGAAGTGTTAATAAAATACGGATAAACTACGACAAGAATAGCTGAAACCCCGGAGAACCAGCGCAAACCCCCCCCCCTTTTTGTTTTCTCCCCTCCCTCCCTTTTCTTCTCTTCTCTCTCTCCCCTCAAATTTCCCTCTATCATTTCTACATCTAGTCCTTATACTAGATCTAGTACCCTTTTCCTTTTTCTGTCTCTAATATATGTTACATAATTGTGTTTCTTTATTATGATTGACGCAGCATACCTAAATGTGAGATACCTGGCTGGGTATGAATAGAGTATATCTTAATACAACACCACAGCTCACATACTAAAGCAAAACGAGGGATTAATGAATAGAAAAGATGCGTCAAGATTAAAAATTTTGAGAAATGTTTGTTTGTTAACTTTGAAAACTTTTGGGTCAAAATCAACCGTGGAACACAGACACCACACTTAACTCAAGATCAAGGACATGGAACTCAGCCAAAGGCACATGCAAAAATGATCTGATCTTCCGAGGTCTACCTGTAAAATTCTCAGAATAATATCCTGCATAATGTAATGTCAAGCAAACAATGTAATTACACTTAATGTGTTTCCAAAAACCCTGTATTGTAAAATTTGGTATTTTGCCTAATAAAAAGTTATGGTTATAAAAAAAAAACATGCAAAAAACTCTTAAATGGTTAAATCCCTCACAGGTGACCCACATTGCAATCATGAACTCCCCTACATATACCCCAACAAGATTATGGACACCTGTGAGGGTGTTTGAGATGGAGTTTTTGCAGAGTGGAGTGGAGCTGCTAGTGTGTGACCTGGGATTTTTTGAGGACCTACGCAGGAGGAGGGACTATGCAGATCCAGGTACCCCGACCACTTTGTGCTTCTCGTAGGTATCATGTTAGGATGTACCTGACCTCCCTCTTGGATCAACAGGTGGTGGAGATGTTTAGGCTGAACCATAATAACCTGTTGAATTTATATGAGCAGGTGAGAGATGATTTGGACCCTTTTGGACCCTTTTGGGGGTGCCAACTATGCAGTGTCTGGGCTGCAGAAATTAATGTGTGCCCTCTACTTCTTCACCACAGGCTCATCCCAGACTGTGAGCTCATGGTCTATGGTTGTCACAAGCCACTTTCTCTAAACATTCTCATTTGTTAAATGCTTTAAAGAAGCTGTGGCGCACATATATCACATTCCCACGTTGTGAATCCGAATAGCAGGACCTAACGGTGGCATTCTATCGGCTCTCAGCATTTCCAAATGTGCTGGGAGCCATAGACTGCACCCACATTGGGATTCGGGCCCCGCATGTGAGGGAGCATGTGTACAGTATGTAAATCGCCGGGGCCGCCACTCCCTCAGTGTGCAGGTGGTATGCGATGCCAACCTCAAAATTCTTAGTGTGGTTGCAGGCTACCCCAGGTACTGCCATGATGCCTATATCCTGAGTCACTCAGCTCTCTGGGACCGCTTCCACGACCACACCATGCTGGAGGGCTGACTAATTGGCAAGTCAGTTATCAGTATTTTCCTAATTTTTGCAAAATATGTGTTGCCCTTTACAAGACATTTATGAATGCTTATGTTGAATATAGGAGTAATGGCATGTTTTTTTTTGGGGGGGGGGGGGGGGGGGGGGGTTTGGAACCAATATAGTGTGCACTGCTTTTTATATTAATTTGTAGGTGAATCAGGATATGGGTGTCATCCTTGGCTCATGACACCTCTCCGTAATCCACAAAGCCCTGCACAGCACCGCTGCACACATTGCCACCCACAATGTAGTGGAAAGCACCTTTGGGGTGCTGAAAAGCTGATTCAAGTGTTTGGACAGATCAGCAGGTACACTGCTTTACCACCCTCCCAAAGTAGTCATGATCGTCCAGGGTTTCTGCATGCTACATAACATAGCTCTGGGCCAACCGAATTATGTTGATGTTGGCAATGCAGCAGTCGTGCAGGAAGCTGAGGCTACACAACAGGTGGTAGTTAGGCGTACCCGGAGGGGGAATGTGGTTCGGGCAGAGATGATTTGCCAGCATTTAACAGGTAATTGTGCTTGCAAACATTGACAGTAAAGAAAAACCCATATGACCCTGACATTGTGTAGCTTGAAAAAATACCCACTGGTTTCTTTAACATTGCACAGGGCCACTTGGGGACTAATGCACACCCCCTGCAAGTTCTGCCATACCTGCTTCACCATTTCCTTGAAACATGGTGGTACCTATGACCTTCTAATGTAAGTAATCCTAACATGGTTGATGTATAGAATTCATTGTTGAAGCTACAACACATAGGTACAAGGGGTGGAGCTGCCATGGAGGCCTGAGCGGAGGGGATTCAAATGTAATGGTTAAATTACATGGTACTTACACTCTGCAATGGTAAATGCTGGACCCTTTAAAAGTTTAGTAATAGGCCCTAATTAAATATCATTAATCCCCTGGTAATCGTAAAACAGCCTTTGAAGGTAATATTTGAATAATCAAACACAAATCAAAGTATAGTTTAAGTAATCAACATAATTACACCAAGGTTGCAGTTAGCAAAAATATTTTATTTGCTGAAAAAGGAACTGTCACATCCACCATGGCGCTCACCTCTGCTATGTCTCTGGCTCCACTGGGGTACATGTGGCCGTGTTGTCATCGCGTGGTGACACTGGTGTATTGTGCTCCAGCTCCATGCAGGACATGAGTGTTTGTGCCTGGTCTGTGTCTGTGTAAAGGCCGGTGCTTGTGCAGCTGCATACAATCAGGGCTTCCCAGCCTCTCCTGCACGGCTCCGCCTCCCTCTCTGATTGCCTGACCAATCCCAGCACAGCTCACCTGGTATGTACTGGCTGCTCAGGCTAGTCCAGCAGTCAGTACAATGATGCCGATCCCGTAGCATCATTGCTCCTACCTGGCTCTGTAGTACTTACTACAATCCTGAGCTTCCGCTCTCACCTGGCTCTGTAGTTCCCACTACAATCCTGAGCTTCCCCTGGAGAAGATCCTGCTGGCCGTTTACTGCATCAAGTACCACCAGACTCTGCTTACCGCCTATGTGGACAGCGAGGTCAGATCCTCAAAGGGGTCTCACCTTGCTATACTCCAGACGGTCACTTTCAAAGGTTACCTCTGGCAGCAGCCACGACCATAAACTGCAAGGATTCCTCTTCTCCAGTTATCTTCATTTATTATCTTCAAATCCTCATCCAATCATCCAATCCGCAACCAATCATCCAATCTTCAAATCCTCATCCAATCCGCATCCAATTTTCCAATCATCATCCAATCTTCCAACCTTCATCCAATCTTCCAATCTGCAATACAATCTTCATTCGTTCTTCAAGTCATCCAATCCTCAATTCCTTCTGCAACCCTTAATTACTACCCCGGTTTATATTCTATTCCAGTCTTCAATTATATTGCAATATTCTTCAAGGACCAAGCTTCATCATCTATTATAATAACTTACTGGACAATTGACTTTATATTTGCATACTTGCCATATACCATTTTTATCATCATTATCACTGTCTGCAATATCTTCATTAAATTCATTATATTTTATCCTCCTTGTTTCACTCCATTCTGTCGTGGATGCAACCACCATACGTTAAAGCACCCAGCCTCCGTTACTCTCCAGCTGGTGCTTCTAAGAGCGTGACAGGAATGTTTTAGAAAATGTAATGAAAAAGTGCAATATGACAATGTGCACATAAATACGGATGCATGTTACATCACAGGAAAATAAACAATATTTATAACCTTATGAATTTTGCCCTGAGACAGGGAAATACCACGCTTGCCAATAGACCCTCACCCACCCCTACTATGTACACTATGACGTTGGGGAGTAGTGGGCGACCCACTCATTGGTATTGAAGACACGCTGCTGCTTTGAGTAGATGTGGTTTGCTGTTGACCTATCAATTTGGTTGCGCTTATGCTTAACTGAGTTTGTAGGGACATCAACGCAGTTGTTTGCCCATTAATAGCTTTGGTCTGTGCCAGCATATTCTCCATTAGTTTAGAAAAATTGGTAGCTTGGCCCCTAGTGGCCTGGCCAATCTCTCCTAAGTGTGTGTCTATTGTGGATGCAATACGAATTTGTGTTCATACACTTGCACGCAGACTTTGAGACCCTTTTCTAATTTGCTGACCAATGCTTTGCACATAGCCCTTAATGTGTTCAATTTGGAGGCTCTGGGACTCCATAAAAAATGTGCTTATCTTTAAATGTGTGAATGGATCTGGCCAAATCATTAGCATTAGTAGGACTATAGGTGGCTTGTTGGAGTGGGGGCTGCTGCCCATGTGACTGAGTATAGGGCGGAAAATTGATTGGATGTGTTGTTTGTTGTGTAGATTCTAATGTGGTGACAGGCTCCAGGATTATTTCACTCATAGCATCCAGCATCTGTATGGGATCTGTTGGCTCTGGCATCGGTTGTGATGTTCCTAAAAAAAAAAAGAGGTAAGTATGCGAAGCTGAATGTTGGTTTGTGGATAATGCGAAGTTATTTATAATGTTGAGGTCTGCATGAGGCATATTGCATCTATGTGGTGGGTTACTACTTCCACCATAAATTTACTATTGTACAATCCTTTGTATGGCTCCCTTAATTAAATAATGGCACATTCCATTGCACTGTATTTGTTGGGTAAACATTTCAAACACTATCAACGAACATTGCAATGTCATGTCGTGTCAAAACACATGTCAATCATAGTTGTCAAGTGCATGTGTTCGGTACAACACATGCTTTAGTAAATATTAATGTACATCAGGATGTGCAAAGTATTTCAAAATCCCATGCATGGGTGTGTAGTTGTACAGTGCAGGGTGTAGGTTTTAGCCATGTGTGAGGAGTACAAATGCTTAGGTTAACACTCTTACATCTCATCTGCAGGGTCCAAATCCCCAACATTGGGATGAGATGGATGAGCCACAACAGTCTGGAGCAGGAGCTGTGACAACAAAATGGCCGATTTATCAATATGGACATTACCAATTAAAGTGCATTTTCCTATCTGCCTAATGTAAAGATTGTTTAAACTATATATGGTAGCCTTAGTTACCTTGATGTTTGTAAAATTTTGTAAATATTATGCTACCATCATATTTCATGTAAATTAAACATGAGAACATTGCATTATATTATGGCTGCCATCTGAAATCATCATCATCATGTTCAACATATGAAAGTGTAACTAAAATCCTACCAAAACTAACCATTGTCTAGGTGTACAATCACAGGAACAGTACAGGTCGACAGTGATAAGGTCAACACACAGTAATTGGTTTTGTGGAACTACATGACTCAGACAAACCCACAATGCATTAATTACCAACCAACACATTAATCATGACATCTTTCTGGGATATGTAGTTCCACAAAAACACTTAAATTGGACACACTAAACAATACAGCATAATTGCAGGTGACCATTACAATGAAAAGTTGATTGTGTACATGTGTTGACACTTACCAGTTTGCGGTGGTGTGGGAGTCCTGTCTGTGTCCGCAATGTGCACGCCTGGTAGCACCTCGGGTGGTATTATTCTGCATAATAATATGCAGAATAATACCATAATAATACCATACAATAATACCATATCTCATATGCCTTGAATGTGACATGCTGCCTAGGTCTGCCTCCCATGCGACAGGCCTCTTTCTGTTCCAGAGCTTGGATTTGAGGAGGCGCTTAATGTTGTTGTATCATTTTTTGACGTTCCGCACACTCCTCTTGTGTGCGCTCAATGCATTTACAGAGTTGGTTATGGTCTCCCACATCCCCTACTTCCGTGCCACAGTTGTGCGGTGGTGGTGGGGACCCAGCAGCCGGTCATAAAGTGGCAACAGAGCATGCACCAGGGCCATATTCTCTTCATAGGCGAACCACACTTTCCTCCCACTAGTAGTATGGGTGGGATCCACCTCCTCCTCATTCTCTGGGTCACCCTCCTCCTCCTGGCCTGCGTCTTCCTCCTCCTCTGCATCATCTTCCTCAGAATAAACTTCCTCCTGCAGCTCCTCCTCTGTCTGCCTGCCACTCTGTTCCTCCTGCGAGGACACATAGCTTGTTCCTGCATCATCCTCCTCCATCTCCACCTGCTGACCTTCCACCATGTGGCCTCCTCCTGCCACAGCACTTCCTGTCAGCATGCTGCCTCTCCCTGTTCTGGCTCTCACAGTGCTGGCTGTGTGAGAGACAGTGCTGCCTCTCACTCCCCTTCCTCTCACAGTGGTTGGGGTAATTGGGCCTCTGGTGGCTGTACCTCTGCTTCCTGGATTGCCTCTCTTGCCTCCACTCCTCTCCATCACTAACTCCTAACTCCCTTTCAAAGGGTAAAATGGCGCCTGTGCCCCTTTATATAGGGGGTGTGATGCACAATGAAAGGGACTAATGTGGGCCAATAGGTTAGGAGGTTGTATGGCGTGTTCAGGTGGATTTGTGTAATTCGAATTCCGGTTGGCCACAAATACGCACATGACCTAGCCCGGAAATTGCACTTTTATGGCGTTTTAAAACGACTCCATTCGCACCATATCACCCATTAACGCACTTTTTCAGAGCTAGTTCGCAACCCATTAAACACGCAAATTTGGGACTAAAAATGCGAATTAGAAAAAAGTGCGATAAATGGCGATATACAAACAATTCGCACTTTGCAAAAAAAAAAAAAAAACGCCATTCACTAAATCTCGCCCTTGGTTTGCAAACACTTAATAGAATGTGCTTTTTCACAGCAGTATTTAGTTATACTGTAGCATTTAAAATAATAAATAATAATATATTTCTTTAGAAGTGATAAAACAGTGATAAGTGCAAGGTGACCACTGCTTTATCCCTTCTTCAGACTTAGTACATCTGCTCCTACAGTATGTACAGCAGCAAGTGTCCCTGTTAGAGTGAAGTGGTCGAGCACACACAAAAAAATAAAAATACACAGATGGGCTTTACAGGGCTTTACAATTTTTAGTCTGGCCAGTCCTCTGACTAGGGTACATACCTAAAATATATCTGTCAAATCTGTCTGGTGGGAACAAAAATCTGGTAATGTACAGAATGAGAGCAAATAACAATCAACCATTTGCTCCCAAACATTGGAAAACAGACTAAATTAATTGTTTGGAGAAATTTGTTATATCAGTACAACGGATTTACTCAATGATGAATGACCATTTTCTGTTTTCCAGTGTTTGGGAGGAAAAGGTTGATTGTAATTTGCCCTCATACATTACCAGATTTTATTCCCACCAGACAGATTGGACAGAAATCGTTTAGCTGTGTAACCTATTTACTCCTCTGCACCAAACCAGTTGCTAAGACACACCAGGTTATTTACATTTTTAGATGATAAACAAACTCTTTTCTTCTGCACAATATGACCAGCCAGAGAAAACAACCTTTCACAGGGTACTGATGTTGCAGTGAAGAACTGCAACGAAGTTGCAATGAAGAACTGAAGTTGCAATGAAGAATGCAATCTGTGCAATGAAGAACAGCCTGCTGTGTGAACCGCATCTTTAGACCACCACCCTCACGGTCTGGACTCTGTACTGATGGTGGGCTCTGCTCTGTATAGCTGCACACTTTTTTCATCTGAAATTTCCTCTTGTTCAGAATCATGCTGTTGTCCGAAGCAGCAGCAGAGCTTTTACTTAGGTAAAAACAATATACAGTCTTACAGTCAAGTATAAAGAAATAGCCACAACCAACCGATTCTGTACAGATCTAATCTACAATGACTGTTTATAACCTATGGCAACAATACTGGGGAATACCTATACACTTGTGCGTTTATTTATGCTTCAAAAAGCGTGACTTAAAGAAATATTTTCTTTGCCGTCCCTTAGGTTTGCATCAGTCCCCCTGAGACTGTGCAAGACAGATGTGGCTCAACAACACTAGGCGATTTTTTATCAAAAACAGAAACAAAATTGTTTTTACCTTATGATGTGTCCAGCCTTTGTTGTTGGGCCAAAGTCTATGAATTCCCGCACAGCACAGAGGGGTTTATTCTAGTTCATTCTTTCTGACAAAATTCTTCTTAGATGGACAAAACCATGTGCACTGCAGGGGGGCAGATGTAACATGTGCAGAGAGAATTAGATTTGGGTGAGTTATTTTGTTTCTGTGCAGGGAAAATACTGACTGCATGATTTTACACTTCAATATAGATCTCACTTTGAAGAAAAACCCCACCCAAATCTAATTCTCTCTGCACAAGTTACATCTGCCCCACCCGCAGTGCACATGGTTTTGTCCATCTAAGAAGGATTTTGTCAGAAAGAATGGACTAGAATAACCCCCAGAGTGAGAGATGGACCAGAAAAGAGCCCCCAACTATGAAATCCAAATTATTTGCAAAGAAATACACTTTATAGTTGTATGCGTATATTCACCGCTACAGATGCTAATCACACAAACCTGCGTGTATACTCAGTGAATATACCTGTAGCAGACACTTACCAGGCACAAAACAGAGTATATCTACAACACACCAGGATATAACGAACCCCTAGCAGAGAAGAAATGCAACACCAATACTTAGTTTCTCATGCTGTTGTCCAAAGCAGCAGCAGAGCTTTTACTTAGGTAAAAACAATATATAGTGTTACAGTCAAGAATAAAGAAATAGCCACAACCAATATACATATGTGATACGCAAGCGCTCCCAGTCCTGAGCCTCAGTCAATCTTAGCAAGATGACCTCAGAGGAGGATAAATGATAGCCAGGGCTGGAGACCACTCTTTATACACAATGTCCAAATGCAATACAATGGGGGAAAGGAGGGCTCTTCTTCAATAGGTCAGGGGAGATGTCAATCACATTATCTGAGGTGGCATTGGATGGCTCTGGTCAGTGGGTGATGCTTAGTTCAGGGTGTCCTGGCAGACGCTGGCCTGTGGGTTCCCGCTGAATAACAACAAATGGTATTTGTGTACTAGCACGGCGCCCCCATAATTAGTCGCACGATCTTTTAATCAAATCGCATCGCATGCCATACACCCGATGGCATGCGATGCGACACGATTTTAACTCATATTCGATATTAAATTGTATAAGCACCCTAATGGGTGCTTTTAAGCACCCTAATGGGTGCTTACAATGCTTAAATGCACCCCCACGCCACCCCCCAAGTATAAACGTGAACCCGAAGCGTGGCGAGCGCAGCTAGCATGCGAGGGGCAGCGGTACGCGTCCTACGACCTTTTCATACCCCCACTATCCACGTCGACATGGAGTTGAGAATAGAAAGTGTGGCGAGCGCAGCGAGCCACCGAGCCCGCAGCGTGGCGAGGGGACGCGGATACCTGTGAAGCCCGCGAGGGGACGCGGATACCTCTGAAGGTATCCGCTGCGCTCGCCACGCTTCGGGCTCAGTGGCTCGCTGCGCTCGCTACAATTTCTATTCTCAACTCCACGCCGACGTGGATAGTGGGGGTATGAAAAGGTCGTAGGATGCGTACCCCCGCCCCGCGCGGACTCGCTGTGCTCGCCACGCTTCGGGTTCACGTTTATACTTGGGGGAGGCGTGGGGGTGCATTTAACCATTGTAACCACCCATTAGGGTGCTTATACAATTTATAATCACATCGCATTGTATGGCATTGTATGCCATATACAATGGCATAGAATTTTAAACTTGTATGCCATTGTACAACATCGGCCGATATCGCGTCGCATCGCATACTATCGCATGCGATATGGTCTGCGATGCGATGGGCGCCGTGCTAGTACACAAGTACCCAACAAATTAATATAAATAATCTTTAACTGCACATATCTATACGCAGCAAAATGTGATTTGTTCATAATGACCACCAGACTACTACTTATAACTTACTGATCATTTTGATCCCAAGAATGATGCTCTAATGCTGTCCAATTCCCTCACAGCATGTCAGGCTGAATAACTCGGTCCCAATATATTGGAAGTGTATGAGACTCACTGACCACATGAGTGAAGACTATATGTAGGAGACTATATATATTATACATTTGTAACATCACTATTAATACATATCTCAATTTCTTAAATCAATGTCTAGTCTGTGTACATTTAAAAGTTCACCTTTTGGTTGTCTATTGTGGAAAACTTAGGAATTGGAGCCAAGGGTTACAATTGGAATCTGCATATCCTTACAATCTTGTATGGTACATTGTGTTTGTACACAATGGGCGGTATTCAATGAGAATACCTGCGAGGTGCAGCGAATCCTTTTTAGGATTCGCTGCACATTCGCCACGTTCCGGAGCCGGCGGGCTCCGGTATTCAACGTGTCAGGGGCTCGCTGCCCCTGACAGGCGAATATGAGCTCCTGCGGCGAATGCCACAGGGAGCCTGAGGAGGGTGCCAGGCAGAGAGATGGAAGTCTCTCTGCCTGCCCCTGAACGTTTGTGGGGGGCAGGTGGGCTCCCCGGGTGCCAGGCAGCACAGGCTGCCCCCCCGGGGGTGCCAGCAGGGGAGCGTATATTCACTACACACGATCATAACGATCGGGTGCAGTGAATATATGAATATGTAATGAGCGGCTGGGCTCCGGCGCCCCCTGCTGGCTGCTGTGTAAAAAAAAAAAAAATATATATATATATATTTTTTTTTAAATTAAATATATATTCATGTGCTTACAGCACATGAATAAAAGTAGCATGCCCCTCCTCAGAATAAAATTCCTGATTTTTTGACACCAAATGTAAAAAACAAAACACTTTATTTTAAAAGTTCACATTCCACTTCACCATAAAAAGATAGCGATTGCTACTCGGTGAATCATGGTGAAAAAAACCTTGAAATGTATTCGCCATGTGGTCATTGAATAGGGTGATTCACCGTTTTAGTCAGAAATTCGCCAAACAGCACAAATTCGCCATAAAAACATGGCGAATTAGGCTCATTGAATACCGCCCAATATAGGCGGTATTCAATGAGAATACCTGCGAGGTGCAGCGAATCCTTTTTAGGATTAGCTGCACATTCGCCACGTTCCGGAGCCGGCGGGCTCCGGTATTCAACGTGTCAGGGGCTCGCTGCCCCTGACTGGCGAATATGAGCTCCTGCGGCGATTGCTGCAGGGAGCCTGAGGATAGTGCCAGGCAGAGAGATGGTAGTCTCTCTGCCTGCCCCAGAACTTTGTGGGGGGTAGGTGGGCTCCCAGGGTGCCAGGCAGCACAGGCTGCCCCCCGGGGGTGCCAGCAGGGGAGCGTATATTCACTACACACGATCGTAACGATCGGGTGCAGTGAATATATGAATATGTAATGAGCGGCTCTGCTCCGGCGCCCCCTGCTGGCTGCTGTGTAAAAAAAAAATATATATATATTTTTTTAAATTAAATATATATTCATGTGCTTACAGCACATGAATAAAAATAGCATGCCCCTCCTCAGAATAAAATTCCTGATTTTTTGACACCAATTGTAAAAAACAAAACACTTTATTTTAAAAGTTCACATTCCACTTCACCATAAAAAGATAGCGATTGCTACTCGGTGAATCATGGTGAAAAAAACCTTGAAATGTATTCGCCATGTGGTCATTGAATAGGGTGATTCACCGTTTTAGTCAGAAATTCGCCAAACAGCACAAATTCGCCATAAAAACATGGCGAATCAGGCTCATTGAATACCGCCCATAATCTATTTAAACTTAAATAGCAGTGCGGACATAAGTATTGTGTCCCAAATGTGAAGTGTCTAAATTCTACACTATATGAATGTGTTATTAGAAAGTGATTTTGTGGCAGTCTCTGTGCGTTTGCAAATATTGCTGTATGTACACTCACCTGTGCATGCCATGTGTATGCGTACACACGATGCTTAACTGCTCACACATGGGAATACCCTGCACACGCACAGAGGCCACTATGTGTGGTATTTGTATGTGCTCTGTTCTTTAAATATTTATTTTGACTCTGACAGTCCACCCTTTGATAGTATTATAAACTATCACTAAAACAATAATCATAACTAATATTAGTCACTAACAAAAATGAATAACAATATTAATACATTATTTTGATACGTTTGTGAAATTTTTACATTTGTGACCTATGTATGTATATATATATATATATATATATATATATGTACAGATTGTGGGTGTACGAGCGCAGGAGTGTCCAATTGTCGGAAAGTCCAGTAAATCACCTGCACCTGAGCAGGGATGGTAGTTACACACAAAGTCTTAGGTAAGACTGCAGCTTCCTTGTCCCATATAATGAATCCCGGGTCCAAGGGATTAGGTGAATCTGGGTAGAACAGGAGAGAAATGGGAAGGAGCGCTTCCTAGTGTATTAAAAGAGTATTTATTGCACAAAAAGGAGATAAAAACTCCAAGGTACATAACAGTAATGCCCGTACCTAAAAAGACAACACTGTGGACTGGTTACCACACGGCTTGATAATGATACATCAGGCAAAACAGCTCACTCGTATGGGCGACCTCCGTGTCCTGGGGAACTCCGAAACGACATACGCTGGCTTGCGTAGCAGAAGCGGGGGAGTCCAGTGGCAGGAGCGACCGTCGGGAGAGCACAGCTGGTGGAGCAAGGTAGGCCACGCCCTTACGCGTTTCGTCACTGGGACTTCGTCAGAGGGCGTGGCTACTACCTGCTCAGACCAGCATTAAATACACACCATCTGTCAATCAATCAGAGGGGCCGGGCACTGTGGCTTAAAGTGATACACATCATACCACCATTAAAAATATATATTTATATAAAAGAAACAAATAGCTAACGACAATAAAGAAAAGAAGTATAATATAAAATTTTAAGGTGCATCACCAGTAGGTACCTAACTGGCACCCTGCTGGAATGCCGGCACCATATATGATATGTCAAGAAAAAGTTGACATCTGCACCGAACATATGTCGATACTCCGTGTCAACATATTTTTAGTCAACATATTTTTAAAAATTTTCAAGGCCAAAACGGGGCGGCAGGGATCTTAGACTACCATAGTCCGCCGGGACCTTAGTATAAATACAGGTTTGACCAGTAAAAAAAAAAAAAAATAAAAAATAAAATTATTTAGTAATTATTTTAAAAAACACTAAATACATTAAAAATATTCCCACTATTCTCTATATGAAAAGAGGGGGGGGGGACCATCCAATTGATTGACAGATGTTTACAGATTACATCACAACCAAGACATAAAAATATTCATGGTTACCAGAAAACTGAAGTGCTAATACATACTAGATAAAAAAACAGTACATAGCAAATACATGGCAAGTACATAATTCATATATATTCATTTTAAAAAACAAAGCTAACAAGAATTAGAGCTGATATTGCAGACAAATACATTAAAAGAGTATCGCAAGCAGAGTGGGAGCCAATGATGGTAACAAATAAGGGAAAGGGTTCAGTTGATAAACGGAGTAATTTCATAGCCTTCATTAAGACCTGAAGGGACAAGAGTGTTAAGAGTTAATATCCAGAATGTTTCACGTTTAATCAAAAACTTGTCAAGATCACCTCCTCTTTTTGACATTTGCACCTTCTCAATCCCTTTTGCACGCAGACTGGAAGGGTCACAACCATGACATTCCTTGAAGTGTCGTGGGACACTATGGTTAGTCACACCGTGCTTAATGTTACGGATGTGTTCCAAAAGACGCGTTTTTAAACATCTTTTGGTTTTACCAATATACCTTAGACCACATCCACACTGCAATAGGTAAACGACATAAGTGGAATTGCAATTCATAAATCCTTTAATCTTATGCTCAGAGTCCCAAATGTTGGAGCCTTTGTCTATAAAGGGACAAACCTTGCAGTGATTGCAAGGATAACAACCCTTAATCGAGAGAAAGGTGTCACTAGTGGGTTGATTGGGGATGACATCTAACTGGCTTTTGGACACCATTGCCTTTATGGTTTTTGCCCGTCTATATACAATCTTAGGGGCCGGTGGTAGGTGTCCGGCTAGGATGGGGTCGAGTTGCAATACATGCCAGTGTTTCTTGAAAATTCTATTGATGTCTCTTTCACAGGTATTATACTGTGTAATAAACATCACATCATTCTGCTTGTCCACAGAGGCTGCAGGGGTGGTATTGGCCCTCTCATTCTTAGTTGTGAGTAAATTCTTTCTATCAAGGTCACGGGCTCTGCACAGTGCGTTGAGAACAATACTTTCGGGGTACCCCTTTTCCTTGAATCTATCAATGTATGTTAGAGCTTGTGTCTCAAAGGTCTGAGCATTCGAACAATTCCTCCTAAGTCTTAAAAATTGCGAGAAGGGGATATTGTCCTTCCAGGGGCCAAAGTGACAGCTACGATAATCTAAGTAGCTATTTGAATCTACTGCCTTAAAATAAGTGCAAGTCTCAATGAAATCACACTCTGGAAAGTTCTCCGCACTCAGGGCTAAATCCAGATACTCAATTTTGTATTTTTGAAAGTTAGACGTGAACTTCAGATTATAATCATTCACGTTAAGTGTTGACATGAACTCATTGAAACAGGTCTCATCTCCTTTCCACAGTATAACAATATCGTCGATGTAACGTTTTACAAGTACGATATGCTCGTTTTGCAGACCTGTGAGACAGCTGGTTTCCCATTCGGCCATGTATATATTTGCTAGGCTAGGCGCACAAATGGTACCCATCGCTGTCCCACAGGTCTGCAGGAACCACTCCCCCAGGAACTCAAAATAGTTGTGCTCAAGCACAAAGCGTAAACAGTCACACAAGAATGAAACTTTCTCAGGAAACATCAAGGGATCACAATTCAATCTATTCTCAATAGAGCTAATCCCTTTGTTGTGCGGTATGCTTGTGTACAAGGCTTGTACATCTATAGTCACAAAATTAAAGTCAGACTGCCAGCGTATTGGTTCAATTATCTGCAATAGGTGTGTGGAATCCCTGACATATGTCTCAATGAGAGGAACATAAGATTTAATGTATGAATCAACAAACTCAGAGACTCGAGATGTTGCCGGCGTGGGATCCCTGACATCTCGAGTCTCTGAGTTTGTTGATTCATACATTAAATCCTCTCTCTCTTATGTTCCTCTCATTGAGACATATGTCAGGGATTCCACACACCTATTGCAGATAATTGAACCAATACGCTGGCAGTCTGACTTTAATTTTGTGACTATAGATGTACAAGCCTTGTACACAAGCATACCGCACAACAAAGGGATTAGCTCTATTGAGAATAGATTGAATTGTGATCCCTTGATGTTTCCTGAGAAAGTTTCATTCTTGTGTGACTGTTTACGCTTTGTGCTTGAGCACAACTATTTTGAGTTCCTGGGGGAGTGGTTCCTGCAGACCTGTGGGACAGCGATGGGTACCATTTGTGCGCCTAGCCTAGCAAATATATACATGGCCGAATGGGAAACCAGCTGTCTCACAGGTCTGCAAAACGAGCATATCGTACTTGTAAAACGTTACATCGACGATATTGTTATACTGTGGAAAGGAGATGAGACCTGTTTCAATGAGTTCATGTCAACACTTAACGTGAATGATTATAATCTGAAGTTCACGTCTAACTTTCAAAAATACAAAATTGAGTATCTGGATTTAGCCCTGAGTGCGGAGAACTTTCCAGAGTGTGATTTCATTGAGACTTGCACTTATTTTAAGGCAGTAGATTCAAATAGCTACTTAGATTATCGTAGCTGTCACTTTGGCCCCTGGAAGGACAATATCCCCTTCTCGCAATTTTTAAGACTTAGGAGGAATTGTTCGAATGCTCAGACCTTTGAGACACAAGCTCTAACATACATTGATAGATTCAAGGAAAAGGGGTACCCCGAAAGTATTGTTCTCAACGCACTGTGCAGAGCCCGTGACCTTGATAGAAAGAATTTACTCACAACTAAGAATGAGAGGGCCAATACCACCCCTGCAGCCTCTGTGGACAAGCAGAATGATGTGATGTTTATTACACAGTATAATACCTGTGAAAGAGACATCAATAGAATTTTCAAGAAACACTGGCATGTATTGCAACTCGACCCCATCCTAGCCGGACACCTACCACCGGCCCCTAAGATTGTATATAGACGGGCAAAAACCATAAAGGCAATGGTGTCCAAAAGCCAGTTAGATGTCATCCCCAATCAACCCACTAGTGACACCTTTCTCTCGATTAAGGGTTGTTATCCTTGCAATCACTGCAAGGTTTGTCCCTTTATAGACAAAGGCTCCAACATTTGGGACTCTGAGCATAAGATTAAAGGATTTATGAATTGCAATTCCACTTATGTCGTTTACCTATTGCAGTGTGGATGTGGTCTAAGGTATATTGGTAAAACCAAAAGATGTTTAAAAACGCGTCTTTTGGAACACATCCGTAACATTAAGCACGGTGTGACTAACCATAGTGTCCCACGACACTTCAAGGAATGTCATGGTTGTGACCCTTCCAGTCTGCGTGCAAAAGGGATTGAGAAGGTGCAAATGTCAAAAAGAGGAGGTGATCTTGACAAGTTTTTGATTAAACGTGAAACATTCTGGATATTAACTCTTAACACTCTTGTCCCTTCAGGTCTTAATGAAGGCTATGAAATTACTCCGTTTATCAACTGAACCCTTTCCCTTATTTGTTACCATCATTGGCTCCCACTCTGCTTGCGATACTCTTTTAATGTATTTGTCTGCAATATCAGCTCTAATTCTTGTTAGCTTTGTTTTTTAAAATGAATATATATGAATTATGTACTTGCCATGTATTTGCTATGTACTGTTTTTTTATCTAGTATGTATTAGCACTTCAGTTTTCTGGTAACCATGAATATTTTTATGTCTTGGTTGTGATGTAATCTGTAAACATCTGTCAATCAATTGGATGGTCCCCCCCCCCTCTTTTTATATAGAGCATAGTGGGAATATTTTTAATGTATTTAGTGTTTTTTAAAATAATTACTAAATAATTTTTTTTTTTTTTTTTTTTTTTTTTTTTTACTGGTCAAACCTGTATTTATACTAAGGTCCCGGCGGACTATGGTAGTCTAAGATCCCTGCCGCCCCGTTTTGGCCTTGAAATTTTTTAAAAATATGTTGACTAAAAATATGTTGACACGGAGTATCGACATATGTTCGGTGCAGATGTCAACTTTTTCTTGACATATCATATATGGTGCCGGCATTCCAGCAGGGTGCCAGTTAGGTACCTACTGGTGATGCACCTTAAAATTTTATATTATACTTCTTTTCTTTATTGTCGTTAGCTATTTGTTTCTTTTATATAAATATATATTTTTAATGGTGGTATGATGTGTATCACTTTAAGCCACAGTGCCCGGCCCCTCTGATTGATTGACAGATGGTGTGTATTTAATGCTGGTCTGAGCAGGTAGTAGCCACGCCCTCTGACGAAGTCCCAGTGACGAAACGCGTAAGGGCGTGGCCTACCTTGCTCCACCAGCTGTGCTCTCCCGACGGTCGCTCCTGCCACTGGACTCCCCCGCTTCTGCTACGCAAGCCAGCGTATGTCGTTTCGGAGTTCCCCAGGACACGGAGGTCGCCCATACGAGTGAGCTGTTTTGCCTGATGTATCATTATCAAGCCGTGTGGTAACCAGTCCACAGTGTTGTCTTTTTAGGTACGGGCATTACTGTTATGTACCTTGGAGTTTTTATCTCCTTTTTGTGCAATAAATACTCTTTTAATACACTAGGAAGCGCTCCTTCCCATTTCTCTCCTGTTCTACCCATATATATATATATGTATATATATATCCTATCAGGAGACCGGCACTCACTGCTTAATGAGGGTAGCGTTCCTGGTGCCTTCCGTGTGGCGTGCACAATTGACACTCCGATATGCACTCTGGAATCGGCGGCACTCAGTCCAAATAAGTCACCAAACAGACGCCTTTAGACGCCAACGTTTCAATACTTTTTATAGTATTTTCGTCAGGGCAGCAATACGATATATATATATACACATACACATATGGCATCATTAGTCTGACATCTTTCAAATAATTAGGGGATGGTAGGGATATGGGGAGAAGGGTGGGACACCTTTTATATGCATTTTGCTGGTCCTATGACCAACTGGTTGGTAGTGGGATGATATCCAACCTATAAAAGATGCAGGGAGAGGATTGTATTTTAAAAATATCAGTTCAGGATGATTAAAAATGTATACATATACCTGTATCACGGTGCACTGATGTTGGGTCTGGGCTGAGGCGTCTGGGGAAAAGGGAGGAAACACAAACAGATGGTGAAATAGACTGATCATGAAATTCATTTGCAATCTTATCACAGTGCTGTCTCTATCGTGCGATTATATATTAGACCAGTTTTGACCAAAGTGATAGGCTGCTCCTGGGGTTCTACTAAGCCATCATTCTCATCAGAAAACATTCCAGATCCATGCTTGACTTCTCTGGGGCCCTCATGAAAACCAAGTGTATTTTTCAAAAATAGAGCTGTAATCAAAATCCTGGGAAAGGATAACTCAGACTTTTGCTTTGCTTCCATCTCTGAAAAAGGGGGTATGAAGAAGACAGAAGTTTTATGCAACAGCCCTCGATCTTTCCTTCTGCCATGTTTAGGTATAATCCGACAGTTCTGTTTTTCAGCTTTCCAGAATAGAATAGAAAACAGGTTTTCTCCACCTCTCTCTTTCACATGAGTTTTCTCTGGGTCAGCGACTTTCTTGCAGAGGGAAGAATAGAACCAAGTCTCTCTCTCAGCAACCTTCAATGATGTTGTGCTGGTCAGCAAGACTTGGTATGATCCCTCCCACCTGTCTATTAGGCAACCTGAGCGTACAAAATTTTGAATCATCACATAGTCCCCAGGTTCAATTTCATGACAGTTACTGTTTGGCAGGTCAGGAATTGCCAGTTTCAAATTTCTTTGTTGATTTCTCAATTACTGGCTCATCATAACCAAATATTTCATAGTCAATTTGGTTGCATATTAGATCTTCCTGGGGGGTCTATCTTTACATGGATCTGTCGTCCAAAAATAATTTCAAAGGGTGATAGGTTAATTGGTGACCTGGGAGTGGTTCTGATGATATATAACAATAGTGGCAGTGCTTCTGGCCACAACAATCCAGTTTCAGCCATCACTTTGCTTAGCTTGTTCTTAATAGTTTAGTCCATCCTCTCCACCTTAGTGTGAGTTTTACTATTAATACCCATATGTTTGCACATGACTTGAATAACTTCACCTTTAAAATGGGTACCCCTATCACTTTCAATGATTTTAGGGATACCATATCTACACCAGCAATTTTCTTTTTGGTAAATACGTCAGTGTTTGTGGCTGCAGGGAATGCCTCTACCCAGTTTGAAAACACATCACTGCACACCAAAATATAGTTTACATTTCTACAGGGTGGTACCTGTATAAAATCAATTTTTATTACCTGTAGGAGGGATATGGGATGGCTCAGTTGGTATTGTCTTGCCAATGTACTTTATCAAGCAAGTAAGACATGACATTGCTTTCTTGCATGCCTGAGAGGAGAACCCTGGTGTGCTCCAGTGGGCTCTTACCAATTTGCACATACCTTCCTTGCCCATATGAGACCATATGCTGCTTTAGCTAGGCTTGGGAGATGTGCCCTGGGGGCCACTGGCTTACCTTGTCCATCTCTCCAGAGTCCTGAGGACTCCTGACCATACACCTTCACCTTCCAGACAGCCTTCTCCTTCAGGGAACACAAATCTTGCATTTCAATATGTTGTGTGATGTCAGTGGTCAGATGCCTCAGTCCTGTGTCCCAAGTATTTAACCCATGTCTGACAAAATTGTAATTTATCCTTAGAAACCTTATGTCCTGTCTATTAAAGATGAAACAAAAGCTGTTTAGTATCTGCCAGAGAGGACTTGAACAAATCAGAGCATAACAACAAGTCATCAACATATTGTATCAACACTGATCCATTCTTAAGCTTAGAGGATTTCAAACAGTCATGCAGGGCCTGGTAGAAAATACTTCACTAGATCGGTCATGCTTTAAGCCATCGTTTGGCAACACAGGCTTTCAACTCCCTCCACAAATTTTCGATTGGGTTGAGGTCTGGAGACTGGCTAGGCCACTCCAGGACCTTGAAATGCTTCTTATGGAGCCACTCCTTAGTTTTCCAGGCAGTGTGTTTGGGGTCATTAATTATAGAATATTGGAGGTTATTGTGAAAAATAATAGCTACACCTCTAGACTTGTTACTGAATGACAAGATTCAGGAAGAATGTCTCTTTTATGGTGCACCAAGAGGAATAACACATTAAAATATAACCTTTATTGTATTAATTGTTAAAAAGATATTGTGAAATAAAACCACATAAAGACATACAAATGTATACACAAACATGTGTACATTCCTGTACAAACATAGATTTAATGAGATACCGATACCTCTATATCTCCAACTGTTAGAGTACATACTCTCGTTCAATTATTTCCTACACAATGGACAATTATTTGTCCAGAAGACTGGGTGTGCGATGGGGTCTCCAGTTGCCCCGTCGCTAGAGAATATATACATGTTCGAGCAAGAACAGATATTCTTCTTTGATAAACCATACATCAATGATAAAATATTTTTGTTAACCTGTTACATCGACGATCTCCTGCTTTTTTGGATTTGGAGATTCAAACATTAATGAGTCTGATTCACCTATAAAATTCACGTTCCAAATGAGCCGATGCTCTATTAATTATTTGGACGTTAACATCACAATTTGTGAACAACAAATAAGGACATCAGTATATACAAAGGACACAGACGGCAATATGTTTTTAATGTACAATTGTCATCCTCTAGTGCTTAAACGGGGTCTCCCCCGTTCTCAAATGATGCGGGCAGCCCGTATCACCAATGATAAAACAATATTGAACCAGACCTTTGAGGATATGATCTCCAAATTCTCTGTGCATGGATACAATTACAAAACACTATGTGAACAAAAAAATGAAGTTCTCAGGGGACTGAACCAAGGGGAGGGAGTGTTCTGGAATGAACATCTCAACCCCCTCCTTCATGAGGCTGACACTGCGAACCCAATCCCCCGGAAGTTCTCACCCTCTGAAAAATTCACCAATCATAATGACAACAAGGAGTACACCTTTATAAATTGCAACACCACATCAGTAATTTATCTACTGGAATTTTCATGTCACCTAAAATACGTGGGAAAGACCAAAAGACCTTTGAAACTGCGTATTCAGGAACACACCCGGAATATTAAGAACAAGATTGACAACCATGCACTTTATAAACACTTTGAAACTCAGCACAACGCAAATCCAGATGGAATGACCTTTAAAGCCATCGAATGGGTCAAACTGGGACCAAGAGGTGGCGATCTAGCTAATAAGCTCTCCCAGAGGGAAATGTACTGGATCTTGAAGTGTGGAGTTGAACACACTACATCCCCTGGGTTTTAATGACAGCTATGAAATAGCACCGTTTTTATAAGGTCAATCTTGAGTGTACCATTCTTTAATTACTTTCTTCCCTTTCCTCACATACACTTCTTCTTCGTTTTATATAAAAAAAACTTTGACTGCGTAGTATTAATCAAGTTTATAAAGATAGTAATCTCTGAAAACTAAGGAACTCCAACAGTCGTCGTATTAATCTACAGTCAAACCACACGTTGATACGCCCAACTCTGTACGATCTTGGAAGCTAAGCAGGCTAGTACCAAGATGGGAGACCTCTTGGGAAAAAAGGGTTTGGAGGACCCGCACCATAAATTCAGTGTTGGTATTTTATATAATTTTATTTTTGGGTGGTAAAAATACTCGCCTGCCAGGAATTTTTATCAAATATAGTTCCTGGCCTGCTAGGGTGCAGCCCCCTGATTTGTCATTTAGGCAATATGAACAAGAGGAAAGAAAAAGAAATCAGTTTTAAATGGGGCGCACTCCTCACCCAAGATGTCTTCTTAAAGACTTTTTACAAAAACTTACCTACTGTTAGGTGTATATTTTATTAGTGTATATTAACACGTTGGCCTATCCGGCCATCACTTGTATTGTGGGTTTTCAATTTTATTAATTGTATTAAACCTTTATATGATATATTCCCTTTACAAGGGATAACACATAGCGAAATTATTAAAAACAAATAAAGATATAGAAAAAACGAAGAAATAGAGATTTAAAAAGTGTCTCTGTGACCTATTTGTAGCTGTATAGAATTTGCTTATTGCAACTGTATAAGATCTGTGTTCACTGCGATTGTAATAAAGAGAGTTTCTTTCTCGTCTGCTGTGTTGTGTGTCTTTGTTTTATGTATTATTATTATTATTATGTATCCACTCCTCCTTTGACTTTTAATGTCATAAGATTGTTATCCAATTGGTAGGTTGGTATACTTTATGTATGAGTATGATTTTTACTCCCACACAATTTCTGGTGAAATTATTCTGTCTCAAGGTGTATATCAAGTTCTCACCCTAATGTATCAAGGATCACTTCTTCTGGATGCTCACAAATTTACTTGCTGTCCTGAAGTGTGATAATTGGTCTCAAACATCGCGAAAAAGGGGTGCTTGCCGTTTAGCCTGGTACTCCCTTGTATGAGATGTCTAAGTGTCAATGGACAGGGATTCTCACATATGTATGCACAAATGTGTTGGGGTCACAATTACTGATACATGCGGATAGGGACACCAGTCTGGTTAAATGACACTGATGTGTTCATCAAAGGTGTTCCCTACCATTTACCACTGTATCTAGGTACGCACTATGGAGTTGATTTATTGAGTGATGTTCTTAAACCAAAACGTAGTGTGAAACCTTGGCGTACAGGCTGGGTAACCACACGATTCAGATCGTGGTTTTATTGTGACTTCCCCTTTAAATATGCACATTTATTGGTCCAACTTATTGGGTTCAATGTTTTAGTAATCAGGCGTGCCCATGCAGGTAAAATTTATATCCAAATGCACAAAAAATATATAGTTTACAACTGAGTTATATTCTCATTTACGTTTTGCATTAGATATTTTGATTGTTTTACATAAAGTGTGGTGTTCCTGCGTACAGACCGGGAAATCACAGGATTGGATCGCAATTTATTTTGCGCAAGTCAGAGTGGTATTGGTATCCACTTAGTGATTTATTACTTTTTAATGTGGACACAAGTTAGTCAATCCCCTTATGCTCTGTAAGGCAGATATTCGCTAGGTCTGAATTTTATTACATTGCCGCGTACATATGTGGCAATCCACAGATTTGATTCCTAAATTGGATCTGTTCATGCAGTGTTATTGTCACACTACTTGTGCATGAAGTGATACATGGATGAGAATAAATATGACTCTGTTTATTTATTGATAATATCAAATTTCTAAGGAAAAGTTTCTCTTGTTATGACATTAAAAGTCAAAGGAGGAGTGGATACATAATAATAAAACATAAAACAAAGACACACAACACAGCAGACGAGAAAGAAACTCTCTTTATTACAATCGCAGTGAACACAGATCTTATACAGCTACAAATAGGTCACAGAGACACTTTTTAAATCTCTATTTCTTCGTTTTTTCTATATCTTTATTTGTTTTTAATAATTTCGCTATGTGTTATCCCTTGTAAAGGGAATATATCATATAAAGGTTTAAAACAATTAATAAAATTGAAAACCCACAATACAAGTGATGGCCGGATAGGCCAACGTGTTAATATACACTAATAAAATATACACCTAACAGTAGGTACGTTTTTATAAAAAGTCTTTAAGAAGACATCTTGGGTGAGGAGTGCGCCCCATTTAAAACTGATTTATTTTTCTTTCCTCTTGTTCATATTGCCTAAATGACAAATCAGGGGGCTGCACCCTAGCAGGCCAGGAACTATATTTGATAAAAATTCCTGGCAGGCGAGTATTTTTACCACCCAAAAATAAAATTATATAAAATACCAACACTGAATTTATGGTGCGGGTCCTCCAAACCCTTCCCCCCCTGATTTTTGCATTGGCTGTCGAGCCTCTGGCTGAGAGAATTTGGTCTACGGAGGGCCTGAGAGGTCCATATATAGATGGCCTCTATCATACCATTAGTCTTTTTGCTGATGATATTCTTTTAACTCTGCTAAGTCCCAACACAGCACTCCCGACTCTACATACAATATTAGATGAATATTCTAATATCTCCTACTATAAATTGAACACGACGAAAACAGAGGCCCTCCCCTTCAATATCCCTTGGGAGGATATCCAGTTTCTCAAGACCAATATAGATATGCCTGGCAGCTTAGGTCCATAAAATACCTAGGGGTCCATGTATCTAGAGACTGTGATATATTCGACTGCAATTATAAACCGTTATTACACTCCTTCAAAAAATTAACTGAAGACTGGCTGGTGCACGAGATCTCCTGGCTGGGTCGCATAACCGCTTCCAAAATGGTACTTCTACCTAAACTCCTGTACTTGTTTAGGGCTATTCCTAGGCTTCCTCACAAATCACTTATAGGTGACTTCAATAAACTTTATTCCAAATATATCTGGAAAGGTGCCAGGCCTCGGGTCGCTAGGCAGACCCTAGTCTTACCCAAACGCAGCGGGGGAGTAGCATATCCCGACCTTGATAGCTATCACTCTGCGTGCTTGATAAGTCAGGCCAGAGACTGTCTTGTTTCCGGTTCACCTAAACCCTGAGTCCGTATAGAAAACTCCTTCATTGGTAAACTCTCCCTAGCTGACTTGCTCTGGCTTCCACGCCAGGCAATTCCAGGCAACTTCTGGAGATCACAGGGTCTGACTCGCTTGGGAGATCTTTTTGTATCAAAAAGTCTAGTGCCGTTTATTGAACTACAAACTAAATATGGCATCCCTAAACATAATTTTTATAAATTCCTACAAATTCGCCACTGGCTCCACAAATACCTGAAGAGTACCACTGCCTCCCCTGCCTTTCCGAGAATCTTATACGCTTGGCTCACTTCCCCAAGCCACAGAGGTGGGATCTCTAAACTGTATCAGTATGAGGTGACTAAATCTAAAAAGGATAAATTACCAGCCCACATCAGATGGGAAAGGGATATGTCTGTGACACTCTCGGCTGAGAACTGGGATTCTATCTCCCAGTCTGGCTTCAAGATGTCTAAATGTCTATCCCATGCGGAAACATTTTTTAAACTATCTCAGAGGGCATACCTTACACTCAGTAGGCTAAACAGCATCTGGCCATCGATCTCTCACCTGTGCTGGAGAAAAATGCGGTGAGATTGGAACAATATACCATATTTTCTGGGAGTGCCTCCCCCTACGGCCCTTTTGGTCAGAGATATTTTCTCTTATTAGGGAGGTACTGAGGGTTCAGGTCTCTCCATGAATACTCTCCTATAATGAGAGTATTCATGGTGGCGATAAATATATACTGGGTTCATTCTAATAGCTTCTAAGGCTGCTTTTGGTCAACTATGGAAATCCATTCATCTGAAGTGGCTCAAATGGTCTGAATACCGTGAAAGAGTGGGCCTTCCCATTCTACCTCGAATGATATCAGATGTCCGCTTGCTCGACTCACCAAGGTCACAACCTGATCTCTGATACCTCTAAGCATTGCAGCACATTACACTTCACTAGTTACACTGTTATATAGCTAACTCCTTAAGTGTCACTTTCAGCTATTTAATGTTGAGGTTTTCCAGTTTGTCTTATGTGTCACCCCCCCCCCTCATGTTTCAGTATGTCCTTGTCTTAAGTCATTTATGTGTTTCCCCTTACTACCTGGGCTAGCAGTCTGTCCGACCTGTTTGTTTTATGCTGTAAACCATTTCTGCTGTGTGCGAGTCTATATGACTCATCCTTTATATAATTGTCGGAAATATTGTAACTTGTCCACAGTTGTATAAACGGTTCGTTTGCCTTAATAAAAATCGAATATTAAAAAATATATATATATATATATTAAAATAAAAAAATTTATAGTGTATTTTATTATTTTTTTTATCATTGATTGAACTCTATTTTTGTCTTAATTTACATAAATAAATTATGGTTTTTTTTAATACTGAATATATGGTTATTGTATGGTATATACCTTGTAACATCACATTGTAGTGGTGTCTCGCTAATATTGTCAGGCGCCTGTTTTCTCTCACCCCTTCCCGCCATATCTATAGATATATATCTATCTATAGAGAGAGAGAGAGAGAGAGAGGTATCTATAGATATAGCTGTAGATATATCTATATATCTATATCTATATATATCCACTCCAAAAATAATGGCACTTGGGAGGCAAAAAGATAACTTTAACACATAAACAACGTGTATTTGGGTTAAGCTTTCAGGATTTGACCCCCTTCCTCAGAACACATACTACAGCCTGACACATACGTTAATGCCATGGCCCCAGTATTGGAAAGCTGTGGATGTATCAGCACGGCTATTCTCTGCCGAACCTCCAGCCACCCGCCTGCAGTGCTGTAGTCCTCCTGCCCCTGTCGAACCCCTCAGTGCTGCAGTTGCTGCTACAGAACTTGGCACCTCCTCATTGCCTTTGGCAGAGCATGTAACTCTTGGCAGAGCATGTTAACCCTGTGGCAACGAGCATGTTAAACCCTGGAAGAGCATGTAAATCCTGACAGAGCATGTAACTCCTGGCAGAGCATGTAACTCCATGGCAATGAACATGCTAACCCCATGGAAATGAGCATGTTAACCCCTGGCAGAGCATGATAACCCCTGGCATCAAGCAGGAAACCCATAGCAATGAGCATGTACTGTATTTACAGAACTTTCTGTATGTGGCATAATATGTAATTATGGTGTGTGATATTATATGTAATAGGCATCACAGTGTGTGTCATTATGAGTAATGAGCATTATGGTGTGTGGAATAACGTGTAATGGGAATTACAGCATGTGGTAAAATATGTAGGGCATTACAGTGTGTGGCATAATGAGTAATAGCCATTATAGCATGTGGTATAATATGTAATGGGTGTGTGACATGTGCATACCTCCCAAAATGACCCTCTCCAGGAGGGACACAATGCTCTGCTCCTTGACTTCCATCTTGATGTACAGTATGATTGCCATCACCTGTGTTGAAACACCTGTAACGCTGTTTTATTCTTGGTCTTGGAATATAAGTTTATACAGTGCCTCCACCCCAAGCAGTGTCTTATGTAACAATGCAAATTAAATATATATATAGTTGGTGACAACTATCTGGGTGAGCTTGGGGAATCACCCGAAATAATGATCTGTAGGATTAATCAATTGAACAATTTATTTATACCTCTGTTGCTAATACACACAACAAGTTATATCCTACAATACCAGTTCACGGTTGATAACAGCATATATACATATATGCTTCTGCTGTGAGGTAGAGGGACAGACTTAATATTGATTATATACTTTGTATCCACTGAGCATTGCTCTCCACAGATAGAGGACAGTCCTACAGTACTATTTGACAGGCTCCTCTGACACCCTTCGCTACCTTTTGCCACTTTACAGTGTAATATATCCTGCTAGGATGGGACTTTAATGTGATTTCACTGAATGCATATATAGTGCGAATATTTATGTCACATGTGCTTCCTCTGCTTCTCTTAGCTATATATACATATTATGCAGCCTGTCGTGCCATCCTTATTTCACTGGTGCTTTAGCCACTTCACTCAGATGTATATTTATAATATGCAGGATGAAGTTTAACCCCTTCCTGACAGAGCCAGTTTTTGCGTTCCTGACAGAGCCCTTTTTTTCAAATCTGACATGTCTCACTTAAGTGGGGATAACTTTTTTTTGCTTTTACTTATCCCAGTGATTTTGAGATTGTTTTTTCGTGACACATTGTACTTCAAGTTAGTGGTAAATTTGGGTCGATGCAGTCTGTGTTTTTTTGTGAAAAATACCAAAATGTCGTAAAAAAATGGAAAATTTAGCAATTTGCAAAATGTTAAATTTTCTGCTTGTGAGACAAATAATCATACCACTCAAAATAGTTAATAACTAACAAAGACCATATGTCTACTTTATGTTGACATCATTATTTCAACTTCCTTTTAATTTTTTGGGACACTAGGAGGCTTACAATATGAATAGCAAATTCTCAAATTTTCAAGAAAATTTCAAACACTGATTTTTTTAGGGACCAGTTCAGTTCTGATGTGACTTTGAGGGACTTGTATGTGAGACACCCCCATAAATGATGCCATTTCAAAAACTGCACCCCTCACAGTATTCAAAACAGCATTTTGGAAGTTTGTTAACCCTTTAGGTGTTTCACAGGAATTAAAACAAAGTGTAGGTGAAATTTCAAAATTTCTTTTTTTTTGCAGATTTGCAATTTTAATACATTTTTCTAAGGAACACAATACATTTTACTAGAGAAATGTGACTGAAAATTGATTCCCCCAATTCTTTTGTTTTCATAAATATCCTATATGTGGCCCTAGTGTGCACGGTGACCAAACCACAGGCTTCATAATAGAAGGAGCACCTACTTGATTTTGGAGCCTCCTTTTTATGAGATTATTTTTTAGGCACCATGTAGGTTTCTAGGCACCATAAGATGCTAAAAGTTAGGAACCCCCCCACAAGTGACCCCATTTTGCAAACTACACCCCTCAGGGAATTCATCTAGGGGTATAGTGTACATTTCAAACCCCCAGGGGTTTCACCAATTGTGGTACAACTGGGCAGTGAAAATGAAAAATTATTTTTTTTACACAAAAATGCAGTTCTGGCTCCAAATTTGTCATTTTCAGAAGGTATGAAGGAGACAAAGCACCCCAAAATCTGTGCCCCAATTTCTTCCGAGTACGGCAATGCCTCACATGTGACCAAAAAATACCAGTTGGGTGCATGGCAGGACTCAGAAGGGAAGGAGTGATTTTTGGATTTTGCAGCTCAGATTCTGGTGGAATTTTGGTGGGTGCTATGTCGCATTAGCAAGACCCCCAAAGCACCAATACAGTGGAACCCCCCCACAAGTGACCCCATTTTGCAAACTACACCCCTCAGGGAATTCATCTAGGGGTATAGTGTACATTTCAAACCCCCAGGGGTTTCACCAATTTTGATACAAGTGGGCAGTGAAAATGAAAAATTACATTTTTTTGCACAAAAATGCAGTTCTGGCTCCAAATTTGTCATTTTCAGAAGGTATGAAGGAGACAAAGCACCCCAAAATCTGTGCCCCAATTTCTCCCGAGTACGGCAATGCCTCACATGTGACCAAAAAATACCAGTTGGGTGCATGGCAGGACTCAGAAGGGAAGGAGTGATTTTTGGATTTTGCAGCACAGATTCTGGTGGAATGAATGGTGGGTGCTATGTTGCACCAATACAGTGGAACCCCCCCACAAGTCACCCCATTTTGCAAAGTACACCCCTCAGGGAATTCATCTAGGGGTATAGTGTACATTTCAAACCCCCAGGGGTTTCACCAATTTTGATACAAGTGGGCAGTGAAAATGAAAAATTACATTTTTTTACACAAAAATGCAGTTCTGGCTCAAAATTTTTCATTTTCAGAAGGTATGAAGGAGAAAAAGCACCCCAAAATATGTGCCCCAATTTCTCCCGAGTACGGCAATGCCTCACATGTGACCAAAAAATACCAGTTGGGTGCATGGCAGGACTCAGAACGGAAGGAGTGATTTTTGGATTTTGCGGCTCAGATTCTGGTGGAATTTTGGTGGGTGCTATGTCGCATTAGCAAGACCCCCCAAGCACCAATACAGTGGAACCCCCCCACAAGTGACCCCATTTTGCAAACTACACCCCTCAGGGAATTCATCTAGGGGTATAGTGTACATTTCAAACCCCCAGGGGTTTCACCAATTTTGATACAAGTGGGCAGTGAAAATGAAAAATTACATTTTTTACACAAAAATGCAGTTCTGGCTCAAAATTTTTCATTTTCAGAAGGTATGAAGGAGAAAAAGCACCCCAAAATCTGTGCCCCAATTTCTCCCGAGTACGGCAATGCCTCACATGTGACCAAAAAATACCAGTTGGGTGCATGGCAGGACTCAGAAGGGAAGGAGTGATTTTTGGATTTTGCAGCTCAGATTCTGGTGGAATTTTGGTGGGTGCTATGTCGCATTAGCAAGACCCCCAAAGCACCAATACAGTGGAACACCCCCACAAGTGACCCCATTTTGCAAACTACACCCCTCAGGGAATTCATCTAGGGGTATAGTGTACATTTCAAACCCCCAGGGGTTTCACCAATTTTGATACAAGTGGGCAGTGAAAATGAAAAATTAAATTTTTTTACACAAAAATGCAGTTCTGGCTCAAAATTTTTCATTTTCAGAAGGTATGAAGGAGAAAAAGCACCCCAAAATCTGTGCCCCAATTTCTCCCGAGTACGGCAATGCCTCACATGTGACCAAAAAATACCAGTTGGGTGCATGGCAGGACTCAGAACGGAAGGAGTGATTTTTGGATTTTGCAGCACAGATTCTGGTGGAATGAATGGTGGGTGCTATGTTGCACCAATACAGTGAAACCCCCCCACAAGTGACCCCATTTTGCAAACTACACCCCTCAGGAAATTCATCTAGGGGTATAGTGTACATTTCAAACCCCCAGGGGTTTCACCAATTTTGATACAAGTGGGCAGTGAAAATGAAAAATTACATTTTTTTACACAAAAATGCAGTTCTGGCTCAAAATTTTTCATTTTCAGAAGGTATGAAGGAGAAAAAGCACCCCAAAATCTGTGCCCCAATTTCTCCCGAGTACGGCAATGCCTCATGTGTGACCAAAAAGTTGCAGGACTCAGAAGGGAAGGAGTGATATTTGGATTTTGCAGCACAAATTCTGGTGGAATGATGGTGGGTGCTATGTCGCATTAGCAAGACCCCCAAAGCACCAATACAGTATAACCCCCCCACAAGTGACCCCATTTTGCAAACTACACCCCTCAGGGAATTCATCTAGGGGTATAGTGTACATTTCAAACCCCCAGGGGTTTCACCAATTTTGATACAAGTGGGCAGTGAAAATGAAAAATTACATTTTTTTACACAAAAATGCAGTTCTGGCTCAAAATTTTTCATTTTCAGAAGGTATGAAGGAGAAAAAGCACCCCAAAATCTGTGCCCCAATTTCTCCCGAGTACGGCAATGCCTCACATGTGACCAAAAAATACCAGTTGGGTGCATGGCAGGACTCAGAAGGGAAGGAGTGATTTTTGGATTTTGCGGCTCAGATTATGGTGGAATGAATGGTGGGTGGTATGTGGCATTAGCAAGACCCCCGAAGCACGGTGAAATTATGAACCTAATAATCCATAGATGTGTGGTATATTTTAAAACACTCCTTTATACATAGGCCGGGTTTGTCGGGGCAAGTGTCACACTGGAAAATAGTTTGCTTTCTTATTCCCTTTTTATAGCAAACTTTGCACCTTTTTTGTGTCCTGCCCTTTTTTCCAGTGGAGGGGATTTCATCAGGAAAATGCTGCCCTGGTACAATACGGGGGCCAGTACTAGAAGTACTGGGGCCCTCAGCCTGCTGGTTCCCAAATATTAGGCCCTTTATGACTTCCTCTTGAAAGTGCATAAATGTCCCCCTCTGGCCGGTAGAACGGAATAGCACGTAAGCGTTATACAGTGCCATCTGGATGATATACACGGCCAGCTTCTTGTACCAGATTTTTGTTTTCCGCAGGGCACTGTACGGCTTCAGTACCTGATCTGAAAGATCCACTCCGCCCATGTACCTATTGTAATCCAGGATACAATTAGGTTTTGAGGTGTGGGTACTGGTACCTCGTACAGGGACGGAGGTGGTACTGTCTCCGTGAATTGTTGTCAGTATAAGGACATCCCTCTTGTCCTTATATTTGACCAACAACATATTTTCGGTGCATATTCCCCTGCTTTCACCCCTTCTCATTACTTGGGCAATGTGCGTTTTTGGGAGGCCTCTTTGGTTCTTGCGCACAGTACCGCAAGCTGCTGTACCTCTTGAACCAAGGGCCTTAAACAGGGGGATGCTGGTGTAAAAGTTATCCACATAGAGGTGATAACCTTTATCCAGGAAGGGGTGCACTAAATCCCAGACAATTTTTCCACTAACACCTACGAGGGAGGGGGGGCATTCTGGCGGTTCAATTCTTGAATCCTTCCCTTCATATACCCTAAACCTGTGGGTGTACCCTGAGGTGCTTTCACACAACTTATACATTTTTATGCCATACCTTGCCCTCTTACTGGGAAGGTACTGGCGGAATTTAACCCTTCCTTTAAAATGTATAAGGGACTCGTCTATGCAAATGAATTTATCTGGGATGTACATGTCTTCAAATTTGGCACTGAAATGATCAATGACCGGCCTGACTTTGAATAGCCGGTCAAAGGTGGGATCATCTCTGGGTGGGCACTGTGCATTATCGTTGTAATGCAAAAATTTAAGGATCGTCTCAAATCGAGCCCGGGGCATGGCCATACGATAAAATGGGGTGCTGTACAGAACATCTGTACTCCAATATTGCCTAATTTCTGGCTTTTTTACTATGCCCATATGAAACACCAGACCCCAAAACGTCATCATCTCTACTGCATCTACAGGGGTCCACCTAGCAAATGATGACGTGGGGTTTTGAGCAATAAACTGCTGGGCATATAAATTAGTTTGGTCCACCATTAAATTTATAAAATCATCAGAGAAAAATAATTTGAAAAAGTCAATTTCTCTGAGACCTGTGGAATCAAATTGGATTCCTGGCATGGCCAAAAACTCAGGAACCTGGGGCTCAAAATTGTCTGGTGGTGGGGTCCATACGAGATCAATTATTGGGGGGGGGGGTCTCAGCTGCTCTACGGGGGCGTCTTTGAGGGGGTCCCTCATCACCAGAGGAGGAAGAGGAGCTTAAGGCGAATCCTTCAAATTCCCCGCTTGCATCACTGGCTGTGTCAGAGTCAGAAGCAAGCAGGGCATATGCCTCCTCCGCTGAATACATTCTTCTGGATGACTGGGATGACATTTGGGATGACATTTGGGATGCCATTTTTATTTTTGTGTTACTGGTAGTGAAATGTTTCAACACGTGTATAGTGTAGGGGGGGGTACAAACTTTATTTCAACCCGGGGGGTATGTAGTGTGTAGTGTGTATGTAGTGTGCAGAAAAAAAAAAATACTTTATACAAAAAAAAAAAAATGGAGGGGTTAAAAAAAAAAAAAATAGAAGGGGTTAAAAAAAAAATTGAAGGGGTTAAAAAAAAAAATTGAAGGGGTTAAAAAAAAAAAAAAAAAGGTCCTGCGCCAAAAATTGAGCACAGATGTTGGTCAGTAACGTCCGTCACTGAACAGCGCTGAAAGGCAACAGGAATTTGATCAAAAAAAAAAAAAAAAATAGATCAACCCTGTGCCGAAAAAGATGATCAGTGATGTACGTCACTGATCCGCGCACAGCGGCCACAGGACACCCACAAAATCACAGTGTGTGTAAAAAAAAAATTAAAAAAAGACCCCACAGCACACACAAAAAAAAAAAAAGGTGATCAGTGATGCGACACTGATTACCAGTGAGGGGCAGCAGGTGCAACTGACAGTGCAACTGGCAGGTATATATAAAAAAAAAAAAAAACCTCTGCACCCCTAAAAAGTTGCTGATCACCTCAGATATAGTGATCAGCACAAAAGGCGGGGGCAGCAGACACAAAATTTAGCACTCTCTATCACTCTCTGTCGCTATCTCTCTCTATCTCTCTATCTCTCACTATCTAACACTCTATGACACTGCAGCAGCAGCAGTGACAGGTATATATATATATAAAAATACCCTGCGCCTCCAAAAAGTTGCTGATCAGTTAATTTATACTGATCAGCACAAAAGGGGGGGCAGCAGTCAGTTATATAAAAAATATATAGCACAATCTGTCACTATCTCTATCTCTCTCTCTCTATCTCTCTCTATCTCTCTCTATCTATCTATAACTATCACACTGCAGCAGCACAAAATATAGCACTCTCTGTCACTAGGCCTCTCTATCTCTCTCTCTCTATCTCTCTCTATATCTCTCTATCTCTCTCTATCTCTCTCTATCTCTCTCTATCTCTCTCTCTATAACTATATCACACTGCAGCAGCACAAAATACAGCACTCTCTGACACTATCTGACACTATCTCTCTCTATCTCTCTCTATCTAACTAACGCTATTACACTGCAGCAGCACAAGTTCACAGGAAGTCACAAGTAACAGGATCCAGGAAGCATCCAGCACACTACAAGCACAGATGAAGCAGCCAAGATATTTGCAAGGATCAGGTAAGTATTTTGCAAGGTTCTGGTCAGTATATCGCGGCAGATTGGCACGGTGACCGCACTGCACGCAATTCCAGACCGGAATGGCGTCTGCAGTGCAGTCACCGTTAGTTTAAACCCCCCTCCATGGCTGTGATTGGTCCGTCGGTCCGACGGACCAATCACGGCCTTTGGGGGCGGGCGGGGTGAGGTGGGGTGACACCAGTGTCACCCTTACACCCCGCGGTGATTGGTGCTGTACTTTACAGCACCAATCACCTCCGATCGCGTGTCACCGGCGAACGTTATTCGCCGGTGACACAGAAAACGCTGTAATTGGCTGTTCACACTGAACAGCCAATCACAGCGATCGCCGACGGGGGGGCGGCATCGCAGCCCCCCTGGGCATGCACGGACATGTCTGCTGTCAGGGACAGCAGACATGTTGAAACTGTCACCGCGTCTATAGACGCGGTGACAGTTAAATGCCATGACGTACATTTACGCCATGTGTCGGGAAGTACTTCCCGACCATGACGTAAATGTACGTCAATTGTCGGGAAGGGGTTAATAGTCTGTTTCTGGGTGTACCTGAGAACCTATCTGCAGGAGGATAGATGTAGCTGATGTGCTCAATTTCTCCCTCTCACTCAGTGTCACAGTATGGCCAGCAATATATATAATGCTCCTGCTCCGTGTATATGGTGAGGGATGTCCCTCCCTTAATTTCTAATATGGGAGGTTTTGGAGCGGAACTCACCACCCCTTTTCTTTTTTTTTTTCAAAACTTTTTATTGAGACATTCTGTGCATAGTACAAAACATATCTGTTGTTGTAACATTTCTTACATTCTGAGTATCCAAAAGTTCAAATAAACTTCTCCATTCACATTATTATACATTCGTGTACAGTCTGTTTCATTTTGTTATCTTTCAGAGATTCAAGTACAGTATTATGTTAAGTTATAGTGGTTACTCAATAGGGACCGGGGGATCTTGTGCGGCTATTCGACCTAGATACCATGTAGTAGACTGTAGACTGTCGTGTATCATCTTCCTTGTACTTAGTGGAAGGGTCGGCATATATGATTCCCATAACATAAAATTTTTTCCAACTTTTTTACCTCGATCTACTATGGCCTCCACCCAGTCCATCCTAAACAAAAAGTGTAATTTGGACCGAAATAAGGTGAATTGTGGGGGTGTGGGGTCAATCCAGCTTTGGAGGATAGTTTTTCTACCAGCTGCACTCAAAGCCAACAGTAATTTCTTGCATTCTTTTGTCATGCGGGTATTCGGGTCAAATACTCCCAGAATTGCCCATTCTGGGGGAAAAGGGGACAAAGTTAACTAGATTTGCCTCTGCATATCGTTTCACCATTAGCCAGAAGTAACGAATGATAGGGCATGCCCACAGACAATGGTACGTATCTGCGTTGTCTGAGTGGCATTTTGGGCAAGTGTGAGTGTCTGAGGTTCCCATATGGAAACGTCTGACGGGGGATAAGTATGAGTTGTGGTAGGTGTTTAGGAATAGCTCGGTATACATATTGGCTTTGAGTGTTTGTCTGGAATATAGAAGGCCTTTCTGCAATTGTGGTATTGAGAGTGCGGGGAGGTGGTCTAGCCAAGTGATCATACCACCTTTGATCTTGGTATAGTCCAAGATCTGTCTCAAGAAGGTGTAGTGAATGGATATTGCTCTTGAAGTTGGGACCGTATAGGTGAGCATTGTGTCTAAGGTGTTATTCCAGTCCTTATTGGAGAAATGCCCTATCACATGTAGTATATCAAAATTGGTTTGCAGAAAGGCCAAAGGGTATGGGCTGACCATAGGATATTTATCCACCACCCCTTTTCTATGGTAAGCTGACACTTTCCTCAGCTCCTCAGCTTCTCTGTGTCACACGGAGTTAGCCATGTAATATCCCCGCGGCAACAGTTAATACTTCACCCAGCAGCAGGCTGCTTCTCTCTCACCACTCTCATCAGAGAGAAAAAGCTCCAGAAACTTCCCCAGCTTCCCCTTTTATAAACTCATCTTCAGCGGGCAACTGAACTACAGCCCATGCGCACGCCAACTTTATTTAACTCTCTCTCGGGTACAATCAGTTCGCTCTGAAATATCTCCCCCAACTGTAAAGAGATTGGCACATTCCCTTAACTCTTTCATTTGTATAGACGAATCCACTGTAGAGAATGAAGTGGTGTTTCCCTTCTACCACCTCTTTCTCACTTATAGGTAGCCATAAAGCCTTTTCTACGAAAAGTTTTGCTTATAATATTCTCTCTGTGAGAGGGACATACCAAATACATTCTGTTATAGTATCCAAGAAACATATAAAGATAGTAGTCCACATACATATAAGTATATTTACCTATATCACTCCCAAACAGGGTTTACACACCTTTCTTATCAATTAACCTGTTCAGCACAGGTGATGGCAATCATACATTCAGAGAAAAGTCCAGGAGCAGAGCATTGTGTCCCTCCTGGAGAGGCTCATGTTGGGAGGTATGCATGTGTAATAGGCATTGCGGTATAAATTTGGCGTGCACTGTCCCTATTTCCGGCTCTGCACTTTCATCCTGTATCCTACATTTGAAAGAAATTGGCAAGCCCTGGTACATGATGGTGGCATGAGGGAGCAAGCGCTGGTGGAGTATGCATTGATCGCCCTTCGTGGGGGCCCCGGGAAGTTTTTGTACCGGGGCCCAGGATTTCTCTTGGCAGCCCTGGGTGCAGCATGCTGCAGACTGGCCTCTCTGCCTTCCAGGCAAGAGCTGTTGATCGTAGGGCTGGTTATGTGCTGTACCCCTGTACATGTCCCACACACAATCCTGTCCCTGATAAACTCGCTTGCACATAATCACATTACTGGATACTCAGAGGGGCATGCACAGTAGAGCCTAAAAGCATGTCTGTCTACTATATTATTGTTACTTACTGTATGTAGTACAGTAATTCCTGAATTTTTTTGGTACTTGTTTCCTAGCACGGCGCCCCTGATTTTGATTGAAGTGTATCTTATCGCATCGTATCACATGCAATATAGTGGCATGCAATGCATGCGATGCAATTCGATTTTTAATTGTACAAGCACCCTGATGGGTGCTTACAATGTTAAATGCACCCCCATTGTCAACGCCACCCCCACTATCAATGCCAACCCGAAGCAAGGCGAGCGCACCGAGCCCGCGAGGGGTGGCAGTACGCGTCCTCCGACCTTTTCATACCCCCACTATGCACGTCGGTGCGGAGTTGATTTTAGATAGTGTGGCGAGCGCAGCAAGCCACCGACCCCGAAGCGTGGCGAGCGGACATGGATTACTTTACATGTATTCCGTGTCCCCTCACGGTGCTCGCTGCGCTCGCCATGCTTTGGGCTTGTGTTCCGCGTCCCCTCGCGAGGCTTGCTGCGATCGCCATGCTTCAGGCTTGGTGGCTTGCTGCGCTTGCCAAACTATCTTATATCAACTCCACACCGACGTGGATAGTGGAGGTATGAAAAGGTCGGAGGACGCATACCGCCGTACCTTGCGGGCTCGCTGTGCTCACCACACTTCAGGTTGGCATTGATAGTGGGGGTGGCATTGACAATGGGGGTGCATTTAACATTGTAAGCACCCATCAGGTTGCTTGTACAATTAAAAATTGCATCGCATGCCATTTGCTGACATGCGATGCTATGTGATATTTCATTGTACAAGCACTCCTGTTAATTTAACGGGAAGATTGCATCGCATCACACGCATCGCACACCACTAAATACGGTATGCGATGGTATGCGATGGGCGCCGATCTAGGAAACAAGTACCATTTTTTTTTTCTTTTTAGATTTGCACAAGAGCCCAAACAGCACTATATTTGCCATTCTTTCTTGATTGTATCCATGATGTTATTGTTAAAAACCAGCACAACTATGCCATCACAGCTAGACTTCTTGTGCCATGCAAAGTGGTCTGTGTGCTTTTTAGTAACTGCAGTCATACTGAATAAATGGCTGCTAGGGCAGTTCCTGTATAACAAACACTTCCTGTATAACAAGTCAATGAAGCAACTTCATCCATATACAGCAGCATACATCTAAAACTTTCCCTGCTGAAGTTACAAGAACATACCCTTGATATACACAGTCTTGTATGGCCATTTTTTATTCACCTCACAATTTGTCAGCAGTTGTAATTTTAAGATGCCAGAAAATATGGTTTATTTGTTGCACATGTACCCAAATTTATCCTCATACTGTACCTTGAAATGTACTTTGCATACTAGAACAAACAATAAAGCATTGCTGTGATGCCTGAATGAAGCATAGGATAGGAACAGGTAACAGTTTACAATCTGTGCAAATTAGTTCAACTTTTTTCAGCCACATAGCTATGACAATAACATGCTTCCATTTCTAAATTTTAAATTCAAATATTTAACAAATTTAAATTGCCAATTTCCCAGTGAGCTGCAGGTAAATTGTCTTGCAAATGGCAAAGCTCACATTTATAATAGCATTAATTAGAATACACAATGGAATGTATCAATTGTAAAGTTATATTATGAGGAATGTTTTTCAAACTGTATCCTTCTAAACAGAGCTGTCACAGGCAAAAGGTAGCCACTGGAGTGAATTATTGCAGATGCTTTAATTTCATTTCCATTTCTGACAAGCCCTAAGCATCTGTGACAGTCCTTTGTCCACACGGAACATTGTTCTGCTGGAAAAAATATTGGCTATGGGTGAAAGCGGGCCAAAAAAAACAGGTCAAAACAGCACATACATTTGCAAAAATTTAGCAGATACAAGTGGTTTTCACCGATGCTGGATTTTTTACCCAGATTAAATTTTAACACTAGGAACTAATAGGACGAATTGAAAACTGACAAATATTTCAGCCGGGATTGAATACGGCCATAACATAGAAGCAGAATTTGATGGCAGATAAAAACCATTTGGCCCATCTAGTCTGCCCCTTTTTTAAACCACATTGTTACCTCATACCCTATTTGATTCTTATTTCTTTGTAAGGATACCCTTATGTCTATCCATGCATTTTTAACCTCTACCAACTCTGATGGGGGCTATTCCACTTGTCCACTACTTACCTCCCTACAGTTTTAGTGCATGTCCTGGTGTTCTAATACTCTTTATTTGAACATCCCCCCCCATGACCTTGTTAAAACCGTTGATATATTTTAAAGTTTCTTTCATGTCCCCCCTTTTCCTTATCTGCTACAAACTATACATTTTGAGATCTTTAAGTGTTCCGGGTAAGTTTTAAGATGTAGGCCATGTACATATTCCCTTCTTTGTACAGTCCCTAATGTATTTATATCCTTCTGGAGGTATGGCCTCCAGATTTGGACACAGTATTCTAGATGAGGTTGCACCAAGTACTTATAAAGTGGCATTAATAGTCCTTTTGGTTTCTTCTTCCTCTGCCTATACAACCAAGCATCTGACTTGCCTTCCTCATTGCCTTGTTACATTGCTTACCTATCTTTAAATGACCTGAAATAGTAACTTATTGATCAGTTTCCTGCTCAGTAGTTTCCAAGATAGAGCCATTAATATTATGCTTAGGCTTTGGATGTTTGAGACCTAAGTGCATGATTTTGAATTTTTGGGCATTAAACCATAATTGCCATGCTCTTGATTATTCCTTTAGTCTATCTAGATTATCAATCATAAGGTTTGTTTCACATGATCTCCCAAGAGTAAATCCATGCTGTTTAGGGTCATGTAAATTGCTGGATTTGAGATAATCTACAACTCTTTCTTTCCCTACTTCTAATGGTCGGTGGTTGCTTACATCTTCCTTCCTTCTAGTTTTGTGCAGTGGTGCAATATTTAATGTTCATGTTTTCGAATCCTCTGGAATTACTCCTGCAGCTAGTGACTGGTTAAATACTTATGTTAATGGTGCTATCAACATCCCTTTAATCTCTTTAAGATTCCTTGCAGGGCCGGTGCTAGGGTGTCCAGCGCCCTCCTGCAAACCATACATTTTGCGCCCTTTCACATTGCCTTTGCAACAAGCTGCAGCCCGATTGTGGGAGCGTATGCAACATGCGATCCTATGGAGGATCTGGGGTGCATGTACATGTATGCATACACCATCTCAGTGCTGTGTCCGCAAACCGTTGCAGGCACTAAAGGTGCCCATACACGCTGTGAGAATCGAATATGTTATGTGCTAGATCGCATCGCATGGCATACATGCAATGTGATGCGATCCGAAAGCAGTACAAAAAGTGCAGCACATACTTTTAGTACTGTGCGATGCGATGCCCGATTGTAGCATGTATGGCCACATTTAGGCACATAATCCAGCCCATTATTTAAAAAGTGTCTAAATTAATATAAAAAAAAATCTACAATTATTAAAAAATTGGTTATAAACATGTATGATAAAAGACTCACTGTTCTTTTGCTGTTTAACTCTTGTGCAGTCCCTCCTCTTCTATCTGCTTAGGCAGGACGCTGAGGACGCCATTACACCCCTCTCGTGACTGAGGGGGAAAGGAGGGGAGATGGAAGAAGAGGGGAGGAGATAGAGGGGGCGGAGTGTTGGGGACTGGCAGTGGCACTGGCACAGCACACTGAGAAGAGGGAAGGAAGGGGAGGCGGTGCTGCTGCCTGTTTGTCATTTGATTGACAGTTGACAGGCGCAGGAAGCAATGGGTAGGGGGCAGATCTGGACATGACATGTCATCCAGGCATTCACAGACAGCGCTACATGCCTCAGCGCAAGTGTCCGTGAGGAAGAGGGGGCAGGTCGGAAGAAGGAGGAGGACAGTGTGTGCGCGGTGCAGGGAGCTGCTTAGCCTCTCCATACTGCCGTCCACTGTCAGACAGGTGCTGTGGGCGGCACGCAGGCTGTGTGCACTTGCGGGGCAGGGAGCAGCTCTTTATACTGCCGCCTGCCCGCTGTCAGGCAGGCGCTGCGGGCAGCGTGCAGGAAGCAGTGACAGTGAAGGATGAGGCAGCTTTAGCAGAGCAGGGAGGGAGACAGCGCCTTTTCAGCATGGCGCCTCCCTGCTTTGCAGGAGCTGCTGAGTGGGTAGCGCCGGCCCTGATTCCTTGGATATATCCCATTTAACCCCATTGATTTATCCACTTTTAGATTTAAGAGTTCTGTTAGAAAATTCTCCTGAAATTCTCCTGTGTACATGTGCTTATATCATTTTTATTACTTAATGCGCTTGAGCTCAAGGGTGAAATATGTAGTATGAGAGATTCAGAAAGTAAGAGATTTGTTAAGAAATCCCATGTTTTTTTTTTAAAGCGGCAATCATTTACACTGATTTTGAAGTGTAAATGATTACCGCTTTAAAAAAACTGGAGATTTCTTACCAAATCTCTCACTTTCTGATTCTCTCATCCTATTACATTTCACCCCAGGGTCTCTGTAGGGGGATACCACTACTTTCAGGACCCCTTGTTCTTATTTATGCTGAAGATGGTCATTAATGACATTGGCTGTATATCTGGGGCTGTTATCAAATAAATTTGGACCTAATCTGGTGCCTTCCTGGTGGTATTGCATAATGCATAAATTGTATTTAGTCCCGGGTTTGTGCAGTGTTTATAAACACAATTCTTAGTAAATGTACATTTTTTATTCTTTTCTAATGAAAGCATAAGCAAATTGGTTAAATTAAGTATTCAATTCTACAGTGTTTGCAGTTCATTTCCGGAGTTTACTCCTGTGTTAGACTTTCTCTGAGATTTAAAAAAAAAAGATAAAGAAGGTAAAACTCGCCTATGAATACAATTTGGGCAGACAGGATTCTTAGTAAATGGAAATTTAGGGAATCCCTTCTGCCTATGTGGAATAGGGAGGGTTTCAAATTTAGCATGGATATCCACGCTACCTTTGAAAAAGTTTTACAGCGAAACACGTTATGTGGAACCTACTTTCTAGTAGAAGTGGACTAACAGTTTCAGCAGTACTCAGATTCCTTCAATCTACCCGAAACATAGTTACATAGTTACATAGTAGGTAAGGCTGAAAAAAGACTTGCGTCCATCTAGTTCAACCTGGTATAGATATCCATTGCTGATTTGGTAGGTTCTGGTATTTTACAGACAAATTATTTTTCTTATTTGTACCCATGGATGTTTTTCTCCAGTAAATGTTTGTCCAACTTTGCCTTGAACGCATTTAATGAGCCAGCCGTTACCACCTCTCTGGGAAGAGAGTTCCAGAGTTTGACTGTTCTGACCGTAAAGAAATTCTTTCTACTAGCTGAATGAAATCTTTTTTCTTCTAATCTATACTCATGCCCTCGCGTCCTAGATTCCTTTCTAGTAGAAAATAGGGTGTGTGACAGTTCCTTATATTGACCCTTGATATACTTGTACATGTTGAGCATGTCCCCCCTTAAACGTCTCTTTTCTAATGTAAATAGTCCCAAATTGCTTAATCTCTCCCCATAGCTTAAATTCTCCATTCCCCTAATAAGCTTTGTTGCTCGCCTTTGGACTTTTTCTAATTCTATGATGTCCTTTTTATAGTGTGGGGCCCAGAACTGTACTTCGTACTCTAGGTGAGGTCTCACCAATGCTTTATATAGTGGCATAATTACCCTTGAGTCCCTAGTTTCCATTCCCCTCTTAATACATGCCAGAATTTTGTTGGCCTTTTTTGTAGCTACATTACAATGGGCACTACATCCTAGATTGCTGTCTATTTGGACTCCTAGATCCTTTTCTAGCCTGGACGGACGGAAAATCCATATACACCTGCCAACACTGGTTGTGCTTTCCATGTTGATATTGGATATACAAAAAGGGACTCCGGACCACAAAGGGAAATTCCTCATTCGATCAGGATCCATTACCCTACAAATCCAACAAGGTAACTATATCCACTCTAACGACGCAGAGTCGGTCTATACTTTTCCAGGCATTTATAGGAACGGACAGTAAGGACAGTAAGGACAGAGCTTTAAAACCTAACACCCTGCCAACATTGCTTGTATTAGCTTATTTGAATTCATTTTTATACTGTATTAGTATGTATAGCCTTATGGCATATTAAATTGTGATTTGATTTTAATGTTATAAAATTGTGTAAAGTCAATCCAATTGTCTAAGAAATATTTTTTATCTAGCACTGCATATTTTGTTTATTTTTCTCTTTGGGGTTTCTTAGTAAGTTTACCCTGGGGTATCTGTGCCAATTAAGGCTTCCCATTTTGGCCAGAGCAACATTCTACATGTACTCTCCCCTTCTTTTCTACAGCCTACACTAACTTTTACTGAACACAATCTGGCCATTGGCATAGTAAGACAAATGCTTATAAATCTCACAGGAGGTCATTCCAGTGATCTGATTGGTGCAATAGAGGTCCAGGGATTGCGCATGCGTAGTACCTACATCAGTACTGTGCATGTGCCAGTCCCGGTGCCTGTCATCTGTGTTATATAGGTGCCGGGACCGTGATATCTCTTTGATGGACTGTTGTCAAAGCTGGCTGCATGTGCAGTACAGAGGTTTGTACTGCGTATGCGTCAGTCCAGACGCCTGTCATCATAGTTCCTGTTGCTGGGAATACTGCACCTGTGGCGAGTCCCTCCTCTCCCCGTACTCACCTCTACTTCTCAGTCTATGGGGTAGATTTATGAAGCAGTGATAAGGGAGGAGAAGTGATAAAGTGCCTGGTACTTTATCACCAGCCAATAAGCTCCTAACTGTCCCCCTTTAAACCCAGACTGACCAGGCACTTTATCACTTCTCCTCCCTTATCACTGCCAGGGCCGGCTCTACCACTAGATGTTTTTAGGCAGCTGCCTAGGGTGCCGGGATCCCGGGGGCACCAACGAGTCTGCCTATAAAAAAATTAAGTATGTCTATGAGGAGGATATCCTTGTTGTACTTAATGCAGGTGACGGTTGTGGAACTTCTGAGACATCACCTCCACACTTTGACTTGTGGGGCTGGAAAGTGGCTATTGATGGCAGTGTGGGGTTGAGGGGAGCAGTAGGTTGACGTTTTGACTAGGGTGCCAAGAAGCTTTATACCGCTGATCACTGCTTCATACATATACACCTCTGTCCTCTGTATATCTTCTCCGTCCTCGTCATGTGCACACGGTGTCTTGGCTCATCTGACCACTTCTGGGTGTCGCTTCCTCCACAATTGTCAGTGAGTATAAAGTGGAAGCTGGATAAAAGTTTTATATAAGCTTGTCTGTCCTCCAAGGCATTTTGGCTTGGCTTGCCTTCTTCTAGGGAGATGTGTGTCTTAATTTTGCATTGTTCCTTGTTTAAATGTGTCTCTGAGTTTTACAGCTTGTTCCTCATTGGTTGCCTTTGTCGTATTTTCATTGGGCCATATTGTTTGTCATATTGACATCATTGCCTCTCTCTATACAATGTACCCACATCTCCTGTAACATTGTATCTGTTCATCTTCCCTATTTGTTTATTACTATCTGGAAAGATATTCTCCTTATGTTAAGCTTCATTTTCTAAATGTTTAATGTACTTTGCAGTATTTGTAAGCATACAGATGTAGTGCCACTCATTCAGCCTACCTATGTCGGTTATACCGCCGGCCCACGGTGCAAGGCGTCGCAATACATTTTTACAGGTTGGTGATTAGCGGTGGCACTGTGATCAACCACCAGATGTAAATTTAAAATTTTTTCCCTGCGCACGCATGAAATGTGTGCTGTAGCGTGCGCATGAAGTGACTACAGTATTAAAAAGCTCTGTAACGCAGGAACTACTTTGCTACTGCTGTACTGTCCAGTAAGCTACAGTACTGTAGATAGATAGCTCTTATCAGGTGTGTAGGCTAGTGGATATGCGCTCTGCTCTTCATATTGTACAGTAAAGTAAAGTATACCTGAGTTTGATTGTTAGGGTACACAGAGGTGAACTCGGGGTTAGAAATGTGTCTCTGTGGCCGCGATGGTGTAGCCACAGAGCACCTGGAATCTGACCCTGATTCTCCCAGTGGTCGATTGATGCATGTAGTGCTAGACTTTACCTATAGCTTAGAGATGGACAAAAGGATAACTGACTAAAACCTGTGGAAACAAACAGACAGTGGTCAGAAACACTAGGAAGTTAAGTGGAAGAATATGGGAGCAATCCTCCACTGAACTCCCAGGAATGCAACAATGCAAGATGTTATGCAAATAAGTAATTCATAACACACTTGCAACTACAGAGACACAGCAGGATGCAAACACAGTATGTACTGGCAAATGGCACAAATGCAACAATGCATGAAGATATTAATAATAAACAATATATAACCTGTGAGAAGATGGATGGCAAAAACCCCTAATAAGAGAGGACATATACTCCACAAAGATGAACAGGTTTTTTTTAGTCGAGCCGGAACTCGCATCCAGATGTTTTCCCATTGAAAAGTATACAATTTGCATATTTAATGAGATGAGAATTCGGGAAAATGTGTCTAAAATTCGCCACATATGTAGACCAGGTTCTGACAGGCAAATTGGCCAGAACCCTGCACAGATCATTGTAAAAATCACAGATCATTGTAAAAAGTGTGTAAAAGTTTTTTTTTTTTTTTAACACAATTTCACCATATTTCACCAATATTACACCAGTGTAAGACACGCTGCTATACATCATTGGAGTGCGCAGTCTCCACAGCGCTGACACACATTTACAGCCAGTTCCGGGTATCCCGTTTGATGTACACATATCCAGCCGGGTGACACGCGGAAGTGGGTGCAATGGAACGCACCTGACTTCCGGTTACCGCGATCCCCGGCGTTAGCACTATTTTAGCCTTTTTAGGCACTTATCTTACTAGCTATGGATTAAGGAAGATGACCCACACTTATTAAAGTTTTTATATGTATTTTTAAAGTGTTTAAATACAGTTTATTTATTCATGCCCTAATCATGAAAATGGAACAGGAGGTTACTCTACTTCCTGTTACAAGGTATATAAACCCTGACCCAGACACTCCTCTGTACACCATGTGGAAGATCTCAGAGAGGATCAAAATGCATTGTGTGAACAGAGGAGGATGCACTTTGGGCTGCTAGTATCCAGTTTGGGACTTCGATCTTTTACTCCCTGGTCGGAATATCCGGAAAAGCCTGCCAGGTTGTAGATCATTTTGTTTACATCTGTAACCGCCTAGCAATCCCAGTGTTATCCTCACTATTTTATCTATTTTTTATGTGATTGCTTTTTTGATGTCATTAAAAGAGTTTTTTATGATCTATCCATCATGTGGTCTGAGAAAGAAACCTTTATAAGAATGTTGCAGCTTTAATATCAGTGAGTTGGGGTACGCATTTGATTCCCAGTTGTGGTGGCACCTCCCCTTTTCCCTGGTGGACCTAAAAGATACCTTGATGTGCAAGCATATTATCTGTATATTGTGAGTTGGGGTACGAATCAACTAAAAGATACCTTGATAGGCTTTTCCAGCCACAACATTGATGTGAGTTGGGTACATTATTCAGTACCAGTAACAATCAGGTGGAAGGAACATCACTGTAGTCCCTCACTCCTCGCCACATACAGTATGTAGACCAGGTTCTGACAGGCAAATTGGCCAGAACCCTGCACAGATCATTGAGATCTGTGCATGGTCCTGTCTTAAAAAGTGTGTAAAAGTTTTTTGTTTGTTTTTTTAACACAATTTCGCATATTTCCTCAAATTTGCACATTTTCATGCCTAAAAATCGCACATTTTCACTTATTCACACTTTTTTACCCAGAACACGCACCTCATTAAATATGGGAATTCGCTGCAAAAAATGCAATTTTAAAAAGTGCAATAATGGGCAAATTTAAAAATGACAAAAAATTGCGTCCTTTTAAATGTCACCCAACATTTTTTGTGTGCGCTTATTTTTATTAAATATAACTTTCATAAATGTTTCAATTAAAAAAATAATGAGTTATGTGGACAATTGGACGGGACCCTACACGGTTGCTTGCTGCTTCCCTTACTGATGTCATATAAACTTCTATTTAGTCTGCTAAGCCAAGAGTCTCCTCTTTCATATGGTACCAGTCTCAAGTCGCTAGACATAGAACCAGAGATATCAGGGTGCAAAATAGGCAAATTTCTCCACATTGACTAGAATGGACCCGTTAATTCAGACACTCCAACATCAAACATGAGTCGCAGGAGCGTCTCAGACACTCCTATTGTGGACTAGTGTAGAAGATATTGTAGTCAGCCCACCCCAACCCCCCGCCTCCCTTCCCCCTTCCTAGAGGGACTTTTCACAGAGAATGCAATGGAAGAGGCTGATTCAATCAATCTTGCTGGAGAAGGCACTATACAGCCATTGTGCGTAATGCATAGTACTAAATAGTATGTGGCATGCTCTATGGTTCTTTTGCATGGACTTGCAAAAAAGGGCTTCTTTGAAAACAGTTTTTTTATGTTTGTCTAGTTTTATTAAATATTAGGCTTGTTAATGTTTCAATTAAAAAAAAATATTATCATAACAATAAAAAAAAAACATTATTTCTAGCACCTCAATAGACTTTTTTCCTATTTGACTAATACGTAGCATTTGCGTACTCAATAGCACTTTGTGTACTAAGTTGCAAGAACAGCTTTTATTGTACTCTGCTGTAACAGTTACAGCTATAAGTGATAGACCTATAAGTATAATGGGGAGATATTAAAGCTCACCCTTAAATTCCTGGACTCCAAAACATTGTGCCTAGCATCTCCATAGAGTTTTTTCCTATTTGAGTACTAAGTAGCACTTGTGTACCCAATAGCACTTTGTGTACTAAGTTGTATTAACAGCTTTTTATTGTACTCTGCTGTAACAGTTACAGCTATAAGTGATATCTTCATAAGTACAGTATAATGGGGAGAGATAAAATCTCCCCCCTCAGTTCCTGGATGCAAAAACACTGTGTTTAGCTTCTCTATAAAGTATGTGCGGTAGTCAGTAGTAATGAGCTACAGGGAACCATACCTACGGTTGCATGCTGCTTCCCTTACTGATGTCATATAAACTAAAACTAGTCTGATCTGAAAGCCATGAGTCTCATCTTTAATATAGTACCAGTTTTAAGTCTCTAGGATACATAGAACCCAAGATATCAGGGTGCAAAATAGACACATTTTCCCCATTGACCAGAATGGACATGTTAATTCAGACACTCCCACATCAAACATGTGTCGGAGGAGCATCTCAGGCACGCCTATTGTGGATTAGTGTTGAAGGCATTGTATTCAGCCCACCCCAACCCTGCCTCCCTTCCCCCTTCCTAGAGGGACTTTTTACAGAGAATGCAATGGAAGAGGCTGATTTAGTCAATCTTGCTGGGGGAAGGCACTATTCAGACATTGTGCTTAATGCATAGTACTAAACATTAAAAGGCATGCTCTATGGTTCTTCTGCCCTCTTATATTGTGACTTCTTATTCTGTGTATTCTTCTGCTTGTGGATAAACAGAAGTGAATTCTGTCCCTCACCAGATAACTGGAGCTAATCAATCAATCATTTTTTGTGGGTTTACAGTGCAGCATCAGCAGGGATGAGGGGGGGGGGGGTATTACATACTGTACATTACATTGAGACATTACATGCGGGGATGACATGCCCACTGAGCATAACAGTGCCTAGGCAGCCATCAGCGGAGCCACTGGTCACTGCAGCAGCCAGGTAGGTAATGGTATAAGCAGGGACAGTACAGTTATTACACAGGGAACACCTACCCGCCGAGTTGCACAGCACCTAGCCAGCCATCCATGGCGCCACTGATAGCTTCAGCAGCCAGGTAGGTAACAATATAAGCAGGGACAGTATAATGGCACACATAGGACATATACCTACCTAGGCAGCCATCAGCGGTGCCACTGGTCGTTGCCACAGCCAGGCAGAGGCGTAGGGAGGGCGGAGCCACCGGAGCTCATGCTCCGGGCGCTGATTGGTCGAGTGGCGCCGCCGGCCCGCCCCCCCTCCGCAAATGATCCCATCCCACTGTAGTCTGTAGTTCAAGCATCATGGCAGCCACCAGCGCTGCGCATGCTGCCCGTTAGTATAGTACTATGAATCATCTACCAGGCTGGGAGCCCCGTCATCTTGGAGCGCCCTGCACGTCAGCACAGACTGCGCGGCTCCACAGCAAGCCCCTGAACGAAGGCAGCGGTGCTGCACATCAGACCGGGACTCCACGGCGGGTGGCGCCCCCGTTGGCGTCATCAGCCAGTGTCCCGGGAGCTGCTGCACGCTGTGTGTGTGAGCTCCAGGAGACGCACCATCCCCTGGAGACGAGCAGAGGGGACTGGCATACCATAGGAGAGGCGCCGTCTTCACAGATCCCGCGGTACCCACTTCAGCTAAGTGGAAGCGGCTCCGTGGGACCGTCACACTACGGGGGACCTCAGTGACCATTGTCACAAGACTGTAAGTCTGCAAAGGAGTATTGTGCACTGTAGGGGGTAGGGACGCCAGCAACACAATATCCCTTTATTATTTCTCTGGCCATCATCACTGAGAGACTGCACAAAAAAACTGCCTTGACCCCATAACACCATCAATTCAGCTTTCATCGAGTATCAGCATTTCTATGCATGTATGTCATGTTTTGTACTTTATGAGCACATAATAAATGTGTTATATTATCTTCACCAATACATTATCATTATACTTACCATTCTGCCTATTTAGATACTGTATCATTTGCTAGCATTTAACCTAATTCTCCAGGTTGTTATATAGCGCAGCAGATTCCGTTACAGCGTCTTATATAGCGCAGCAGATTCCGTTACAGGTTGTTATATAGCGCAGCAGATTCCGTTACAGTGTCTTATATAGCGCAGCAGATTCCGTTACAGTGTCTTATATAGCGCAGCAGATTCCGTTACAGTGTCTTATATAGCGCAGCGGATTCCGTTACAGTGTCTTATATAGCGCAGCGGATTCCGTTACAGGTTCTTATATAGCCCAGCAGATTCTGTTACAGTGTCTTATATAGCGCAGCAGATTCCGTTACAGCATCTTATATAGCGCAGCAGATTCTGTTACAGTGTCTTATATAGCGCAGCAGATTCCGTTACAGCATCTTATATAGCGCAGCAGATTCCGTTACAGGTTCTTATATAGCGCAGCAGATTCCGTTACAGTGTCTTATATAGCGCAGCGGATTCCGTTACAGTGTCTTATATAGCGCAGCAGATTCCGTTACAGGTTCTTATATAGCGCAGCAGATTCCGTTACAGGTTGTTATATAGCGCAGCAGATTCTGTTACAGGGTCTTATATAGCGCAGCAGATTCCGTTACAGGGTCTTATATAGCGCAGCAGATTCCGTTACAGTGTCTTATATAGTGCAGCAGATTCTGTTACAGTGTCTTATATAGCGCAGCAGATTCTGTTACAGGGTCTTATATAGCGCAGCAGATTCTGTTACACTGTCTTATATAGCGCAGCAGATTCCGTTACAGGGTCTTATATAGCGCAGCAGATTCCGTTACAGGGTCTTGTATAGCGCAGCAGATTCTGTTACAGGGTCTTATATAGCACAGCAGATTCCGTTACAGGGTCTTGTATAGCGCAGCAGATTCCGTTACAGGTTCTTATATAGTGCAGCAGATTCCGTTAGCCACGCCCCCAATTCATTACTGGGGGGGGGGGGGGGGCGCGAAATATGCCCTTGCTCCGGGCACCATGGCACCTAGCTACACCGCTGCAGCCAGGTAGGTAACATTATGGGCAAAGACAGCACAGTTACAGCAGAGACATTACAGTTATCACACAGGGGACATGAGGTTACATATGGCTGAGTGCACAGATCCCAGGCAGCCATTTGCAGCGCCCACTTCCTGTAGGAGAACCAGTGGTGGTGGTGGGTGGTGGTGGTGGGGGAGGGAGGAGAGAGAGTCACTGAGGTCTGGGGAGAGGCAGTGAGGCCTGGATCTGGAGTTGGGCATCCCCTGGTCTGAGTTCCATGCCGCTGCCCCCTATAGTCAATCATACCTCCTCCCTGAGGTGGGGGGGGGGGCACCGCCACAGCACAGAGGGCTCCTGCATCTGCTGGTGCTGGGGGACAGAGGCTGGGGCCTGTGGGCCTGATCTTCCTCTGGCTGAGTGCCGCCTGGGTGCCAATGGGGGTCTCTGCCACCTCTGGGGGTCATCATGCCAGGGACCAAGCCTGCGGCCGGGTCCTGATCCTCTGATGCTGTCCCAGGGGGCCTGGTCCAGTGCCGCATCATCCAGTGCGCCCGTCCTGGCTGGGGGTGGGTGGTCACCCCCACCACCATTCATCCTCCTCTCTATCTCCCTCTCCGTCCTCCTCTCCTGTCCTCCTCCACCAGGGCACCGTCCAGGGCACCCTTTTCTCTGGGGGCTGGAAGCTCCGGTGGAAGGGGAGCTTGCATGTGTGTGACCATCCCTGGTCCCGATCGGAAGCTGTAAGGCTATAAGGATGATATATAAGCACAACCTATTTAATTTAATATTGTTTTCTGACATTCTTGGTAGCAAACTTTGCACCTAGGGGTGCCTTGACATTTATTCTGATAATTTAGGGTGCCGTGATGCAAAAAAGTTTGGGAACCACTGTCCTCATGTTTATATGGTTCATTCAGGGAATTCTGTTTGTACTAATCTTGTTAATATTTTAATATAGTGCACTGTTTTAGATTATTTGTATAATATAATAATATAATATACAACTCTCAAAAATATTCCAATAAAAAAAAAAAAAAATTGACACGGTAGTCGAACACAGTTTTCCAGTGTGCAGAGTGGCGCAGTTATCCACTACCCTATGCCACCTGGTGATGTGTATAGTCTGTAGAGTGCTCCTATTCAGAGGCAGCCATAGGGCTGTTGGAGAAACCTGAGTTTCTCCAACAGCGTTTCAGACACTCCCAATGTTCACTGTTTTGGAGCTGCAGCGATATTCTCTGGGAGATGAGACTCATGAGCGTCTCATTCTGTAGTATACTGTGTAATCTAAACTGCCTGTGTACTGTACAATATCGTGGACAAGACGCCTTATCTGTATGCCAAATAGATTGAGTACAGATTTGAACTACTGCACTGTTTCACCTGATAATTGGATGTTATTGCTGTCAGCCTCTGCTCCTTCTTATATTTAGTTAATTCACTCCCAGAGTTGGAAGGGGTTAATGCAAATTTAACGTATTCAACATGTACAGGAGGGTTGATAATGTTATATACTGTATGTACAGAGGTTGTTCTCATACACAAGTTTATATATATATATATGTAACTCTTTCATAAACCTGTGTTCATGCAAGTTTAGTTCTGTATCTTAGTTTGCTAGAGTTGTTTAAATAGTTCTGGTTTAAACTTTAAGCAGACGTATCACACATACGGTACATGGGGATGTTGCCAGTGTTGAGATCCTACGGGAGACATATTGCGTATTGCAGAAATTAAAACTACTCCTCTTTAGCAGTGGTTCCCAACCCTGGTCCTCAAGTACCCCCAACAGTACACGTTTTCCAGGTCACCCAGCAGGTGCACAGATTATTCAGGCACATTTTAAAAGATACACAGGCAGAGATAATTATTTCACTTGTGATTCTGTGAGGAGACCTGGAAAACATGCACCAGTGGCGTAACTAACGGTCGGCAGCCCCAGCGGTGGCGGGGGGGAGCCGGCAACACGGGGGCGCAGGGTCACGTCACTGCAGGCACAGAGATCTGCGAGACAGTGACAGGATAGGGGCTGCAGCTACTCTCCGCGTGCCCCGCCCCCCGCTCCGGACCTCGTATAGCCTCCCAACCATCTGCCCTGCACGAGCGGATGGGGACGTCGGCTGGACATTTATGGCAGATCCCATATACCGCCCAGCTCACACCGCTCTCCTGCTGCCTGCCTGCTGCGCTGGGAAGCGGCCACTTCCTGCAGCAGTTCAGATGAGATTCCGGAGCAGGGCTCATAGAGGCAGGCTGCAGACAGTGCAGACAAGTGTGACGGCTTCTGGAGGAGGAGCTGGTAAGAGCTCCCACCGCCTTCGATCACCCAGGCATGCCGGCCACGAGGAGCAGAAGGGACAGAAACAGTCAGGCCAAATTACCTGCAGGCAAGCAAGCCTCAAGCAGGACGCAGGAGGTAAATCCCTGTGTGGAAAGCCTGTAGTGGGGGGTGGGGAATGGGGGATAATAAGTTTATAATCAGTCCTGCTGTTGTGATGTGGCTTGTACAGGGATTCCCAATCGCCATCAGAAAGCTATCCATATTATACACAAAGCCCTGACCCTGTCGACGCAGATGCCCTGCGGGAGGCAGCAGTGAGTTCAGGGGGACATCTCAGCCTGCAGCAGAGGTCGGCTGCTGCTGTAGAGAGAAGGGGGTGAACTTAGAGAATACCCTTTCTCTCTCCCTGTCACCCTTTTCCTCTCTGTGTCTGTCACCCCTTCTCTCTGTGTCACCCCTTCTCTCTGTGTCACCCCTTCTCTCTGTGTCACCCCTTCTCTCTGTGAGTCAAGCCTGTCCTTTTCCCTCTCCGTGGCAGACACTATCGCCATGTCATACACAAAAACAGAAATGATTCCCGCACCAGTCTCTTTTATTTAAGGGACAGTCATATCTCCTCTAATAGAAATATTTAATAGGAAACTTCCTTTATTTTCTATAAGGAGGTGCTACCTACTTACTCAAGTAAAGACAGACATACATAACAAGAAAGGTAAGTATTATGTAGGTGCACTGAAAGTCACAGTATCAATTAATTAAGATTTAACTTTTATTATTTGTTCATTAAAAGGTGAAATATTAAAATATGAAAGAAATAAAGAAAGAAATATAGAAATTTAAAATATCAATGACCACTGCTCCCCAACCTAAATTGTTACAGGGTTCCTATTATCCCTGTATGTTCCCTATTTGTTCAAGTTTTGGCACTTTCTCTTATAGTTTTGAACAGAGATGTCTGTGCTTATGTTGCGAACTCCTATGTAGTTATATTAATGTATCAGAATTTTGTGTTACAATGCAGGTTCTTAATAATGTGTATCTATTTCTGTGAATACAGCAAATTCTTACACATACAGTCCTGACTGTAGGGTTTTCATTATAGGAAGTTCAAATAATGAGTTGATGTGTAAATCAGAGCTATATTCTTCCTAAATAGCTCTATGTAACAAACAAACCCCTACTATTACTGCAGACAAATTCTGTCACAATGTTGCAGAGAGAGGTATCGTTTCTATATTCTACCGCTGTGTTATTATGTCAGCGTTATTGTTTTATATTAAACGGGCCGGCAGAGGTTATACATGAGTCGTCAGACTAGACATTTAAATAATTCATGATATCTGCTCATCATGGTCCATGCATCCAAGTATCATTATTGTACCCAAAGTCAGACACCATTCACTTTATACGTTTTAATTTGCAGACTTTGAGCTATATCTGGTATAAATGTAGCCTGATAAATATATACCCAGCTCATCTACGTAGGAATGAGGGAATACCTGTATAGTGTTCCCTTTAGTGCAATTGGGCTTTAATAATTGTGCTGATGATAGTGTCTTAATATTCACTGTTTATGCCCACTGTGCCAAATATTACAGTGCTTGGGATTTCATAATATTAGATATCACCGGTTGCAAATAAGCAATAGAAATTCAGTGAACTATTATCCCAAAGTCATATGTCAGGCAAGTGCTGATTAAATATTGTTCAGCTATTACTGTATATTCTCTCAAGCCAGACACCTTTCAGTAGTATATATATGTAACACAATAATTATAGTGTACAGACACTGAGCTATATCTGGTATTTATGCTGCATGCATATAACCCAGCTCATAAACCACATGGATGTCTGGAAGATGTTCTCTTTAGAAAGGTTCTGGTTGTATAGAGTGTATTCTTGTCACTGACAAAGTTTAGCACTAGGTATCGATGGGCTTGAATTTTAGTGTTACAGATAGCGCAGAGGTAATCAAGACTGCGCTTCCTAATAGACACAGACTTCAGACTATCAGTCACTGCGTTATATCTGACCACATACTGCCTATTGTTATATGGCTGTATGTTTGCTCTTTGGAGCAGTGTCCGATAATAATACTTTATACTCAGTAGTCATATAGCTCAGCTAAAATGAAAGCGGTATCTGGCTGTATTATGCTCAGACGCCTGCGGCCATATGAACTGTATTGCCGCTGTCAGCGCTGTCTATGGCTACTGAGTGCACTTAATATACCCAATCTATTGGGGCATTACCATGTGAGTTATATCAATGTTTGAGAGGCTCGGAGTTGGCACAAATAAGCCAGTTAGTGTACTCCCGCCGCCTCTGTTTATTATTGACTGTCACAGCAGCGCCGTATATCATGGATTGTATGGAGGCGGCTCTGTGAGCTGTACTGCCGCTGCTAGTGCGCCGGTAACTTGGGAGCTAGGAATTGAAACATATCTGCCAATTAAGTTATTCCTGCTACTACTATCCGTTATTAGACTTCCAAGCAGCGCCGTGTGTCAAAGGCTGCACGGGAGCTGTAAGAGTCACTGTCAGCCGGATACCGCGCTACTTTAATCTCCACGGAGATTGTGGATCAGCTATTGCCGATCTGATATTTCTCCGCTACGTATCACATAACATTTATTATCACAAAGCAGCGCCGTATATTAAAGGCTGCACGGAGGCTGTGAATCAGCCGCTGTCAGCCTGATACCGCGCCACTGTTAGCTGCACGGAGGCTGTTATTCAGCTGCTGCCTGTCTGACACTTCTTTACTAATATCTATTTGCTCGGCCACTGGTTATTACACATCACATAATTTATTACATATACAACATTTTAAACATAATAGGAAACAATAGGTTAGGGTGCTATGGTCATTGTAGCCAACGACCGTTTCACCAAGCTTCCTCAGGGCATCAACCCGTCTGCCCTCTGAGAGGGGTTTAAATCCCCCGCCCTAGTTCATGATTGGTTGTTCTTAATTGCCATGTTTATCATGGGAATAATGGTATTTCCTCAAAGCTTATGTTCTTTTGAGTTTACAGTTGATTGCGTTCTCATTGTAATTCCATGTGTATTCTTATTATATACTCATCCCTTCTGATGACCTTCTTGATTTTTTATTTTTTATTATTTATTATTTATTATTAAATGTTTTTATTCATTTTATCGTTTTTTATTTATTTTTTCTTTTTTATTTGGTCTGATTATAATGTAATAAAAATTTTTTGGACTTATATTCAAATGTTGCTATAAATGATATTTTTCTGATATTTTTCATGATTAGCCCCATATCGCTCTTTTTTTTATTTTTTTATATTTTTCAGAATTGATATACATAAAATATTATGTTCTTTATTTACATTTAATATATAATGGTTTATCAACTAATCCTCCTCCTTATGACATTTATATCGTCAAATATGTGCACAATTTTACTGTGAAATAATTATTAAAACAAAATAGGGAGAAAAAGGAATAATAGTATGTACAGTATTCTACAAAAATAGTGTGTACATGCAGGTGAGAAAATATTAATATAAATGTGTGAAGAAACGTGCCGAAACTCCTGTGATCATGCTATATCCCAATATCTATACTCTTGTGTTTACACTGCTATCTGTGTATATTTATATGATGTGTTTCTATAGTTATATACATCGACAGGTATCATAATCTTGTACCTGTACATTGTGAAAAAATAATTATTGGTGACATTAGTGTTAGTGATTTGACTTTAAATGTTTATTCATGAATTTTAGGAGAATATTTGACTTTAAATGTTTATTCATGAATTTTAGGAGAATATTTATTTTTTATTATTTATTTTTATATTTTTATTTTTTAAATTAATTCAAACATTTTTATTCTGAGTATGTGTGTGGGGTATAGTTGCGTTCATCTTCTATCGTTATTAGATTAATGATGACATAGATTATGTACCATTGAAAGCATCATAATTTGATGATGGAGTACTAAATATGAATATATTTTATTTTGTTGTTAGATAAACTCTAGTTTATGACTTTGGATTTTAATAGTCCATTACTAGTCTTGAGATCATAGGGTGAGACATTTTCATTTACATGACTTTTATATCTGACAGAGAGAGTTTTTCTTGTTTTTTATTATTTTTTGATTTTATTTGGGTCCCAATGTCCCAATATTAGCACATTCTTCTTCAGGTTTGAATTAAATAGGAAGCTGTGATAAATTTCTTAACGTATGATAAAAAGAAAGAGGAGGGAGGGGGGGGGGGGGGAAAGAGAGAGAAAAAGGGGAGAGAAGAGAAGAGAAGAGAGGGGACAAGAGAGGGGGCATATGAGTATAATCTATATGTCCTCATTGATAGTATATAGGTTATGATCCATGGGGTTAGTGAGACGGATATATTCATTCAGAGTTGGGTTGTGAGTTTAAGATGGTTCCGAATGGTCTCAATACTTCAAAGAAAAGAGGAGAATTGGTTGTATTCATTCATCCCCTTAGGTTCTATGCTATCCATAAGGAAAATCCATTTTGATTCCTTCTTTAGAAGTTCATTTTTCATATCTCCTCCTCTTATTCCCAAACGTACCCTCTCTAGGCCATGGATCTTCAATTCCGATGGATCCCCACCATGTTTTCTCAAAAAGTGTCTGGCCACACTAGTTAGAGTCTTAAAGTTCTTGCGATCTTTTTCTGCATTTTTTATGCCTCTAATGTGCTCCATCAGTCTCACTCGCATCTGTCTGCTTGTGAGTCCCACGTATTTAGATCCGCAGGGGCACTCCAAGCAGTATACGACCCCTGATGTTTTGCAATTGATGTAGTCAAATATCCTGTGTTTTTGACCGAATCTGTCTTCAACTTCTTTTGTTTGTTTAATATATTTACAGGTGCTACAGTCTCCACACTTGTAGCATCCCTGGAACTTGTTTTCTCCTGGTTTGTTTTTAACATAATGGCTATGTACTAGGATGTCTCGTAGATTAGGGGACTTTCTCCAACTAGTGTATACCCTGTTTCCCAGAATGTCTGTAAGTTCTTGGTCCGTTGTAAGGACATTCCAGTGTCTCTGGAGAATGTTTTGTATCTCTTTCCATTCCGCACAGAAAGTACCTACAAAGCGTATCTTCTCATCTGCTTTTTTGTTGTTTTTCTGAGTTTTGGGCGAAATCAGAGATTCTCTTTCTCTGTATTTGGCGGCTCTATGACCTTTTTTGATGTTTTTGTTGCTATACCCCCTTGCTTTGAGTCTCTCTGTGAGTTCATTGGCTCTGGTCTCAAATTTAGCACTATTGGAGCAGTTCCTTTTTGTACGGAGAAATTCTCCCTTAGGTACTCCCCTTATAGTTGCTGGGAGATGTGAGCTTGTGGCATGTAATATGCTGTTGCTAGCTGTCTTCTTTCTGTACATATCAGATGTTACGTTGCCTGTCTCATCTATCTCCAAAGTGAGATCTAGGAAAGTTACAGATTTTTTGCTCATTTCCATAGTCAGTTTTAGATTAAGGGAGTTTCTGTTGAGTTCTTCCACAAATTCTCTCAGAAGTTCTCCTTCTCCCTCCCAGATAATCAGGATATCGTCTATATATCTATACCAGCCATTAATGTGGCTGGTATATCGATCATTCTCTGATGCGAAAACAAGTTCCTTTTCCCACCACCCGAGGTACAGATTGGCATACGTTGGAGCACACGTACTGCCCATAGCTGTACCCCGGGTCTGTAGGTAGAATTTTTCGTTGAAGACGAAATAATTGTTCGTAAGGACGAAGCGCAGAAGATGGGTGATTAGGTCATCAAATTCATCAATCCCCCTCTGATTCAGGAAATATTTGACCGCCCGTATCCCATTCTCATGGTCTATCGCCATGTCACCCTTGCCTCCTCTGTGTCACTTTTACCCTCTCCGCGTCACCCTTGCCCTCTCCGCATCACCCTTGCCCTCTCCGCGTCACCCTTGCCCTCTCCGCATCACCCTTGCCCTCTCCGCATCACCCTTGCCCTCTCGCGTCACCCTTGCCCTCTCGCGTCACCCTTGCCCTCTCCGCATCACCCTTGCCCTCTCCGCGTCACCCATTATCTCTGTGTCACCCTTACCATCTGTGTCACCCTTACCCACTCCTTGTCACCCACTATGCTGCAGCCAGGGTGACAACAAGCTCCCTGCTCCCCTTGGAAGGTGGTGTGTGTGTGCACTCCAAAGTTACTGTGTTCAAACAGGTAGTTTTATGGATTTATTTAGTAGCAGCAACGTTTCAATGCCATGACGGCATTGTCATCAGGCTAAGAACACTATTTGTCTATCTACAGTGTGGGGACCCACCGCTTTTCAGCATTAGGAGGCTGTGCAGAGCAATACTGCATATATATATATATATATATATATATATATATATATATATATAATGTCAATATGTCATTTCTAAAATATGGGGGGGGGGGCGCCAGAAACTTTTTTGCTGGGGGGAGCAAAATTTCTAGTTACGCCCCTGACATGCACTGTTGGGGGTACATGAGGACCAGGGTTGGGAACCACTGCTCTATAGAGTAGTAATATAGACAGGTTCCCTTATCTGTTTGCCAAATAGATTAAGTGCAATTTAGGGTTACTGCACTGTGCTCTGTGCAAGTAGTCAATGCCACCTGATGTGTTTGGAGAGGGCTGATTTAGTGAATGCCTCGGCACATAAGGTTAGCGCTGGGTCCCTTAAGTGGTTAAATAGTATTCATTGACAAAATTAATTATCACAGTACAAACACAACAATTATACTAGCTCATAACAAAAGTACAGTTGTACAGTACAGTTGGAGCTGCAGCGATGTTCACGGGGATGAGACACACAAGCTTCTCATACTGTAGTATACTGTGTAAGCTTGCTCTGCAAATTGCAAAGTTCCATTGGTACCGTATGTGGTACTTCACTAGGTTCCGTAGGAAAGTATATTTTCTTTACAGGTACCTTTCTCTCCTCACAGTGGGTATATGACTCATAGAATTCAGTTGCTCAATATAAAATTTTAACAATTTACATAAAACAATCATATAATTCAATTCATCACACACAAAACATTGTGTAAATAAATGGATCACTACACTTCGTGTTTTATATTACAGGAACTGGAATGAAACAACTCATCCAAAAGAGAGTTTCTTTCTTCAGGCTGCCTGTAATTAATCTATATTTACTTGCAAACTTGTAACTTATCTAATACCGAACAAGATATTTATATATATTCAACATAGATCTACTGTTCCCATTTTCACATGACATCAAAATGACAAAATTATCAGTATTATATGCTAAAATACTACTTTATTATTGCCCAATAATATACCTGCTGCAGCTGTAAATTATTACTTAGTCTCTTTCTATTAGGTAGTCACTTATAACCAAAGCGGCTATTTTTGTTTTGTAGATTGGAGTCCTGCACTCAGGGCCGGTGCCAGTCACCGGAGCGCCCCAGGCGGGGGGGGGGGGGTGGGTCTGGGGCGCCCCAGCACTCACATGCTCTGGGGGGGGGGGGGTTTGGGGTGATGTGGACACCGCCACTGCAGCAGCACTCTAGGGGGGGGGGGGGGGAGTGACGGGATCTGGTAGCGGGAGATGTGGCAGGAGGGGGGGGAGGACGGACGGTGACTACCGTGAGGTGGCTTATGGCAGGTGGGGACGGGGGATGCGGCGGGGGGACGGTGACTATGAACAGCACGGGGGGCGGGCTCCATGGGGGGAGGGGGGATTGTCCCACTCACCAGTGCTCCCTGCTCTGTTCTTCCTGCTCTCTTCGGCGGGACTCGGTCGGATGCTATCTTCTGTGCTGCTCATTACCGCCCTCCAGTGGCCGGCGCCCTAGGCAAATGCCTAATGCTGCCTAGTGGTGGCGCCGGCCCTGCCTGCACTGAGTATCCTGACAGTGGGTTTATGTGTAATCCACAAGTGAAAGTAAATCAGGTAATAATTGCTGGCTGTCTCACTTTGGGCCTTATTCTGGTTCACTCTTAGAGGCAAATTCCTTCTCAAATGGACAAAACCATGTGCACTGCAGGTGGAGCAGATGTAACATGTGCAGATAGAATTACATTTGGGTGGGGTTTTTCTTTAAAGTGAGATCTATATTGCAGTGTAGAAATAAAGCAGTCAGTATTTTCCCTGCACAGAAACAAAATAACTAATTCTCTCTGCACATGTTACATCTGCCCCCCTGGAGTGCACATGGTTTGGTCCATTTGAGAAGGAATTTTCCTCTAAGAGTGAATCAGAATAAGGCCCTTTGTAACAAAACTGTGACAACACAGTATAGATATCCTCTTTGCACTTTTCTTCATATCCTTTGCCTAAACGTATAACTCACTGTATAAAGTCTTTACACCTTATTGCTTGGTACATTCATTATTTCTCCATCAAATAATATTAGTCAGTGAAAGATTCTTATTTTCTCCTCCTGATGAGGAATCAAATACATCAGTGGTTCCCAACCCTGGTCCTCAAGTACCCCCAACAGTGCACGTTTTCCAGGTCACCCAGCAGGTGCACTCATTATTCAGTCACATTTTAAAAGATCCACAGGCGGAGCTAATTATTTTGCCTGTGATTCTGTGTGGAGATCTGGAAAATGTGCACTGTTGGGGGTACTTGAGGACCAGGGTTGGGAAACGCTGAAATACATGTCTGCCTGTTGTACAGTTATCATCTAAGGTAAATACAGTCTATTTGTTAACCCTGCCTTAGGTTATTAGCTTCTTTTAACCTTCTTGGGATAGTATATCTTTCAATATATACATCTAGGTGAGAGAAGATCGTATTACAGCCTTTCTGAGGTAAAATGTCTCTTTTCTGACTGCAGCTGTATATAACCATAGCTTACTGTGGTATAATGTCCTTTTCTGAGATAAAATGTCCTTTTCTGAGGTAAAATGTCTTTACACTGTATACAGCTGTGTAGGTAAATATGAGAAAACCCATTGGTACAGGTATGTTTGTATTTTGGGGCTTGACTCACCACACCTCTCCTTTTATCATTTACAGTCTGACTGGTCACAGCAATAACTTGAGAGGGAATCCCAGCAACTGATGAGCCATCTCCACATACCCCCAGTAAGTATAAGCATCCTCCATGCTCCCTTTGTCTGCAGTACTCTTTCTCCACTGCTAGATTGATGGAGCATTAGCCACCCAGCGGTGGCGATTTGTATTGCATCCACGCCCCTTGGCGGATGGAAGCACAAGAACAAAAGAGGATCGCCAAAACCTCTGCGATGGCAAGCTGGCGGCAAGAATGAAAGGCTCTCAATCTGTAATTGTTGTATATGAATATCCATCATGTGTTAATTGATGGTCTTATATATCATTAACGGGTAGTGCATGTCAGGATTCGCTCTTATATTTGTCTTGATTTTTTATTAGAATTCGGGACAAAATTAATTAATATGACTGGTGAAAAGGGTTTCTCTATGTCAAGAAAAGAAAGGGGTGTTGAGCTGCGCTTGGTATAACTTTGTAAAAAGTGAGGTAATGAAACCTGTAAAGTTGGGTGAAAAAAATGAGGGATTGGTTGATCTAGTACAAAAAGATTTAATGTCTAAAATACATATAGCCAGAATACATTGATAATTCTCTAAAATCACATAAAATTCATATCTCACCAACCAAACTGGGGAAAATGTATGGCCCGGAGAGTCCCAAGAGTCCTGTATAGGGCTGAGATGTAAATCGTCCTGTATGGAGCTGCAATGATATGCCCAATTGGAGCAGTAGGGAGGGAGGACCAGATGTAAGAATAAGGAGCGGCTTAAGTTGACACGGATTGCCGACTCCCTCCGCTGGATGGACTGGAGCGGGATGGGTCCTCTACCTCTACCTTACTGTAGGAATTTGTAATCCAAATGGAACCAGTGGAGGTGGTATTACCGGACTGGGATCTGTGCGTGGCCCAAGGGGACCCCCAAGTCCTGGTGAGGCGTGATGGTTGTCTCCAATGTAGCAGATGGTGGGGAGGACTTGAAGATGTTGATAAGGAGTGGCCCAGGATGGCACAAATAACCGACTCCCTCCGCTGGATGGAATAGAGCGGGATACAGTCCTCGACCTCAACCTTGCTGCTAGGAATTGGTGGTCCAATTGGACAAAGGGTGGTAAGTGTGTGCACAAATAAGCACTTCCGGGTTCTTTAGGGGTACCAGTTTGGTATTCTGGAAGGAGATAGAAACCTGAGTCCTGACCGGTTTCGCTGCTCCAGGCAGCTTTGTCAGAGCATAGTTTCTCTATGTCCCCTTCTTAGATTAGATATCTGACTGTGCTGTTTATGGCTTCTAACCTGCACAACTTATTGGGGAGTATTCAATGATTTTTTTCTCCATGTGCAGCGAATCGCTGCACATTCGCAGGGTTCAGGAGGGCTGCAGCATTCACTGCCAGCGCTCCCTGTCACCCTATTCATTGCAGGGGCTCGCTGCCCCTGCTGGCGAATTTTAACCCGAGCCGGCGGATGGAGGCAGGCGGGGAGATGTAAGCCTCCCTGCCTGCCCCAGAATTTGTGGGGGAGGGCTCCCGGGGCACAGGCAGCAGAGGCTGCCCCCCCGGGATGGGCGTGGGTAGGGAGCCTCTCCTCTGGTCCTGCACGTAACAAGCCGGGATCAGAGTGAAGTGAATATATGAATATCTAATGAGCGGCTCCCGGCCCCCTGCTGGTGAAAGTGTAAAAAAAAATTGTAAAAAAAAAATTAAATATATATTAATGTGCTTCAAGCACATGAATAAAAATAGCATGCCCCTTCACAGAAAAAAAATCTGATTTTTTGACACCAAAAAAAAAAAACCTTTATTTTAAAAGATCACTTTCCAGTTCACCTTAAAAAGATGTCGAATGCAAAATGGTGAATCATGGCAAAAATCAGGGAGAAAGCAATTTGCCATCCTAGCATTGAATACACTCTCGGCGAATCCCAGTGAAAACCCCATTGAAATACACCAGCGAATTGCAATGAGCATGAAATGGAGAACTGACCAGCATTTACTGTTCGCTTTCAGCAAACAGTGAACATTGAATAGGGTGAAACATATTTTTAGTGAAAAAAATTCACTGCAAGGAGTGAAAACAGCCCAATTCGCCGACAAAAAAAACGGTGAATCAGGAGCATTGAATACTGGCCAAAGTCTTTATTTATGCACTTATTAATCTGTTCATGTATAAATATTGAGTAGGAACTATATTCTTAGGGTATAAACTTGCAATGTGTAAAATGTAAAAACAGAATCAACCTCCCTCATGGCTTATTGAATTGAACCATTACTTTTCTCAACATAAACTTTATAGCTACTAAAAAAACTGCTTATATATATATATATATATATATATATATATATATATATATATATATATATATATATATATATATACAGATATTGGATATAGAGAGCGCTAGATAGAAACCTCCACCTTACTGTGACATTCAATAGTGGATTCACAATTTGCGATTTGTAAACAAATTTTATTTGAAAATAAATGATATAGTCGATATCAGACAATATTCACATAAAACATAATAAAATTATGATTCAAGCATTTTCAGTGCGTCGAGACCCAACGCGTTTCGCCGGTACCCGGCTTCCTCAGGGGTGGTAGACTCTATGAGAACATAGAAAGCCCTTTAGATCTTTTTAATTATAAAGTACGGTATTTGGTGGTATGTAGAGTTTTGTATACATACCGGAATTCTGAGCTTATGGAAGGTCTAAGGATGAGTTTTTAAAAAAACTTCTTATGACGCTTGGATGACGTCTAAAATTTAAAATACATATATAAATACATCAATTATCTTGAGAAGGGAGAACATGTGTATGGAGAAAAGATAAGAAAACAGGGGGTGCCATGTTGAGCCTCGAGGAGAGTACATACCCTATGGTGTTAAACGATCTGTCATACAGATGTCTGTCCAATATTTATATTGGTGGCGCTGTCCAAAGGTTTTGAAAAACCTTTGGACAGCGCCACCAATATAAATATTGGACAGACATCTGTATGACAGATCGTTTAACACCATAGGGTATGTACTCTCCAGGAGGCTCAACATGGCACCCCCTGTTTTCTTATCTTTTCTCCATACACATGTTCTCCCTTCTCAAGATCATTGATGTATTTATATATGTATTTTAAATTTTAGACGTCATCCAAGCGTCATAAGAAGTTTTTTTAAAAACTCATCCTTAGACCTTCCATAAGCTCAGAATTCCGGTATGTATACAAAACTCTACATACCACCAAATACCGTACTTTATAATTAAAAAAATCTAAAGGGCTTTCTATGTTCTCATAGAGTCTACCACCCCTGAGGAAGCCGGGTACCGGCGAAACGCGTTGGGTCTCGACTCACTGAAAATGCTTGAATCATAATTTTATTATGTTTTATGTGAATATTGTCTGATATCGACTATATCATTTATTTTAAAATAAAATTTGTTTACAAATCACAAATTGTGAATCCACTATTGAATGTCACAGTAAGGTGGAGGTTTCTATCTAGCGCTCTCTATATCCAATATCTGTACACATTTCCATTTGCCGACCTTCACTAACAGGGAGGTCTTACAGAGTAGCTGCTATAAGTAGCGCAATACGACGGTCTTTCTCACACACATATATATATATATACATATACATATATAATATATACATATACATTTAACCGTTCACATATACAAGATAGCTCATGGGTAACCAGGATATCCTGTGCTCAGACATGCCTTCTTGAGGTGTCATCATGCCCATCATTCAACTGCATAATTTCTCACATGTTTCATCCAGTCTAAAATCCCAGGATCTTTGCCTGCCCTCCACAGGTAACAAAAGGACTCTTTTTTGGAACTGTCCTGTAGGGTAGACAAATATGCTAAAATACATTATTCATTGTTATATACATTACTTGTTTGCATTGTACTAATATTAAAGAAATAAGTAAAATGCTATGTCAGAAGCAACATTAAGAAAATATATTTACAATGTAAATATTTCTTAAAATTTTTATTGCTATGTCTGCATGTGGAGCTGACATAATGGGTGAGATTTAATAGGATGAGAGATTCAGAAAGTGAGAGATTTGGGAAGAAATCTCCAGTTTTTTTTAAACGGCAATCATTTACACTGCAAAACCAGTTTGATTTTGAAGTGTAAATGATTGCCGCTTTAAAAAAACAGGAGATTTCTTCCCAATTCTCTCACTTTCTGAATCTCTCATCCTATTAAATCTCACCCAATGATTCTACTATTGATAACATATTTGAAAAGTTCAGCTTCATATGAACATTGTACCATGTTGCTCTCTCAGCTTGAGTTTGTTTACTATGTCTTTATGTCTCTTAGCAAAGGTGAAGGTTAGTTTATGACTGTGCAGATGATGGTTCCACATTTGGTAGCGTCTACTTTGTCCCTTGAGGTTTTATATTGCTTCTTGAAATATACTTTACAGTGCTCCATGATATCTATCTGTGCTGTTAGCACTTTGCCATCTGCTGCCCTGATGTGATTTCAGCAGGGAACAAGCCCATGGCAAGATAACATTGTGAGATAGCAAAACATCATACTGTATCCTAGCTTTATATTGACAAAGATCTTTTGTTTTATTGTTAATTCTTTGTTCTAAATGAAAGCAGGTCAAATTCTTACGATGACGACAATGCATGATCATAAGCTAGAGATTGTATATTACTTTCTTCTTATCCTAAGTAATTCATTTTCAGATAGTAAATATTTCACAAATGAGATTCTTTTATTTTTCCAAGTTGAATTTTTATTTTTCGGTTAAAAGGCAATGTATTTTACAAATTACATGGCCACATACTGTTAGCATGACTTATATGCTAATAATATTTTGACATATTTTATTACATATTGCCTACAAATAAATACATACATACACTAAACATATACATACGTACTTACAGTACATACACATTACAAAAAAGAATAGGGACAGGGGTGCCTGTTCTGTTAACTGCAGTTTTATCCAATCGGAGTGTGTCCGAGAAACCAATTGCTTATATTTCCTTTATACAGAGATATGAATTTACTTATTGCTTGACTCGCAGACCTTTTACATATGTATATTTATATGGAATCTTTATACAAATATAGGGATACATAGGACAGAACAACAACCCCAGTTGTGTAAACCACTGTATAGTTAGATCCCAACTGTTCTAGCAGCCTTATCATATTTTAAGCTTGTATTGCTAACTTGTTTAATTTAATGTGTTCTATCACTCTAACTACTCAACATGTGTAATTCTATTTGACAATTTAAACAATACTATTGGCAACACAATCTTATTTATGTATACTTTATAACCCTTAAATATAAAATCAAACACTGAAAGAATTGCACGCCAACACAAACTTGTTAAAAAATGTATGACAATGCTTGACTTGAAAAATAGCTTAATTACAGGTATTTGCAAATGCAGACCAACACAAGAAACATAAAATTGATTAGCTAATACTTAAACAGTAATTCTCTATAAAATCAAAATGGAAACCTAGCAAGGACAATGATCAGCCATTAAACCTCATATCATAGTTACCTCCAGCCCCCTGCTTGCCTGTTCTTTCTCAACTGCCTCCCCCTTCCTTCTCTAACTCTGATATTTAAACCATAATCACATTAATTAATTACTCATAAGCATTAAGTCTTATTGGCAAGCTTTGCTTTCAATCATGATGTCATCATTCGCCCAACACCCACCTTACTTGTTACTAGGCAAAGATTCAGTGGCCTTGTGGTCTACGCATTTGTGGCCCTGTTCTCATATGGTTGATAAGTTTGTAGAGACTAGCTGGCTGTCCTTGCTCCACTATACTGTCAACATCAGCATTCTTAAACTTGTAAAAACAAAAACAATTTTCTATAAGAAATCACTCTTCGAGCACTGTTCTGAATCTTCAGCCATTTGATATTGTTTTTATGCAAGTCATAGTTGACAAAATGGTTGCAGCTTCTAACAAACCCCTGCTGCTTATTGCAAAGGGCAGGCCTCATACCCCATGGCTAGTACCTTGTGCAACAAGCTAACGCCATCTGCAGCAATAATAACAGTATTTAAAAAAAACAGAGTGTAATAAAAGCATAGAATTATTGATGCGTTAATTGCTGTTTTAACAGTTCTATCCTCTGAACTTCGTCATATCTCCGATGAAAGTTCATATATCTCATAAAACGCATCATTAGTCTCTTAATACATCGGAAAACCTTCTTGAGGCATTTCCTTAATATACAGAGAAATCAATAGTATTATCTTGACAAAAAACATTAAACTTCGCAAAGCATATATAACATTGACTTGTGCGAACCGGTCATTGGGGTTCAACCAAGTAAACCAACTGTAGGGAATCACATCACTTACGCCTGTTTAGTAAACTAATTTGGTACCTCTTTACTTTCACGGCGCCAGCATGGCGCCGCGCTACTTCCGGGTTACGCTCGCCACAAACTAAGTAAAATAAACGAAGTTAACGGCATGCCAACATGGATAGTTCATACCTCCACTATCCATGTTGGCATGGAGTTGATTTTAATTAGCGTAGCGAGCCACCGAGCCCGCAGCGTGGGCGAGCGAAGCGAACCCCGCAAGGGGACTCTGACGCGCGGCGCCATGCTGGCGCCGTGAAAGTAAAGAAGTACCACTAATTTTTAACCCAAATAATTTCATTCCATTTTCCTTTTAGCATCACCAGCAGTTTAGTATTTGTGATGCTTGTACCATATATTAATTATGTTCACCAATTCAAATCAAATTTTATAATCTTGAGATAATGTAAATAAATGTGTTTCTGTAATATACCATGTGTTACTTTAAAAACTTCATGTTGGATTACCACTGTATTAATTAGTAAAAGTAAAATTTATTACAATATATCTTGTTTGTTGCCATTTAGAAACCTTAAGTTTGTAAATATACTATAATCCTTGTGCTAATGTCTAGGGCTTATGAGACAGTATGTTTGAGAAAACATCATAAGAAACAATTCAATGAGTACCATTTTTATCTAGATTGTCTTCTAGCTCACCCCACTCTGTCACATCATAACTACATGTTTTGTTGTACACCAAAATATCTCCTGTTATTACACTCTTTGCCAATTTAGTGTATTTAATGTTCTCTACAAGAGCATTTCTTCAATCATGTTCAGTTATTCCATTTTGTTAATACATGTGATACTTTCCTGGTTATTCTTTGGACATTTTGTTAATTTTAAACCTGTGGCCTTGAAGTCAGTAACCTCATAAGATTCAATTGTGTGAATCCTACATAGAAAGTGAAGTGTTGTTTGATTTGACTGAAATGGAAGTAGCCATTAACCCAACATTACCGGACTGATACGGTAGATTACAATATACCCAACAATCAGTTTACCTTATTGTTCTTTCTATCATCTCATGATGAGTGTCTAAAGAAGAAAAGTCAGTTTGCATTTAGATATTATGTTTGCACAATTGTTACCATCCTTATTTAGAATCTTTACTGATACCTCACTAGATGTAATTTATCAATGGTTCTGGTGTGGGAGTTCTTAGTTACTTTTATGTTATTACTCATATATTTATTTTAAACCTTCTAATTATTTTAACATATTGGCTATCAGTATTTTTTCCCATCCTCTGATACATACCCAAACCTGGGAGCATCAGTAGTATGATGGATATGTATGTCTGTTATGATTATTACTATACTGGGATTAAATTTAAAAGCAGAAGTAGAATACACCACCATGACTCTAGCAATACCTCTTTGATAACTATACACACTGTCCTTGCCAGCAACCAATCCCTGGTAACCCTCATTCACTATAAAAAGATGAAAACTTAAAAAAAAAAAAAAATGACTTCTTCAGTTAGTGAGTGTATGGGAAACTTGGTCACTCATGGGAATCCTTGTTTTACACATAGTCCACAACCTGCAGGGACACCACTAAGGGTATCCCCCGATTCCGTGGACCTCTTCTTGCCCACAACCCGCAGGGACACCATTAAAGATGCCCCCCGATTCCGTGGATCCTGTCTTGGTCTGTGTGGGGGCCCATCATCAAATAAGTTTATTAAGTTAAAATCAAAGTCACAATATTTACCTGCATCAGTATCTTTCTCCTTCAACTGATATCACCACCAGGTCGGAAACCTTCTTGCAGTGAGACGCATGAATTCGGTTTGTTTCACAGGGATGGGTCTTGCCTTTGATCTACGAGACATTTAATTGTAATAAATGTCTCACTTTTGCATAGTCTCCAGGCTGGACTTCATAACATAGGGCCTTATTTTGGTTCATTCTTTCTGACAAAATCCTTCTTAGATGGACAAAACCATGTGCACTGCAGGGGGGGGGGGGGGGGGGGGGGGGGCAGATGTAACATGTGCAGAGAGAATTAGATTTGGGCGAGTAATTTTGTTTCTGTGCAGGGAAAATACTGACTGCTTTATTTTTACACTGCAATATAGATCTCACTTTGAAGTAAAACCCCACCCAAATCTAATTCTCTCTGCACATGTTACATCTGCCCCACCTGCAGTGCACATGGTTTTGCCCATCTAAGAAGGATTTTGTCAGAAAGAATGAACCAAAATAAGGCCCAAAGTCCCTTCATAAGCTTTATAAGCTTGCTTTTCTGGAAAAGTTTTCAGATGCTTTGAGAATAAGAGTGACAAGTCTGCTGCTGGATGTTGAATAGGGTTTGATGGTCTCCCAAAAAATGTATGTATGTATATATATATATATATATATATATATATAGACAAACACGAGTGGAATCGGCACTCTTCCAATGAATAAAACTTGGTACCGGTGCCTTCCAACCAACACTGGCTGTGGTGGCAAAATGCACTTCCAACTGGTGGCACTCGGTTCTCCCAAAACAGACACAGAGGCGTGGATCACACAATGTGACCCTCGCATCTGTGTCTGTTTTGGGGGAACCGAGTGCCACCAGTTGGAAGTGTATATATATATAGATATATATATATAGATATATATATATAGATATATCTTTATATATCTATATATATCTATATATATATCTATATATATATATATATATAGATATATATAGATATATATCTATATATATATATATATATATATATATAGATATATATATATAGGGACAGGAATGCTCAGGAGTAATGTGAATATTTATACAAAACTGAAGGCAAAACCTCCATACCCACCCTAAATAATGTGTTCTCAATGTGCATTTTTTAAACATGTTCAATTTTGCATAAAATGTGTGGTGAGTGCTATCAACTTTTTATACCCATATATTTACTTATTCCTTAGAATACCTTTCCTGTCAAATATGTACCTCTATGATGTTTTAATACCACATGGGATAACATACCTGAACACAAATTTCTCAATACATTTCTTTGCTGTAAAAGATGCTGTACATGGGACAGCTGGGATGTTCCTTCTAATCAAGATAACATATCAAATACCATTTAAATATAATGAAAATTTTGTATGCATGTGAATTCAATAAAATTATTTTTAAGCTTAGGAATGGAGCAGCGGTAGGGGGGATGTGATATGGATCTATAGGAATAATTTTCGTGAGTTAATTCTCCTGCTGATTTGGAGTTTGGGACTCCTTATCTGCATAAGATGAAAAAATTATACATGTCCTCTCTCTCTCTCTACATAGATCATCCCATTGGCAGCTTCTGCATATGCCAGGAAGAGGGATATTGGAAGCTACTGATCTGCCCCCACCATCTTTACATAGGCCATTAGCCTTTTGACTACATCCCTTTATCATCCAGGTGGCACATTCCTGTTAAATACACAACTCTTGATGCTTTATGAGCTTCTGCTGGTCAATTGTAAAAAAAAACATTAAATTGTATAGTGGCGTGATTCACAACAGTGGCCATCTTGTTTTTGTTACCAAGTGAAACAAGATTACTTTATAACACGTGAGCTTGGCACTTAACAACTACTACCTTTGCAGGGAGTTTCACAGCCTCAATGAGTTCCTTTACTTGCTGTAATATTAGCGTATTACATCATAGCAAAATCACAATGGAAAATGAGGATCTCTAAATCCAATACTACCGCATATCCCATATATGGCCACCCTGAGTCTCCCTGTTGGTGACAACTACAATCTTTGTAGGTAGTAGTGGCATGTCAGAGATATCAGGACTGATTGGAGAAATTTTGCTTTAAATATTCCTCACAATCATCTTCTAAATCCTTCTACTCTCCCTCCATCATCTGGGACTTCTAGGTCCCACAAGGTAACAAAGTAGCAGGATTTAGCATACCATAAGGTAAACGTGTCTTGTCCATGAGGAGTTTGTTAGAAATGATGTAGTATTAGAGAAACATAGTGTGCGGTGTCCTGTAAAATCTATACAAGGGCTGCACCAGCCACCACAGTCCCTAAACTTGTTGATAAAGCAGATGCCACTCGGTAAAGTGTGCAACTGTAGCACCCAATGGGTCTATGTGAATCTCCATGTATATGTGCTCAAACTCCCAAGGCCGCTGCCTGTTGTTCCTTACAGTAAAGACAGATATATGATATATCTGATATATCTGATATATCCAGTGCTGTGGTTTCTGTCAGTGCATGTATAAGAGCCTTAAATGAAGCAATGATGCTGTCAGTATATTGTGAATCTGCATTGTGGTAGCAATCTTTCAACTCATTGGGGGACATAGTGGGGCTGTCAATAAAACTTTGGCTTAATTGAGTCCACATATATTGGACTGTGCTGTAAATAAATGCAGTAAGTCCTGACTATCTGCTATTTGATAGTAAGAGATATGCAGATCATAAATCAATGACTAGATGACTGTAATACTTCCATAACTGTAAAGTAAATTGATTTGCACTAAAAAATAATAAGAATAATCACATTAGGCAGATAATCTGCAATAACAGAGTGTTGCAAATACTTTGGGTATTAAAAATTATGCTTTGTTGTAAACTGTGGAAAAATTTATTTCTGCCTCAGATTTTAGAGGGTATTGTGAAATCCGTGGAAGTTTTGGCATCTTACTTAAGTTCAATATATATGTAACCTGCATGTCAGTGGTCCATAGATGTTCAGAAACTTGTGACAGGATGAGTAATGGAAAACTCATCAAAGTACTAATTGCTAATGCCCTATGAGCATCACTCGTATCCTCTAACCCCATATCGGCTAGTGCCTTCTGACAGCAGTCTCTCATGGATTCCTGTTAATAATACACAATTTATTCCAAACTATTCCAAACTCTGAGGATAAACAATCATTAAATCATTATAAATATTTGAGATAACAGCATGATTAGTTGTGCTGCAAATGTGATTACTAGTAGCAGTACCCAGAGGTGCTGCACCTAATAGTGACCTCCATTCTTTATATGTGGGCTCATATGCATAACCAATAGATCTAATAAAGGGCCTTATTCTGATCGGTGCGGCCCGATCAGAATATGCGGCCGCGACCGTGCAGGCGAATCCCCGCCTTCCATACGGATCGCCACCTGCCGTCCGTACGCGGATATGTGGCGATCCGCATGAAATTGGACGGGGATACGCCTCCTCCGTCTTGGGAGCAGCCCCTGCATTCGATGGTCGCCGAACATCGAATGCAGGGCCGCACGCTCCACCAGGTCCCGCCACACAAGACCACACGGACACTTGTCCGTGTGAAATCATGTATGGGGGCGGGCAGCTGACATCCGGCGATGTCAGATGCCCGCCCCGTACCCACGCGTCACGGCCTCATTACCATGCATACGCCCCGCGTTTGCATGGGAACGCCCATGAAACGCGGGGCGTATGCATAGGGTAATGAGGCTAAGTAGCCCCTCACGCCCCTCTACGCACCCTGTGCGGCGTATAAAGAATCTGTGCTGCGAAATCGCCTGCACATGCGCAGAGTGACCTCTGCACATGCGCAGACGATCAACATCGGCGGTCCGTCCGCATGCGGGAATATCCGCACCGATCAGAATAAGGCCCAAAGTGCCAACATGCAATCAGATAACTCAAGAAGCATAAAATGCAACTCAATATGCATCCTATAATGATCACTATAATGTCTGTATTTTATTAGGGGCTTTTAATAAGGATTCTGCGGAGTTACCTGCAGACTCAATATTATTTTCTAAAGAATTTCAAGTGGATTAAATGCATCAATTTATGAATTAATCTCTTCTCTGGAATGGTCACACCTCTATTGACTGGGATTTAATTTGCAAAGCAAGCAGAAGCAGTAGCATTGTTAAGCTCAGGCATCATACTATTATTTGTCATTGGAAAATCTGCAGTTTTTTAAACACATGTTGCTAAAACAACATTATCACACGAGGGAGGCAAATGGGAGGGGGCTAGAGGTCATCCTTGGGTATGGCTGATCACTGTCCCATACAAAACCTTGCATAAATCTATTCATTGTGCTTTTTCAAAAGTGAAAAAGATATCTTTAATTCTAAGATCTTTCAACACATAATTGTTTAAGTGTCCTTATTATGGAAAACAGTTCTGTAAAGGCCCATACACACTAGACGACTTTCAGCTGAAAATCGCTCAAAACAGCCGTTTTGAGCGATTTTCACCTGAAAGTCGCCTGGTGTGTATGCCCCCCGACTGCCGACTGGCGATGATGCGCGCTCCCGCATCATCGCCAGCGAGGTGGGCAGTTTGCTGGTTTTACCAGCACATCTAGCGATGATGGCTGGTTTTTCAGCCATCATCGCCAGGTGTGTACGCAGCGCGGGCTGAAAGATGATACACTCACTTTCAGCCCGGCTGACCGCCCCGCTCCCTCCCCCTACTCCCCCGCCGGCTGCAGATCATACTCACCGCCGCTGAAGCACCGCCCCGCTCGTGTGCCCTGCTCTGCCCGGCTCCATAGTTCTCCAGGCTGCAGCTGCTCCCACCCGGCCACAGGCTGAGTCAGCTGACGCCCCGCCCCTCCTGGCTTCCATCCGCCCTGCTGCCTCCAACTTGCTCCACACGGAACATACTGTACACTGGCCACCAATGCTATTAGCCAGTAATATATACATTGCTGGCACAGGCCAGCAATGTATATATTACTGGCACCACTACCCACCAATGAATATATATATATATATATATATATATATATATATATATATATATATATATATATATATATATATTAGCCAGTTATTTATATATATATATATATATATATATATATATATATATATATATAGCAATATGGTGTTGGTCGTCACTCCAATAAACGTATAAACAGCATGCACGGTGCCTTCCCCGGTTGGTTAACCAAAATACAGCAGTGTGGGTGGGCGTCACTCGTGTCAATCTCAAATAAAGTACTGACTCAAAGAGTACAGATAATGACGTTTCGGTTTATTACCTTCTTCTGAAGAAGGTAATAAACCGAAACGTCATTATCTGTACTCTTTGAGTCAGTACTTTATTTGAGATTGACACGAGTGACGCCCACCCACACTGCTATATATATATAAATATATATATATATATATACATACAGTATATATATACATACACACACACACACAATTATGGAAGAAATAACGTACAGTTCATTTCTTCCATAACATACAGTACATTTACTGCGCTGCCAATGGCGTTTCGGGATTTCACCTGATCGCTTGGCTCCGAATATACACAGCCCAGCGATCAGTTCTGAATCAGGCCCCAAGAACAGGAATGCACTGAATAAAATGGCCTCTGCTCCCACCCTTGAAATACAAACCCCGCCCATTATGTAAATAGCCTTTTATATAAAAGATTTTCAGCAAAGTCTTTTCCCTCCTGAAAATCTCTCGCGTTTTGGGAAAATAGCTCAGTGTGTACGCACTATTTTGGTGACAGATATATCTATCAAAGATTTTGGCAAAGTCTTTTGAAATTAAAATCTTTGAGTGTGTATGGGCCTTAACACTCCTTGGATATTTCACATCATTTAGGAATAAAACAATAAAACTTTACTCTCTATTAATCTCATTAACAATTTCCTGCCTTTGATCTCCTACAGAGCTGTTTCTGATGTTTACTCTCACCTCATCACTAAAAAGACTGCCTTCTTTCTGCTTTTTCAAAAATAAACAAAAACCTATGTTTTTTTTTAATTATTATTTTTTTCCGATATTTTTCCCTATTTTTTGTACATGTTTTTTATTTTATTATTATCTTTTTTTTTAACTAATGTCCTTGAAACAACCAACACCTGCTCTCACTCCTTCACTGAACAGACTTAACGGTACTCTTTACCTAGAAGGGCGCCCATCACGGCCATCGCGGGCATCGCATGCACTAAAAAATCGCATGCGATGCGACCGACGCGATGACCGCGATTTCCCATACGGAACAATGTTAAATGTCCCAATTGACCCGATTTTCCATAGGGAACAATGTTAAATGTCCCAATTGACCCGATTTTCTATAGGGAACAATGTTAAATGGCCCACAGAGGCCAAATAGGCACCCTGAAGTGTGAAATGGCCCCCCCAATTGTTAACGCCACCCCACGATCAACGTCAACCCGAAGCGTGGCGAGCGGCGGCGGTACGCATCCTCCGACCTTTTCATACCCCCACTATCCACATCGGCGTGGAGTTGAGAATAGAAAGTGTGGCGAGCGCAGCGAGCCACCGAGCCCGAAGTGTGGCGAGCGGACGCGGACACCTTTACAGGTATACGCGTCCCCTTGCGGGCTTCACAGGTGCAGGCCCCTTCAAACATTCTGTTCCCCATTTAAGTACACACAGTGCTTCCTATATAACATGCATTAAATATTAACCCTCTGCGGGGTGGCCTTCATTGGTTCACTCAAACTGTGAGGCTTAACTTTCTGAGCTTTCTGATATTGACATTTTGGCATTTGACATAAGGATTCTTGGAATAACCTCACCATATCCTTTGGTCATTAACACCTCAAGAAAAGCCCATATTAAAATGTTTTCCTATATCACTGCAATACCTTAACCGAGGGCTCCCTCTTGTGCCTGGAGAGAGATATGCAAGCCTCTTGATTTGAGTTTTCACTATCATATTTCCCTATACGTCCCTTATGGGCTTATAGGTGTATCTTGGGACCCCCCCCCATGCATCATGCATTATAGTAGAGTGTGAGTCCGTCCATCAATACACCTATCCTTAGAGCATCTTGTTAATATGCCCAACAAAATTAAAAAAAACCCTGGCAACTTCTACTCTAGCCATGTTTACCCCCAGGAATAAAGGCTCTCAACCCTCATCAGACAAACAGGGCTCATCCTCTCCCGAATCTTCCCCCGTATCAGAGCCTGTCCATTCATACTGTTCTTAACACTACCTTCTAACATTAGCTCAAAAAAGCCGTAGATGACTTTAAATCTGAACTGACTTCTATCGGTACCCGCACAGACGCCCTTGATCTAAAGACAGATGAGCTCTGCAGGTTCCAGGGTACGATAGACAGGGAACTTTCCCTTCTCTACTCTGAGATTGCTGATCTCAAGTAAAAATAGGAAGACATGGAGAACAGATCAAGGAGGAATAACCTCATAATTAGGAATGTCCCTGAAACCAGGGCCGGACTGGGACAAGAAATCGGCCCTGGCATTTTGAGCAGACAGGCCGACCTAAAGTAGGCGGGACCCTTGCGCGGCGAAGCCGCGCGCAAAAAGGGGGCGTGGTCTCGTGAAAAGGAGGCGTGGCATCACAAAAAGGAGGCATTACACATTATCGAACACACCGTTATGCCCATTACATATTGCCGCACACTGTATTGCCCATTACATATTATGACACACACCGTAATGCTCATTACACAGTATGGCACAGACGGTGATGCCCATGACAGACTATGCCCATTACACATTTTGACACACACACACCGTAACACCCCTTTACAGAATATGACACAATCCTTACAGTAACAGTAAAAGTACTATGCCCCTCCCCCACACACACAAATAAAGAAGTGCGGCTCTTTTTCATATAGCACTGAAAAGACACTTTTTATGTTGACATTTGTCAAATATATTGAACCACCCCGACCACCCCACCCAGAATAGCAGGTGGAGCGCATCCTGATACAGATGGTTTTACCTGTGTGCGGGCCGGATCGCTGCTCTCTCCAGTGGCTGGCTGGCTGCTTTCTACAGATCAGAGCACCAGCGGCCGCAGTAGAAGGGCAGCAGGCTGGGTGGAAGGGGGAGAGCCAGGCAGGGAGAAAATTGGAGGAGCTCTTGCTTAGTGATGGGGCGGGTCATGGAGCGCGACTCCATCCTGCCACTGCAGCGGGCTCAGGATGGCCGCGTCATGATGGTGGGGGTGGCGCCACATCATGACGGGGGGGGGGGCGGCGCGGCAGCGGGCTAAGAGTCTGCACCGCTACTGCAGAAAGTTCTTACAACTTCTACGATGTAAGAACTTTCTGCACAAAATCGGCCCACAAGGCCATCGGCCCTTCTGGCATTTGCCAGAAGTGCCAGATGGCCAGTCCGGCCCTGCCTGAAACTATCCTCCCTTCTGAACTCCCATCATTCCTGCAGGACCTTTTCAGACATATTCTTCCAGATATCCCGTTGACTTACTTTCTCCTTGACAGGGCACACCAAGCCCTAAGGGCAAAACCTGCTCATGATCAACCACCTAGAGACGTTGTCACTAGATTGCACTATTACCGTAAAAAAGAAAAAGTGAAGGCGGCAACCAGAGATACAATATCAATCTCTTTCAAAGACCTCTCCATCCAGATCTTTCAGGACCTGGCTCCATCTACGATACAAAAAAGGAGAGACCTTCAACCCATCACCAGAGTGCTTTGTCAACATAACATACGGTACCGGTGGAACTTCCCCTTTCAGCTACAAGTCCTCAAAGACAATGTCTCTCGTACAGCCAAGACCCTGGAACAGGGTCAGAAAATACTGGAAGACCTAAACATCTTACCAGAGCCCTCTGCTTCTTCTGGTTATATTTATATTGGCTCTCTTTTTGCACCTAATCCTACCCCATTTAAAGTCCGGTACTACTGGCTACCCTTCGTATTATATATATATATATATATATATGTATATATTTTTTGTGATTTTTGTATAAAAATTTTTTTTTTGCAATTGTGTATATTTTTTGTATTTTTTTGTAATATTGCGTATATATGTATTTTTATGATATATGTATTTTATGTATCTTATGAGCATCATCTGTTTGTTGCTCATATATGTGCATTGTATTATAAATTGTTGTCATTGTTTTTAATGTGATCTTTAGCCATGCATATGTCACTTTAAATGTTTGATTGTGCAATCATGTGGTTTTGATAATTACTGACCAGTGGGTATATAAGTAACGTCATGATGAGAATGATACACGCTTCCTGACGAAGTCATACCCTGACGAAATGCGTTGGGGCGGATCCTTGGCTGACGCTGACATCCCGCTGACGCTGCTGTCGTCCTCAGATCTGTCTGGTCCCGGCTGCAAGTTCCTACACCGGTCTGGTGTTATCACATCGTGCTGTTGCTGGACTCCTGTCGCCCGGGCTAAGAATTGCAGGTTTTCTGCCTACATATTGTTCTAAACTTACATGTATGTGAGCTATTTTATTATAGTAAAGTGTTACTTTTATACCGCTCATTTGTGCGCTTCTCTGGCTTTTTCTACATGTATCTCCACGTGGGTTATGGTGATTCCCACAACTGAGTAAAGCTGCACTACATGTGAAATCAATCTACGGACGGATCTACCTATATACTGGGACTTTCTTGCGCAAATATTGGAAACTACTGTATGTATATTTTCCTCACTTTTCTTCCATATTGCTGCATAAAGTTCTAAACTCTTGTATTCTCCTATAAGTGTTGTTACACTAAGTGAATTCCTGTCACCTTGGATACTGTGTCTTGTTTAACATCATGGATAGAAGGAATAGGCGTCTGGAGGAATGCCATTTGAGATTTAGTAAAGCTTTTGAAACTGGTGTGTGTGAAAACAGCAAAAGTTCTCAGGATGATGGCAATAATCTAGACAGCCTTTGTGCACAATTAGACAAACTCCTCATTAAGGAGATGAAATATAGCTGGGAGATCACTACGCTTGAAAATTATATTGAAGCAAAGCGGATCCCTAGAGGATTAAGACTTGTTAAAAACCCGACTTTCGGGAGTGATAATAAATCTTTTATTGAGACATGGTTTAGTATTTTAGACGATTGTTCTTTCCAATTAATGAAGCTTATTGTTAAAGAGAGAAAGCAGGAAATTAGTGCTCTTGACACAGAGATTGAGTCTTTAACATCCAAACTCGCACCTGTCAAGGACACTAAAGATTTTCTTGATTTAAAGAGAGTTAGCGATATTAAGCTTAATAAAATTGAAGATGAAGTGATTGAAATCATGGTAAAAAAATTTAAAAGAGACCTACAAGATTATAAAGATGGTAATGTTCACAAGTGGCCTGCGAATGAAAGAAATACATCTAATGGATATGTTAATAGAAATAGAAATTATGGTAATTATCGCAATAATGATGATTGGCAGACGGTTCCATCTCGGAATAACAGACCTTGGGGTAATTATAATTCCAACTATAATAAACCTAGATTTGAGGTATCAACCTCTAACCGATATCAAGTCCTTAATACTCCTAATAGAAATAATCAGAATGATTTTTTAGGACGTCCGCAATGGAGAGACCGCAGAAGACCAAACTCGGTTTCAGAGGAGAGTCCCAATTTTCCCCTAAAAAGGAAACAAAGCTTATTAGACGCGGAAAAAGAGGGGGGAAGAGACAAAATAAGAAGATTCCAACACTAAAACAATTAGGTATTTTTAACCTATCAGACCATCAATTGTCTAGTGAAGAGACCTCTCTCCTTAAAAAAGGTTTATCATTTGCCCCTAATAATGGACCCAATGCCTTCGATCTTTTTATTGACAGTAATAAATTTGTTAGATCACTAACCTTAAAACGACACTTTGCAAAAAATAAAGTCGTCACTGGCTCTGATGCAGGCTCAGTGATTAAAACCAATTTAAAACCTAAGTCGGTTTTTTATGCCATTGAATCTAGAGGTAATTATGTTGACACATTTTTTAATTTAATTAAAAATGATTTTGACAAACTTTGTGCTAAAAATCATCATGGTAATGATAATCTCAACAGCAAAGAGAGAAGGGCCATTAAAGATTTAGAAGAAAATAATCAAATCGTTATTAGGATGGCTGATAAGGGGGGGGGGGGATTGTTGTTTTAAATCGTACTGACTACCTGAATTAAGCATACCGATTGTTAAACGATTCCGTTACATATTCTAGGATGAAGACAGACCCAACCTTACTTATTGTTGAGAAGGTTAAAACTCTTATCAATGAAGGTCTTTCTAAAAAGTTTTTATCCACGAATGAGGCGAAATACATTGTTAACGAATTTCCACCTTTGGCTATTTTTCATTATCTTCCAAAGATACATAAGAGATTGGATCCGTTATGAAGATCTAGATGTGTGTGGGGGTCCCTGACTGGGTTTCTTTGCCAGGGAAAACTGTAGTTCCCCCCTTCATATTTAAGTATAGGTGTGTATGGGTTCTCTCTATATACACTATCCCTACTTCAGTTATAGACTATACTTAAAGTTTAAAATGTTTAGTCCCTTTTCCAGGGCCTACTGTATATGTGTCAGGGTTTCGACCTTTTTAGGTCTTCAATTTTACTTCTACTTTTTCTCTTTTCCATCTCCTATCTTTCCCTTTTTCCCTCTTTTCTCCTGGTCCTTTCCTTTCCCTGTCTCTCCCGACTGGTCAAATTTGTTTTTTTTTTCTTTTCTTTCTGCAAGGGGTCCCTCGTATCCCTTCTTGGAGCTACCTATTTTAACTTGCCTTGGGATTAAAAGTGCTATCTATAAACGTTAATGGGCTTAATTCACCTAAACGTCGCACCCTGGTCTTGTAGATGCGAAAGGGCAGATATAGTCCTCTTGCAAGAGACCCACCTTACAGGTGAGCATTCCCAACTAAAGGGTAGATACTTCCCTCAAACACATTTTGCCTCGGCCCCTTGTAAGAAGAGGGGTTTCACTATTCTATTTTTTACATATGTCCCCTTTGTTCTAAATAAACAAATAGCAGACCCGGACATAATCTCCGAATAGGCTTAGATAAACTATAGGCCCTTGACTCTTAGTGTCTCAAGAATTCAACGGCCAGAGACTACACTCATTTCTCTGGCCCTCACCAACTATACTCGAGAATTGATGTGATTGTTGTCTATAGCTCTATAGAATCCTCTGTATCGGCAGCAGGTATATCCCCCTTTTCGTGGACCGACCACGATGGCCCTCACATCCTCCTAGATTCGCTAACCTTCCATCATAGGTCTCGATCATGGCGCCTAAAAGATCATTTATTGCTGGATCCCTCTATTTTGCAAAACTATCTCCGAGTATTTCGATATGAATCTAACCAATGAAATTGCAAAGGGGGTGATCTGGGAAGCTCATAAAGCCACGATCAGGGGCAAATTGATTAGTAAAGCTGCCTACCGGCGTAAACAAGCCCAAAGGGAGATCTCTTGCCCTGAGCAGGAGATTTATTTGCTGCTTCACCAACATAAACAAAACCCAATGCCCTCGTTGCTCACACAAATTAACGCTCTCAGAGGGAGACTTAATACAATCTTATCCCATAGATCTGCTAATCTTCTTAAAAAGATGCAACAAAAATACTATGACAAGGCTGACAAAGTAGATTCAGTTTTAGCAAATAAACTCAAACAGAAGAAACGGTACTTATGTTTTATCACGGTGCCCGATTTTTCCATCAGGTCGGAAAAATCGCATCGATCGCATCGATTGCATCGCATGCGACCAAATCGCACATGCAATGCGATCGATGCGATTTTTCCATAGGAATCAATGTTAAATGGTTACAAATGTTCCCTGACACCCCATTTCACATTGGGGCAATGTTAAATGCCCCCAGGCTCCCCCATTAGGTGTATGCCCCCTCATTATTAACACCACACCACCATCAATGCCAAACCGAAGCGTGGCGAGCGCAGCGAGCCCTCGAGGGGCGGCCATACGCGTCCCTCGATCTTTTCATACCCCCTCTTTCCACGTGGGCGTGGAGTTAATTTCATATAGTGTGGCAAGAGCAGCGAGCCACTAAGCCCAAAGCATGGTGAGCGGATGCAGAATACCAGCCCGAAGCGTGGCAAGCATACGCGGATTACTTAACATGTATTTCCCATGCGCTCGCCACGATTCGGGCTGGTATTCCTCGTCTGCTCGCCATGCTGCGGGCTCGGTGGCTCGCTGCGCTCGCCACATTATATAAAATCAACTCCACACTGACATGGATAGTGGGGGTATGAAAAGGTCGGAGGAGGCGTACCACCACCCCTCACGGGCTCGCTTCGCTCGCCACGCTTCGGATTGGCGTTGATGGTGGGGTGGCATTAACAATGCGGGGGCATTTGGGCTAATACACCTAATGGGGGGCCCTGGGGTGAAATCGGGTGTTAGGGACCATTTGGAACCATTTAACATTGATTTCTATGGGGAAATCGCGTCGATCGTATCGCATGCGCGATTTGGTCGCATGCGATCGATGCGATTTTACCACAAAAATCGCGTCCATTGCATATGATTGTATGCCTTAAGTTAAGGCATACAATCAATCCAACCGGGCGCCGTGATAATACATAAGTACCGAATAAACTTTAGAGCTTGATTGCCAAGGTCAGGGGCCATAGTTCTGGGAATATCACTTATGATCCAACACAGATAGTTGCTGAATTCCATAATTATTATAAGAAACTGTATAATTTAAAAGATCCCTCAGATCTAGTTCAAAATAAAATTAATACCAGCTCTGGTTCCCCTTCTCTCTCTACATTTCTCTCCAACGGCCTTCTACCTACTCTCACTGACCAAAAGGTGTCCAAACTGTGAGCTGAAATATCTGAAGAGGAAATCCTTTAATCTTCCTCTGCACCTTTTTTAATGGTCTTCTAGATGGGGACTCCTTTGATGCGCTGACCTCCTTGGCCAACATAGTAGTACCTAAACCAAATAGGGACCCCCTTTTGGTCTCCAGCTATAGACCTATTTATTTGTTAAATGTTGATATCAAGATATAGGCAAAGGTGCTGGCGAACAGATTGGGACCCCTGCTCCCAGATCTGGTTCATCCCGACCAGGTGAGCTTTATATCTGGTCGTCAGGCCTTTGATAATACGCATCGTACGTTGGACCTGATCCATGCTATTCATGAAAAGAAGACCCCAGCCTTGATACTGGGTTTAGATGCTGAGAGGGCCTTTGACCAGATTCAGTGGCCCTTTATGTTTCATACACTCCGTTCAGTCTGCATTTTGGATAGATTTCTTCAAGGAATCTCGGCCCTTTACCAAAAAGCTTGTGCTGCTGTGTTGGCCAACGGGATAGCTTCATCTCCATTCTCTATTACTAACGGGACTCCTCAGGGGTGCCCCCTCCCCCCTCTTACTTTTACCCTCTCGATTGAACCTTTAGCTGCACGTATAAGGGCCAATCCTAACATTAGAGGTATCAGGATAGGGGAGATCATAAACATAAGAACATAAAATAGCCCTTTATGCGTACTATGTCTTATTAACTATCTCCGATCCAGCTAACTCCCTTACCCACCTTTTTTGAGAGATAGAGATCTTTGGGGCACTGTCTGGCTATAAAATTTACCCCACTAAAACTGAGGTCTTGTACTTTAACATCCCTCAACATGTAAATGACGCGCTAGCGTCATCCCATGACTTCTGCTGGAATAGACGGCAGCTCACTTATCTGGGCAATGCCATTACTAAAAATTATCACCAACTCTACTGAGCCAATTATCCTAAATGAATTGCTCGCTTACAAAATGATTTAGTTGATTGGGGTGCGTATCACATCTCTTGGATCGGTAGAGTTAATGCTATTAAGATGAACTTTCTACCAAGATTACTTTATTATTTTATCTTTATTATTTTATATTATGAACTATATTGGGTCAAAAAAAAGGCCTAGAGTAAGCTGTGCAGTCATGCAGAGACACTCTTCCAGTGGTGGTCTGGGGGTCCCAAACTTCAAGTCGTATTATTTGGCGGCGTGACTGGCCCAGTGTGTCCTTTGGAAGAGGCCTAGCTCTGAGAGGGTCTGGGTTGGTGTCGAATCTCAAGCTCTCAAACTTCACTCCACTCCATCTCCTCCCTCTTATGGGTATCTAGAACTGTTTGCCCAAAATTAATAAGAATCCATCTGATAATTTCCCATGCTCTAGATATCTGGGACACAGCTAATAGATTATTTAAACTCACACCCTCTCCCAGCCCCCTCATCCCTCTATTTGATAATCCCAATTTTCACCCGAGTTGCTTCCCAGGGTCCTTTAAAGACTGGTGGATAAACGGGATTAGTTTCCTCAATGATATCTCTCAAACTGCCACCTTTCCCACATTTGCAGACATACAAACAAAACACTCCATGCCCCACAGAATTTTTTTTCAATATCTCCAACTACGTCACATTCACTCCTCAGTTAACACCCAACTAGTTGCCAGACCACTCACCTCATTAGAATACCTGGTCTTTCGTAGGGCCTCTACCAGAGGCCTTATTTAGACTTTATATCTCTCACTTTCACCCCAAACCTCTAATGTTAGAAATTCATTTGAGAGGGCATGGGAATCTGACCTGGGTGAGACGCTGGAGGATGAAGACTGGATAGACATTTATTCTAGCATCTCCTCCAGCTCGATTTGTGTGAAGCGGAAGGAGAATGCATACAAACTCCTTTATAGATGGTACTATGTCCCAACTCGGCTTAACAAAATGAATTCAGAGATTTCACCCCTATTCTGGAGATGCAAAACCTCGGATGGCATTTTTTTCATATTTGGTGGAATTGTCCAGTTTTGGTTCCCTTATGGCAGGAATTTTTAGCTCTAGCTAACTCTATTTTATCTCTGAACATTCCTTTTAAAGCTATTTTTTTCTTCTTTCGGTGGATGTCCCGGATTTTGGTGGCCAGGACCTGTATAGCGAGTCATTGGAAATTCTTCCTCTGACTGAGGTAATCGCTAAGATCTGGCATATCCACTCGATGGAGTATATATTTTATTTTTGATATCGTGTTGAGTTTAGATAGACCAGTCGGGTGAGACACCACCCCACCCACCTCTCCTTCCCTCTCCCCTTCTTTCTCTCTCCTTTTGTCCCGATTCCTCTATCTTCTCCACTTCTCCTATTATGCCTCTCCTCCCTCAACTCCATACATATTTTCTTATTCTAATTCCCTTTAGATTTCCTGTAGATATTCCCTTCCCAATAAATTTCCCCTATGCTCTTAGGCTATCATGTTATTTCCTTTAGATATCTCCTTCCCTGTGGCCTTTTCTTTCTTTATTCTTATAATTAATGTTAAAATATAGTGATGCCTTTATATTTGGTTTCTGATTATATCTCAATTGGTTATTGATCCTCTGCGTAGGATCTTCATAATGTATTTTGGTACATCACTAATGAAGTTTATATCTAAAAAAAGGTGCTACCTCTTGTCAAATTAAAAACCTTTCCCAAAAATTCTAACCAAAAACTCCATACACTGTCAACTGTTATCAGTGATGTGCCCCACCTCTATTGTCCACTGATATCAGTAGGAAATCATCTGCTGTACACTGTTACAGGGGCGAATTGGGATTTAAAACCAGCCTGGGAAAGTTCTCAAAGCAGCCCTTATGTGGGGGCGGGATCTCTTGAGGGGGCGTGGTCAGGGGTGTGGTCATTTTACTAAACTAGAATACAGTATGCAATATTTTTCTCCATCTTGTATTTGCCACAGTACTTCTCTTTTTTCTATTTAATACTATGGGGAAAATGCAATTGGGTGAGAGAATCAGAAAGTAAGAGATTTGGTAAGAAATCTCCAGGTTTTTTGAAAGCGGCAATCATTTACACTGCAAAAGGTTTTGCAGTGTAAATAATTGCCGGTTTAAAAAAAACTGGAGATTTCTTACCAAATCTCTCACTTTCTGATTCTCTCACCCAATTACATTTTCATTCTATATATTTCTAAACTAATTCTACATAACTTTTTTTTTCTAATCTCACACTTGAAAAGTGAGTTTGGTTGGAGTTAGGCTGCAAGGGTCTGTGTTTGGGTAGAGTTAGGCTGCGGGAGTGTGTGTTTGGGTAGAGTTAGGCTGTGGAGCTAAGTGTGTGTACGGGTAGAGAAAGACTGTGGGAGTGTGTTTATGGGTAGAGTTAGGCTGTGGAGCTAAGTGTATGGTTAGTTAGGCTGCAGAAGTTTGTGTATGGGTAGGGTTATGCTGAGGGGGAGGTATGGTTAGCGTAAGGTCCATACACACTGGGCGACTATGCCCAGCGTGTATGGACAGCGATGATGCCTACACACTGAGCAACTTTCCCCCTGCCTGGTGCCATCGGAGGGACGGCTTTGCATAGCACAGCGCTATGCAAAGCCGTCCTGAAAGCCACTCGTCTGCTGGTATAACTAGCAGATGAGCGGCTTTCCCGGCGATGTTGCAGGAGCGTGCAGCAGCGCTCACCGCTCATCGCTGGGCCATACACACTGGGCTGCTTTGAGCTGAAAGCCGCTGAAACTGGGTGTTTTGAGCAACTTTCAGCTCAAATTCGCCCAGTGCCTATAGGCTGTGGGTGGGTGGTATATGGTTTGGGTTGAGCTGCCAGGAGGGGCAGCTTTAGATAACCTTGACAGTTTGAACACATTTTGTTCAGTGTAGTGTAGTGTACTAACCTGGCTTAAGTTTCACCATGTGGCCTCAAGTTCCCTCCATCGCTGACCCAATGTACTTCCGGTCCCTTCCAGCAGCTGCACTACTCCGACGGCAAAAGTCAGGGAAGCACAAAGACAAAGCACAGGGAAAACAGTGAGCTGGGACTTCTGCTTAGTGACTCACACCCACTGCATATGCACACCCTACCACACACACACACACACACACACACACACACTCTATATGCACACCCGACACAAACATACTTTATATGCACACAACCCCCCCACACACATACTGTATATGCACATATCACAACCACGCACACATACTGTATATGCACACATATTTATTATTTATTTATTAACAGTTTCTTATATAACGCAGCATATTCCGTTGCGCTTTACAAAGGAGACAGTGATACAGCAGAGTATTTACAGAGAGTCAAAAGGTAGGAGGGCCCTGCTCGCAAGCTTACAATCTATAGAATCACACACACACATACTGTATATGCACCCCACACACAAACATACTGTATATGCACACTCTCACACCCACACACATACTGTATATGCACACCCTCACACACATACTGCATACCCTCCAACATTTGAAGGGCAGAAACCGGTACACATTCAGAAACGGGGCGTGGGCACAGGCAAAGTGGATGTGGCCACGTCCCCTTTCCGAATGTGTACTGTTCACACTGAATCATCTTTTACACCCCCACACGGCTCTATGGACCCCAGTTACGTGTGCTGCAGTACCAGACTGTCAGTCACTGTGTGTGACCCTTGCCTCCCTCAGGGGGATATACTGGGGGTACAGGAGGCATATACAGCAGACATTACATATAACTCGGAGTATAATAGGTGCTGGGCACTGACTGGGTGACAGGCAGTTACAGTGTCAGTGACTAATGGTTGGATGGTCTCCAGGATCAGTTAATGTCTCTGCCGATCTCCTACCACACATTCAACTTTGACATCAGCAGCTAGCTCATCCAATCAAATGTCAGATAGTTTCTGAACTCCTCCCACTTATCATTCATTGAAATGATTGATGCCCTGATGACCCAATCAATTAATCCACCTTGAAAATAACTAAAACTGCATCTGACTGGTTAACGCTTCACCACTAGAGCAGGCGCTGTGCATTTTGAGTGTCCTTCTCGGAGATGAGCGGCAGCCAGCTCCCCAGTCCTCCCGTTACCATAGCCGTATCTTGTACCGCCGCTCACGCACCTACGCTGACGTATGGGCAGGATTCTAATTCCCTCCCACCACCTGTGCTGTGATTGGCCGTGACGCTTGTGCGGTGATTGGCTGTGGTTCATCGAAGGGGGCTACCATTGGCTAACAGTGTTGTCAGTGTAAACGCCTAGTTCTGAACTGTATTCAGACCCTCAAGCCAGCCCCTCTTCTCCCAGCGCCACTTTCAGTGACACCTCCGCTCAGCTGTTTACCTCTGTGCTGCCTCAACTGTGACAGCTGTGGGGGAACAGCCCAAAAAACAGTACATTCGGTATACTTTGATTTAGCAGGTACAGATCGCTAAAAAAGGTACTGTACTGGCTAAATCGGTACAGTTGGAGGGTATGATACTGTTTATGCACACCCTCCCACATACACACACTGTATATGCACACCCCACACAAACATACTTTATATGCACACCCCCACACACACACATACTGTATATGCACACCCTCCCACACACTGTATATGCACACCCCACACAAACATACATTATATCCACACAACCCCCACACATACATACTGTATATGCACACATCACAACCACACACATACTGTATATGCATTCCACACACAAACATACTGTATATGCACACATCCCCCCCACACACATACTGTGTATGCACACATCCCCCCCACACACACATACTGTATATGCACACATCCCAACCACACACACATACTGTATATGCACCCCACACACAAACATACTGTATATGCACACATCCCCCCCCGCACACTCATACTGTATATGCACACATCCCAACCACACACACATACTGTATATGCACCCCACACACAAACATACTGTATATGCACACATCCCCCCCACACACATACTGTATGTGCACACATCCCCCCCACACACATACTGTATATGCACACATCCCAACCACACACACATACTGTATATGCACCCCACACACAAACATACTGTATATGCACACATCCCCCCCACACACATACTGTATATGCACACATCCCAACCACACACACATACTGTATATGCACCCCACACACAAACATACTGTATATGCACACATCCCCCCCCACACATACATACTGTATATGCACACATCCCCCCCCCACACACATACTGTATATGCACATATCCCAACCACACACACACATGCTGTATATGCACCCCACACACAAACATACTGTATATGCACACATTCCCCCACACACACATACTGTATATGCACACATTCCCCCCCCACACACATACTGTATATGCACACATTCTCCCCCACACACACATACTGTATATGCACAACCTGCCACACACACACACACACACACACACACACACACACACTGTATATGTACTACCCACACAAACATACTTTATATGCACACAACCCCCCTCCACACACACACACACACACATACTGCATATGCATTATGCACACATCCCAACCACACACACATACTGTATATGCCCCCCCACAAACATACTGTTTATGCACACATCCACCCCCACACACACATACTGTATATGCATACCCCAAACACACACATCGTACAGCACTGTGGAGTAAAGGTATGACTCACTGACTGGTACCAGGAGAGGTTGTATGACCTGGAAAAGTGCTGAGTAGTCTTCATCCACTTTATTGTATCAGTTCCACTGCCCCCGCGGTGATGTCACAACACAGCCCCGCCTGCCTGCTGTATAAGAAGCACAGGCCACCCTGGCCTCCTGAATAAACGCCAGCTTCACACAGGTTCTGGGGTGGTGAGGCAGCCCTGCAGCCTGCATTCTGCCCTCAGTCTGCAGGTGTTTGGCTGAGACACAGCTGAATATACAGGTTCCGGGGTCGCGCCCTTCTGCTCTGTGCTGGCACTGGCAGTACTTGCAGAAATGCTGTGGCAGAGAGTGGGAGAGCAGAAGGTGGCTTGTGGGGTACGTTGTGGCCGCAGTGCCAGGGGTCCGGGGACTCTGGGAGAGACATGGGAATGGTGAAGGGCTGTGCTGCACTGCGGGAGGAGCTGCATGCGGCTGTGCATGCGCAGTAGCCCTCCCGCAGCCATTTTGACTACTGTTAAAACGGCGGCGGCCCCGTATTGATTTGGGCAAAATGCTGAGATAGATTGCGGTTGAGCGGTCCGCGAACCTGAGTGGGGGGAGAGCGGCTGCTTTTTAGAGTCTTTTGGGGCGGCCCACCGGGAAGTGTCCCGGTCTCCCGCCAGGCCAATCCGCCCCTGCACTGTTATCAGCAGGTATACATCTGATGTCCTCTGTTGCCATCCAGAACCCCCCAAAAATTATATGCTGCCTGTACCCCCTTTTTCAAAGCAAACCTGAAAATAAGAAAGAAAATAAAATTAACCACAAATCAAAAAATAAACAAAAAATAGCTCGAGTCAGTTATCACTGATTACCTTCAATTCATAAGAATAAAAATAAAACCCAGGACTTATCTGCGCATTACTCAAGGTATATCTGATTCAATATATGTATCCAGATCAAGCAAATAGGCAATAGAAATTGCCAACAGAAAACACGGTCTAATATATTAATATGAACCTTTAAGAATAGATGATATATTGGACTTATATCTCATCAATATATATCACTTTTCTTATCCAAAATGTATTACTCATTAAATGAAAAAAACATTGAATTCACATCATCATTTCCTGTTTCTTCGCCTAACATGGACAACTCCTTATCTCGCATTAGATCTACTGAATCCATCACTTTAAAGTTTCCAACCACTGCTTTGTTAAATAAACCCCAAAATTTTAATCAAAAACTCATAGCAGAAAAACATCAGTCCTCCGTCACCTCTGCAAGACAAAAGACCAAAAAATGTTACAATGAGATAAACCTGATCTTACTTTCCCTATTTTAAACAATATTCCAATTAACTTCTGAATTTAAACTTAATTCCAATTAACTTTATTTATTCTGGTGGTAAAAATGAATGAGCATCAATAGTAGCATCCACTCCTTTAAACTCTGCATTTTAACGGACCTCTGTCTATGGATATAAAGAAATCAGAACAAACTGTTCCATTGTACATTATTGGAAAAAGGGGGTGAAAAGGTCGCACAGGGATATATAAAGTTTAAAATTTGTTAGCGGACCCTCATATATTATTTTCTGAAATATTTCTTAGATGAGAGAGGGTGTGCTATCACTGGACACCAAAAGACGCACATTTACAAAAAAGAGAAAGGTGTGTCGCTGGATGATGCACCTGAAGAATGATTCATTTAAAATGTAACCTTTATTAGTTATATTGTTAAAAAAATGTAGCGAAGTATTAGACACACAAATCACACAAAACAAAGTGAATTTAAAATGGATAATATACCCCAACTCTGTATTATCCCCTTTCTGATCTCCCACTAATATCAGTATGGTGTTTTATTGTGTCATACACCCACTGGTATATGTAATAATAATTGTTAGTGACAGGTGTGGGAGTTGACTCAGCTGTCAACCTGGCCGTGTATGCAGCGATTATACCCTTGTTAATGGGGTATTGGATATTTCAATAATCTGCAAATATAACATTGGTGGGTTGCAGGTGGATGCGCAGTTCAAACCTGTGCCTGGGTGCAGTATCGGGCTTCTGATGTGATCTCTCACTTCACAGTCAGTTCGCCTTACCGCTACCTCCTAGACGCACACGGTTCCTGCTGCCGCCTGCTATATGACAGACTGGGCTGAGGCGCATGAGATGAGCGCCAGCAGTCTCAAATCTGTCACGAGGATCAGTGTATCTCAGTGTGGACACACACCGTGACCTCTGATGCATGCCCAGTGGAGACTGGCGCACGTGCTGTACTGCGGCTCAGGCTGAATTACAGTTTCACAAATATTTACACATTGGTATGTGGGGAGGGGAATGAGGGAGTCATAACAGATGCTGACAGGGTCAACCCCACCAAATCTAAATATGCTTGTTATAGTCTGCATGCTTTGCAAAAAAAATTCTCACGCCCCTTATCTATTCTCTGAAACATAGAAGAAATGGGCGATGCGGAGGGTCTAGCAAGCTGACAGTCTGCAACATGCAGCGTTGTCTTTCCATGAGTTAATTTATGATCTCTTTGTTTTATAATTCAAGAATAACTTCAAGTAACTTGGCTTACCACAATATAACAGATATTGGGGCAGATGTATTAAGCCTGGAGAAGAGATAAACTGGAGATAAAGTGGAGATAACTTGGAAGAGTTAACGCACCAGCCAATCAGCTGTGTTTAAAATATGACAGTTGGGATCTGATTGGCTGGTGCGTTATCTCCTTCCACTTTATCTCCAGTTTATCTCTTCACCAGGCTTAATACATCTGCCCCCTTGAGAGGTAGATGGAAGAAAACCGTCTTTACAATGTTTAACTTTTTTTTTTTAAATAGCTAATTACTTGTGCAAACTTTGATTCTCTCAATTACTGACAAATGTGGGCACCAATATTATTGATCTCACTGGGGCCTCATCTTGTTAACACAATCTTATTTATGTATACTTTATAACCCTTAAATATAAAAGCAAACACTGAAATAATTGCACGCCAACACAAACTTGTATGACAACGCTTTACTTGAAAAATAGCTTCATTACAGGTATTTGCAGGTTTTATTGTGGTGTAACAATACTGCACACAGCTGTATCAATTAGCGGCACAGATGTCGACATTAATTATTTATCAGGGGCAAAAAGAAGGATAAAAGGAAAAGGAGAGAGAGGGGATATAGAAACAACGAATCAAGTTTATATCCACATTAGAGAGAGATTTAGAAGAGTTTATAATAGCGATATATAATCAATCTGGTGACAATAATTCAAAAAATTACCAAGATAGATATTACAACAATGAAGACATTTTATGGTCTTTTGGAGGTGACAAAGTGATACTAGAAATGTTTTTAATAACAAATTGGTGTAGTCTCATAATATTGTTTTGTCCTGCATCCACAACATTAAGAATTACTAGGAGCTCAATGCTTACAGCAATTCTTAGAAAATAAAATTAATCAGAATAAATAAAAAAATAATGTGGTCAGGTACTCCAGTCAATGGGAATAAGGGGAGCGGCATCTGCAAACCAGTGATGTCATGGGCAGATCCCATGTACCACAGGTTATAGAGTAGGTAACCAGACCAGACCATATACAGGTATTTTCTAACTATATGATAGATATTATACTAACTATTTAGTTATTCCATACACATCAGGTCCAGAGCTTCATTCAATCCTTGTGGTTTGAGAGTCTCTAATTTAAAAATCCATGATGATTCAGCCAAGCATAATTTTCTAAAGCTGTCCCCACTTCTCTTGGTGATGGGGATATGCTCAATTGCCATGACAGTGAGTTTATCTGGGTCACTGCCATGAAACTGAGAAAAATGGTGTGGAATACTATGAGTTGTCAATTTCTTGAGAATATTGGTCCGATGTTCTCTAAATCGTGTCTTGATGCTACGTATAGTTCTCCCCACGTATTGTAGTTTACAAGAACACTTGAGGAGATAGATACAGTAAATAGTATCACAGTTCATGAATTGTTTGAGGGGGAACACATTATTATGTGTCAATGTCACTGTGTTGGCCTTATTGACCATATGTTTACATGTCAAGCACATGTCAAGCACACGTTCTTATTACACCTATTATTACACCTATTATTACACCTATATTACACAAAACCCTTAGGTAATTATAGGTGTAATAAGAACGTGTGCTTGACATGTAAACATATGGTCAATAAGGCCAACACAGTGACATCGACACATTATAATAAGGTGTTCCCCCTCAAACAATTCATGAACTGTGATACTATTTACTATATCTATCTCCTCGAGTGTTCTTGTAAACTACAATATGTGGGGAGAACTATACATACATTTATAAATGTTATATTTTTAGGTACTATTTGTGTATTATTTGCCTGGTTTACTGGACACATCTGTTTATTATTATTGTGAACAACTAATTACTGATTGATTAATGGGAACATCTAGCCTTTAAATAGCATCACTGCAGGAAGTCTGTATCTGTCTTGAGAAAGTTTCTAGTAACCATAGAGACGAAACACATTGACCAGCTGATACTTCCGCCTCACGTCATCATGCTAGCAACCCCCGCTGATCTAATCTGCTCTCCAAACTATTGGGCAGTCACATCCCTGGATGTATGAGACGCCGTCACCGGCTCCATTCTATTGCCTGATTCGGCAGTCACGGACTCCCACTGCTTCATCCACGCCGCAGTAAGCCTATACTGCCACCTTCATCTATAACAGCGGGTGGAGTTCACTCCCCGCCATCTGGTAACAATTCAAGCCTCTGATTTACTTGCTACAGCGGGTCGAGCTGCAGAGACATCAGGCTCCCCGCCATCCATCAAATATTCCAACTACTACGGAGGGTGAGATACTTACTGCCTACATTTGCTACAGAATAACTTACAAGCCCTAACAGACTGCTTTGTGCGTGTTCTGCATACACGCTAAAGGGGCAATTTATATACAAAGTATCTCATCTACTAACCTTTCTGGCTTAGGCATTAACCCTTAAAAACTACTAACACTCTAACATCTATGCGGAGTTCTTAATGCAAACGTGATTGACGATTTGATTATGTATCTGATGCTACATTTAGCTTACTATTAGTAATATATTTTTTTTATTGATTTTTTTATATTGTCTTTTTATAAACTGATTGTAACTATTGAATTTTTTTTATATTGCTTCCCACATATATATTGTTACCCACATGGTTTATTAAATAGATATATAAATTCAAAAGGTGTGTCCAGTATACATTTTGTTCATTGGTACTTTCCCAGAGTACTACATTCACTAATTAGCGCAAAGTGTTACTACCTCCATGCTCTTCTCCAGAATTTACCTACCTAGGCTGAAGCAAGGGCTGTCCCAGGTACCCCTAGGCTGTGGGTACCGGGCTGATTGTGGCATAAAAGATAGAAAAAACTATTGTATATTGCTGTGAAACTATGTGTCCCAGCAAGCCTCCCTCACATGCAGGGACTTGGAGAACCACAAGTCCCAGAATGCGTGAAATCTGAATTAAGACATAAGGCAATGATTTTCAACCTTTTTACCTTGTGGCACACTAAGTAAGATTTAAAAATTACCAAGGCACACCATGAGATCCCCATAGAGCAAAACACATTGGCCCCCACAGGAAAAAAACCTATTGATATACATGTTCCATTCAGATGGTTTGGTGAATACTTTAGTTTCTAACATATTCTCCTCAACATGAATATTAAGGTTTAAAAAGTTTATAGATGTCTTACTTATAGAGAACATGAGTTTAATATTTAAAAGGTTAGTATTTAAAAATGTGCAGAAATCATTAAAAGAACTTTCATCTCTTCACCAGATAAGAGAACTTTTCATCTCCTGGTCATATAACACCACCATTGGACTAGGTTCCACCCCCAGTCATGTCCAGACCATCTTATCCTCCCATCTCGCCATAATTTTTTTTGCGTAACTGGGGGTGAACCTGGTCCCCAGGGTGGTGCCTACTTGTTGTAAAAAAATATGTACCATCGAAATTAAAATAATTATTGATTAAAATTAATTCAATACCCTCTAAAATAAAAACCTGTAGATTACTGTCCATTTTACTTTATTTTAACGTTTAACTAATAGCAGCCAAACCATCTTCATGTTGAATAATGGTATATAGAGATGTTACATAGACTGTGACCAAGAAAAAATAATCTTCCCATTTTATATCTCTAATTTTTTTGAGAACATCCTTAGTATCTTTCAAATGGGATCGATTACTGCTTACTAGTTGCTGAAGATGATGGTCAATGAAGAATTAAAGATTCAGTAAAGATAAAAAAAGGTTAAAATGAAAAGGGGGAAAAGGGGCGGAATTAAAAAATGGTCCACATCTAAAAAAATCAAAACCATTGTTTTTCCAAACAAACTCAGAGAGTTCACATGAAAATTTAACAAAAATCTGTAACTTAAGTGATCATCCACTAAGTGCAGATGAAATATCAGTCCTCAAAAAAGGCCTAAAGTATTCAAATTATTTTTTTTTATTTATACATCGATGTACAAAAATTCATCAGACGTGTGTCAGTAAAAAAAGTTTTTTGTTACAAAAAATACATATACAGAGTTTCAAGTTAATCCTTTAAAGAAAGGATCTACCTTTTAAGTTTTCACAAAGTGGTTAATGAGAAAATAAATGCTTTAAAGGATAATCTTCCAAGTCATAAAAATAACCTCAGTTTTGGAGAAAGAGAAGCCTTAAAATCTTTAAAATCTAATGACAACATGATTATAAAACCCGCCAACAAAGACAGGGGCGTAGTGGTCTTGAATAAAAGCATGTATGTGGACGAAGTTAAAAGACAATTGTTGGACGGGGTATTAAAACTGATATTTTAATAAACCATTGGATAAGAATATAATTATGTTTAAAAATATTGTATGCGTTACCTTCTAAAACATACAACTGGTTACCCCTAACAACGGCAAGTTGCCACTAGTGATGTTAGCAATCCCTAGATCCCTAGGTCAGTGTGTAAAAGCTCCTTCATTAACAGACAATGGGAATGGTTGTAAACCACATTAGCATATGAATAAACACTGCTGACTCTAGGTACAGATTCCTTACAAGATTAACCTGTTCCCTGCTATATAGGAATTAAAGCTATACCCTTTATAATGTCTAATGCAGCCGCACGGCTATTAAAACGTACTAAACAGATGCATCAGCGTATGAGTCTCTCAATTAGAGTTTGTGCAACAAATATCACTTTATGACCTTAAGTACACGATCAGCTCACCAATTCCATCTATCATATCACACACTGATTACGATTACAGCTGATAATGCTAAATAGGGCTTTTCTGTCGGCACTGTTTTTAGCTACCAGACATTCAGTGTTATTTATGTATGCACTTGTCCTTTTAATTTTTTGATCGTCGCTCCCCTCTGAGACGTGCTTATCCCAAGCACCAAAGATTCTAGAGGAAATGGAGAGATAGAGGGGGCACCAAATATTGCAATAAAGTTTTTTTTATTTTTTAAAAAACATGTAGAAAAGACACTTAATAAAATGGACTCGTACCGCGTTTGACCTCAGCAGTGGACTGATTACCACTAGATATAAACAATCCTCACTGGCATTACAGCATTCACATAGCCATAGTCACCGCTTCAGATGGTTTCCACAGGACCTACTGTTTCTCCGGACAGCCGTCGTCTCACGGAGTCCCAGGGTAGTTGTTCCACCGGCTTGTGTCTGCTCTCTGCCAGGAGTTTCAGAAGAACGTCATGATGGCCACGCCCCTACGCATTTCATCATGGACTTCATCAGTGGGGTGGCCAATGTGACTGAGGGCTGTGCTTTTACGGACCCATGCGCCAATTCTCGTATTTGCATATATTAGCATGTCTTCATGATTAAGGCACGGCATTAACAGATGCTTTCTTGAATTGTCTATTACTGTTAAAACATTTAAACTTTAAAAAGGTTAGCCACAGCTTCCTAATAAATTTGTGCGATAATCTTCATATTGAGGTTTCAAGGAGCTTTGCATTAGGTTCCCGTCTGTTCTATATCTCCTACGTCTTGCATTCGAGTGTTTGTATCAGGTGTTCAACGTTGTTACAATTTTTGCCCGCTTGGTGTTTCATTGTATTTGAGGAGCATCTACTTTAATGGGACTATATTAGTGGTGGACTGGTGGCCGGAATTTATAGAATGCATTCACAAGTATACTGAATCTTCATGAAAGGATTTCCGGAACACTGTTACTGGTACCGTATAGGTTAGATGTCAGTAGATTTCAATTTATTTATATTTCTGCATACTTGATAGAGTAGTCGACCTCCTGTCGACAGTTCTTGTCAGAGCTGTTTCTTTGTTTTTTCTTTTTGCTGTACACTGAATATTATACTTATGCATCTTGTATGAACGGTGTGATTTCATAATTTTCATTAAGTCCGCTCGGAACTAGGATATTTAGGGTTATTATCCAGTAGGTTTCTCTCTTCGTCAGTTGTTTCTCTAAATCACCTCCTCTCTTGTTTAGAGGAATATGTTCTATACCAGTGGTCTCCAACCTTTTTTGGGGTGTGAGCTACTCGCGGCAAAATAAACCACACAAAGAGCTACTAAATTGTAAAAAAAATAAAAAATCTGCCTAATAACCAAATAATGCCCTCTGCACATTATGCCACACACTGTAATGCCCCTGACACATTATACCACATACCGTACTGTGTGTGCGGCGTACACGCTCACCAAAAAATGGGTGTAACCACGCCACATCATGCGTCCAATGAAAATGGGGGTGTGATACACACATGCTCCCAATAGTGCCAGATACACATATGTCCCCAATAGTGACAAATACATATATGCTCCCACATTGCCAGGTATGCCCCCACAGAGCCAGAAATAGGAATACCCCCATGGTGCCAGGAATGACCTCATGGTGCTGGGTATGCCCCCACAGTGCCAGAAACCTGTATGCCCCCACAGTGTCCACAATGCCCCCAAAGTGTCAGGAACATGTATGCCCCACAGTGCCGGATATGCCCCCACAGTGTCAGGAACACGTATGCCCCACAGTGCCGGATATGCCCCCACAGTGCCAGAAACAGGTATGCCCCCACAGTGCCGGGTATGCCCCCACAGTGCCAGAAACAGGTATGCCCCCACAGTGTCCAGAATGCCCCCACAGTGTCAGGAACATGTATGCCCCACAGTTCCAGCAATGCCCCCACAGTGCCAGATATGCCCACAATAGTGTCAGATATGCCCACAATATCGCCATACACAGAGTCTCTATGAGCCCTGCTGGGGTTTCAGGTGAGGCACCTTTAAGTGATTGGAGTCGGTGAATGGGTAAGCGTTGGTGGGTAAGGGGCGAATTGGTGGATGGGATGACCAGGGGATGTTACCTCAGGACTGCCCCATATGCAGGCTCCGACCGTCACTCTCTCCCGCTGCGGCCTCCTCCTTTGATCTGCAGCCGTCCTCAGGTCAGTCACCGCCGGAGCAATTGTCGTCAGTTTGCCTATAATTAGCAGCTATATTTTAGAACGGCCCCTTAGTAAATTAGGAATCACCATTCTTTTGAATGGTGACTCCTATTCATATTTCCTAATGGCATATACATTCTTTTTTGTAAATACAAATACGAATGTGCGCACCCGTCAGGGCTGCCCGCTGTCGCCAGCCCTTTTTGCGATTGCAATGGAGCCGCTGGCATGCAGAATAAGAGCTAGTGGTAAGCTTCAAGGCCTTTGCGTGGGAGGGAAGGAAGATCGTATAGCGCTATATGCAGATGATGTTTTGCTTTTTTTACATAACTATATTCAAGATATGCCTGAGCTATTGGAAATAGTAAACCAGTTCGGGGCCTTTTCAGGGCTGAAGATAAATTGGAGCAAATCTTGCATATTACCATTGAGGGACTCGGCAATAACAGTCAGGGCAGCTAATAACCCATTAAAAGTCGTGGAGAAATTCCAGTATTTAGGAATTACGATCTCTAACAAAGCGGAGGAGTATGAGGCTCTGAATATTACTCCGTTGGTAAACTATATTAAATCCAAAATTGTGTCATGGGAGAGGCTGCCACTGACTGTTACTGGAAGGGTCAACCTTGTAAAAATGGTTGTACAACCAAAATTGCTCTATGTTATTCAACATGCTCCAACCTATCTCCCCCGGAAAATATTCTGAACACTGGAAGGGCTTATCTCGTCCTTGATATGGAATAAGAAAAGGGTCCGAATAAAGCAAAGTAATATGACAAGGCCCAAGGCAGAAGGGGGTTTAGCATTACCAGATTTCTGGTTGTATTTTCTTGCGACCCAGATGGCTTTTTTGAGCTCATGGATAAAAAAAGGGCAGGACACGGAGATAATCTATGCCCTGGTCGGGACAGTATCCCCGGGCCACTCCCCTTTGCACCTGTTACTGTCCGGAAATAGACACCATAAATGGCCTCCCATAATCAAGCAAGCAATAGAGGCATGGAAACAGGTTGAGAGAATCCTGGGCAGTAGTGGGATAGATCCGGAGACACCTCTCTACAATACGCGACACTTAGAAGAACTGGGTGCTCTTCAGGTGGACAAGGTATGGGGGGAAAAAGGCCTTGTGGAAATCGGGCAGTTGTATGATCGGGCAGGTATTCAAACCTTTCTGTCATTAAAAAAGGAGTTTAATTTGGTGAATAGCTTTCAGTATCGTTATTTCCAGCTGAGGCATGCTTTGGGAACTCAATTTAGATCAGGGAACCCTATGCTGGAGGAGTCGCTGACTAAAAAATTTCTTAAAAGAATCCCGCCCCGTCATATGATTGCCCAATGCTATAAATATCTTTTACAAGAATCGAAGAATGACAATTTGGGGGCATTGTGTAATAAATGGGAGGTGGATCTGGGGGAGATAAATGAGGATGAATGGAAGGAGGCGTTGTCCAATGTTCAGAGGGCAACTGGACAGGCCAAATTCCAGCAGGTCCAACTGTACATAACCCACAGATCATATATAACACCAGCTCGCCTGTATAAGTTTGGCGGTAGGGGCGATAAGACCTGCCCTAAGTGTAAGAGTGGAGAAGGGTCTTTTTATCATTTACTTTGGGAATGCCCCACAGTGGAGAGGTTTTGGGCCCAGGTTATTCGGACTCTTGAGCGGTTGGGTGTTCCCCAAAGTAAATGCACTCCCAAAATGTGTCTATTATCTATAAAGGGTGAACTTGTTCTGCAAAGGAACCTTTGGCTTTTGGTGATCAACTTATGTACACTAGCAAAAATCTGTATAGCGAGGAAATGGATGGCAGAAGGGGGGCCGGTGTTTGCCGAATGGGTTCCTCTTGTTGACAGTACAATGGAACATGAAAAATATAGGTATACAGCCAGGGGGACAGAAGGGAAGTTCCATGAGATTTGGGACAGTTGGATTAATTTAAGATAAATAATATTTGTTGCAAGGAGGAAGCAATCTGAAAAAAATATAAGATTGAGAAGGATGGTGGATCCTGTGTTTGATGACCTGGACCTGGGAGGGTAGAGTAAACTTGCTGGGTTTTAAAAGTGCGTTGGCTTTAAAGTAAGGATCTGAAGATGGGAAGTGCGGAGAAGGTGGTAGCAGGAAATGTAGGGCGGTGCATGGTGGGCATGGGTTACTGGATCAGTATAATGTACGTAATTCATATTTTTTCTTGTCACCTCTTGTTGGGTGGTTTTTTGTTCACTGTATAATATGTATATCATCATTGAATATGCACTGCAGGATATGTGGAATTATATGGAGAATTTGGTGTCACAATTAGGAAGGGGGATTAGAGGAGTATATAGGGGGGATATAGTTTGAACACCAAATAAATGATAAGGATAGTTAGGGGGAATATGTTCATTAATATACACATATATAATTCTTTTTTTTTTTTTTCTCCCGTATTTATATATTTAATCAAATTGGGTGGATTTATAATGGGGTGAAACCCTCTGAAAATGGAAAGAATTAAGGTATTGTAACACTGGGAAAGAGGAACGATAGGGTCGAATGAATTTAGCTATTTTTATTATAAATATTCACGAACACGGGGTAACAAATACTGAGGTACAGTAACACCGAGCCCAATTCCATGTTGAGACGCCAAATTCATACCACTGTGGTTGTACCACAGGTTTTGCTGCCATCCATCGGAAGATCCAAATGATACTGTTGTGAAGGGGGGGTACTTGATGTGGGTGTACTGTTTGTACTATTGGAAAACTTTGAAATAAAAAAATCATGGAAATTAAAAAAACCAAATACGAATGTGCCATAAATACGAAAATTCGTATTTTTGGCATAGTAAATGCCAAAAGTACGAATACGTCTGAAAAATTTGTATTTTAGATGTATTTGCCTTAGTAAATTTCCCCCTTAGTATCAATTTAAGAAAGTACACTGGAGTTTTTATTTGACCTACAGTATATCATTTATTTGTAGTTGTATCTATATCATTTACAGTATTTCTCCCTTACATTAGCTTTGTGTATTATTTTTATTATGCATTTTTTGTTTATATACTAGAACTAACATGGATCTGGAAAGAAAAATTGCACTTGCAAAATCATTGACTATAAATAGATATGGATACAGTTAATCTCAGAGGTTGGCGACAATTATTATAAATTAGGACTATTGATTATAATGAATATAAGAATTTATTCAATGAGGGGGTTTTGACATAAAAAAAAAAAAAATTTTTTTAACAAGTTCACAAAAGCATGTATCAAGGCTGGGGAGTATATAAAAAGGTTAAAAAAGTTTACATGAAAAAAACAGACAAAAAATACTATGGAGGATCATATGTTTTAAAAACAATGCATATACTGAATAAAAAACGTAATTTGAGAAATACAAGATATACAGTCATACAGACGAAAGTCATACAGACGAAACATGTTGGGAAGCTTCTAACCTACCTCACTTTCTGCACATGAGCTAAGCACCTTTTTTTCTCCTTTATCTTGTATTTATCAAATTACGTTTTTTATTCAGTATATGCATTGTTTTTAAAACATATGATCCTCCATAGTATTTTTTGTCTGTTTTTTTCATGTAAACTTTTTTAACCTTTTTATATACTCCCCAGCCTTGATACATGCTTTTGTGAACTTGTTAAAAAAATTTTTTTTTTTTTTATGTCAAAACCCCCTCATTGAATAAATTCTTATATTCATTATAATCAATAGTCCTAATTTATAATAATTGTCGCCAACCTCTGAGATTAACTGTATCCATATCCTATTGTTCTTAGACGGCCCACCACCGTTTCCCTCTCAGTAATTGAGCCGACACCCCGATAACATAGGGGTTCTTGTTATTTGGGACATTATAATATTCACTTTTGCGCACTGTTTTTGCACATCTTGGCGCTGAATCCCCTCTCTTTCTATGACTATAAATAGATAGTAAAAAAACAAACCATAAACTGAATGAACTAAAATATGTTGTTGCCAATAGCTTCATCTGCCAAGATCACTTTTCTATAGTAAATAAAATTATTACAAATATCATTTCTTATGATTATTCAATAAAAATACATTGTTTCTCTTTCATGGAAACATTTTATTTTACACTTAAAAAGTTATTTTTAGACACATATGAACAAGGTAGTTCATTTCCTCTGAAATTATTTTAGCAGCATATTTGAATAGTTATATGCATAAATTGCATACATAAAAGTTTTTAAGTCTGAAAATATAGAACAAAACTCTTATGTTTTACTCAGGTCTTATCTTGTAATTTTAATGCACATTCTAAGTCATTGGCAAATGTTTATTAGGTTTTTAATGTTGTATACTCAGTCATTTTAAAGCAACATTTGAGAATATGACTCCTTGCAGCTGTAAACTATTTATACACTTTCACTTTTCAAGCAAATAGAAAATCCTTATTGACTTATGCTGGCTTTTATTTTGCATCTTTACGCATATATGTTGTCTATATTGTGCTAATCATTCAAATGATGCAGTTTAAATCTACAGCAGAGCTATAAAGACAGATGGCACTTTATTCTGTTTTTTTTTTTTTTAATGTAAAGTAATTTTATGCTTCTATACAAAAGATAAACATTGTAGAGACTTGTATCTTGATATGCATAATGGCTGTTTCTTTAAAATTGATGTCATCATTTTGCAACTAAAAAGCTACATTTTGATAAAAGTTGTGTATGTTCAAATAATACATTTGTGCTTTTCCCCCTTGTTTGTTTACCTTTCAAGTAGAACACACACATAGAAAATAAATAGTTTTAAAGAAATTCAGATTAAAAAGGGGGTATTCAAGTAGTCCTTTTTTTTCGCCTAGGTGAAAAAACAGTACTATTTTACACTTGAGTATTCAACTGTGTTTTCACCTGTTTTAGGGGGGTATTCAATGTCAGGGGTACGGCTGTCGAGCAAGCTCGACAGCCGTGCCCCTGTCCCGTTCTCCCTTTGCTCGACGTGAGCTCGGCAGTCAGGATTCAATGTCCCGGCCGCTGAGCGGCGAGAAGGGAGCATGGCCGCGAGCTGAGGATGGAAATAAACGAGCTCCGGCCGGGAGCTCCCTATTTCCGGCTTTTCTCAGCAGAACGAGCCAGACAGCTTGTGATGTCAGGCTCATTCTGCGGAGAACCCCTGTTAAATGCTGTCGGAGAAGACAGCATTGAATAGGGCCCCGCAGCCATCTCCCCCATCGGGAGATGGCTGCGGGAGGTTGACCATCATTGAATTCCCCACTTAGTCTTTTTGTGCCCATGCCTTTTTGTCTTTTTTTTGGTAAAAATATGACTTTGTGGGTGATTCAGGTTAATTTGCAAAAGCAAACTCCTTCTTTAATAGACAAAATCATGTGCACTGCAGGTGGGGCTGATGTAACATGTGCAGCAAGAGTTACATTTGGGTGAGTTATTTTGTTTCTGGGCAGAGTAAATACTGTCTGCTTTGTTTTAACACTGCAATTTAGATTTTAGTTTGAACACACCCTCCCCAGAGGGCGTTTGCTTTTGCATACTAAAATGAATTAAGGTGCGTACACACAGGGGCGATTTTGTGCAAAATCGCGGGAAATATGGACGCTGAGCGACCATATTGCCCGCAATGGGAGTGTGCACCGGCGATATATCGCCGTGTGCGCACTCCCGTTTTTGCCCCTGTGGTGATCGCTGGTCGCAGGAACATGCTCCTGCGACCAGCTGATTACCACTGCCGGGCTCCCCCCGGCAGTTTCTTTTTCATCAGCGACCATCTCTGGTCGCTGATGTAAAGTAGAAACTGAGCAATATATTGCTCAGCCATATATTGCTCAGCAATATATGGCTGAGCAATATATCTCCCCCATGTGTACACAGCATTAGGCACTAAAGATCAAGTAAAAATGCCTGCAATTTGTTCAAAAATAGGTGAAAACATGTGGAGCAGTGGCTTGCGGTGGGGTGAGGCAAGTGAGGCACAGCCTTTCCTGTCATACTAGCACATATGCCGGCGTTTTGAATTGATAAAGTATGTAAAAAATACAAATAATTTATAAAAAAAAATCTTATTTTTATTATTCTAATCATTTTTATTGTCAAAACGCTGGAGTAAAAAGTCTATGGCAGGTGAGGCAGTGCCTCACCTGGCTACCTTTTCTGCACATCTCTTATCAAAACTCAGTGAATCTCCAGCAGTATATACTGCTGCACATGTGTATAATGCCGGCATGTACCCCATGGCTCATATATTGTGTGCAAATCTGGCTCTGGTACTTGCCTGGGACTCTTGAGCCATTTACCTCACCAGACGTCCATAATGTGGATTCGTCTGTGCAGAATTTTTTTGCCTAGGTGAAAAAAAACTGCATTTTAATTGAATAAGTCTAATTGAAATTGGACCTAAAAAACAGGGGAAAATGTCCAGATGCTTTGGGGTTGCAGGTATAAACCCTTATCAGGGCTCAAATAGTTCCCCATTAATAGGGTACTAAAAAAGTGCTGCAATTGTCATAAACCTCTGGACCAGTTTATGATACTGTAGATTCAGAGATTCGGATATACATGTAAATACCTTAAACTTGCATGAGTAAAATTAATAATCTGATTGGTCTGAAAAAAACACACTCATCCTGGTCTATTTTGTGTGCAGTTTTTGGTAAAGTTTGGTGTGCGATTTTGAACCATACTACATTTGCAATTTATATGGGGAAACATCTGGATGCGAGTTGTAGTTTGCAATTTTATGACTTCACTCAAAAATTTGATTGTAACAGCGAACCACGCTATATTACATGTGTGAGTTATGAAAAACATGCAATTTGGACCATTGTTTTTACTTAAAATTGCACAAGTTTAAAAATCGGATCATACTACATTTGGCCCTTCATGTGCAAATAACTCAAGTAGATAATCTATTAAAATGCATACAGTATAATATATATATATATATATATATATATATATATATATATATATATATATATATATATATATATATACCAAATATATATAAATATCCAAGTGTTCTGGCACTCACTGACAATCTGCAGATAACTGCTCCTGTTGCCTTCCTCGGGATAGGACTACACACACAGTGTCTCCTAAATACAATACAGGTTTGCAGGCGGCACTCAGGATAAATAAATACACAACACACAGCCAGGACTTTGCCAACGTTTCAATGCTGGTGCATTTTCGTCACCAGTATTGAAACATTGGCAAAGTCCTGGCAAAGTCCTGGCTGTGTGTCGTGTATTTATTTATCCTGAGTGCCGCCTGCAAACCTGTATTTTATATATATATATATATATATATATATATATATATATATATATATATATATAGATAGAAGTTGGTGGTGTGTCCTCCGCAGAGTAATGCACCGCACGGCACTCCAGTAAGTGAAAAAAGCAAATTTATTGTGCAACAGTTTCGGAGCCTAACGCTCCTTCATCAGGCTTACAGCAGAATCAACAAATAAATGGCAAGGTGCCTACCTTATAGTGTGAATGTATGAAAGACCTCCCCCTCTGCGGCTAAGATCCTGTTTGGTGCTGGGACGGATGAGGCCGGAAACCGCGTTGTGCACGGAGCCTCACTTCCGGTTTCCCAGGCTGCTCCCTGCTGCGTGTACTATTCACGTTCCCTGTTGCCATGCAAACGGGGACGCGCTGTAACCACGTTGCCTGGGTTACCAATTGACAGGATCATACGGCCAGGGGCTGGAAATAAACAGTGTTAAACGGTGCTGCGTGATATCAAAAATGTGACGACATACATACACTATTAAAAACACAACCAGCAGCATTTCTTACTATAGAGAATATATATCTTTACACAGTATTGTAAGGCTGCTGAGAGAAAAGAAATCCTTAAGCTGCGGAATGTCCATATGATGGTCATGTCGACGCTTTCACGTGTCGACCATCAATCACTTGTTGCTCAAAAAGATGGAAAAAAATGGAAAAAAATAGCATATGGTCATTTATACAACAGGAAACAAGAATACTATGTCCAGAGTTATTATGTGAGGGTGTTTCACATAATTTGTTCGTTTAGTCCGTGGGGAGACGTTGTATTTAGGCGGAATATCCACCTTGCCTCTAGTCTTAAGAGGGCTTTCTGTCTGTCACCTCCTCGTGACATAGGGGGGACGTGATCAATGATTTGGTATTTGAGGGCTGACAAGGGGTGTCCCATTTGCTTGAAGTGAACAGCCACAGGTTGTTCCATGGGCTTGTTCTCCAGGGCGGCTCTAATGGCCGACCTGTGTTGGGCCATCCTTTCCTTAAATTCTCTTGTCGACATCCCCACATAGTGGAGTCCACATGGACAGATGATGATATATACTATATATCTTGTACTACATGTTAACACATGTCTGATGGGATATGTAGTATTATTATGTGGATGTTTGAAGGAGGTACCTTGGATCAAATATGCACAAGTTGTGCATTTAATGCACCGGTAGCAACCCTTAGCTTTGGTTCTACTTGTGGCTACTTGACTTTCATCAAAGCCGGTGATGTCTGTGTGCACTAGGATGTCCCGTAGATTGCGTCCTCTCCTATAGCACGTCATGGGACGGATGCCATTGAAGCAAGGCAGACTTTTGTCCGTTGCTACGATGGGCCACAAAGCCCTACTTGCAATTGGGATGACACTGCTATTACTGTCATATGTAGTTGTCCAGGGGAACACCTCTCTTGTTGCTTTTTCCACTTTAGATTTCAGCAGACTGTCTCTTTTTATTTTCAACACTCTTTGTTTAGTAGCTGTTAACTCTTTAAGCTGGTATCCTCTCTGATGGAATTTTTTCAGTACTATATCAAGAGCTTCGGGCAGTTTGCTGGGATCACTGCATATTCTTGCTGCTCTCAGCATCTGAGAGTATGCTAATCCTTTTTTGAGTGGGGCGGGTGGTGACTGCTCGCTAAAAGCAGGCTGTTGCGGTCAGTGTATAATAAATCATGGTGTTGATGGTGCCCTCTTTCAATGATACCGCCACATCCAGAAAATTGATTTCTTCCCTATGCCATGTATATGTCAATTTGATAGGTCCTGGTAGCTCATTGATTGTTGTTAGTAAGTTATCTAATTCCTCCGATGTTCCTCGCCACACCATGAATAGGTCATCTATAAATCGACACAGTAGTATTATGTTGGGTGTCGACATCGAATTTTTGAAGAAAAGTTGCTCCTGTTGTACCATATATGTGTTGGCGTATGATGGTGCCACCGCTGATCCCATGGCACGACCCTCCAGTTGGAGGAAGATTTGTCCATCGAATCTAAAGAAGTTCTTGGTTAGTACCAGCTCCAGTAGACGAAGGAATAAAACTTTGTTGAACTTAAATTCTTCTCCAAGGGACTCTAAGAAGAGTTGCATGGCCTTTAGGCCTTGATCATGGGGGATTGAGGTATATAGTGATGTAACATCCATGGTACACATAATGGCTGTTGGAGGTAATATCGGCAAGTTCTTCAAACGATTTAAAAAATCAGTTGTGTCCTTTAGGTGAGTCTCCTGTAGTATTACAAACGGTTGTATCAGTTGGTCCAATAGTTGAGAGATGGGCTGGAACAAGCTTCCCCGGGCCGATATTATTGGGCGGCCGGGTGGTAAGGTGGCATGCTTATGTATCTTTGGGACACTGTACAAAATCGGCATAATCGGATGTGTGACTGTCAGAGCTTCCATTAGTTTTTTATCAATTATATTGTTCTTGACTGCATCATTAAGCACGGACATGAGCTCCTTCTTGTATACATCTGTGGGGTCTCTTTGCAGTTTTTTATATACTTTTGTATCCGCCAATTGGCGATTGAGTTCAGCCTTATAGGCACTGAGATCTTGTATGACGATCGCCCCGCCTTTGTCAGCGGGGCGGATGGTTATGCTTTTATCTTCCTGTAGGGTTTTTAATGCTTTTGTTTCTTTTTGGTTCAAATTTTGATGGAATGGCGACTCTGTTGCAATAAATCGATCCATAGAGGCATTCATGAGTCTTGTATATGTTTTGATCGATGGGTTCTGAGAGATAGGGTCAAATGTGGAATGGCTGTGAGTTTTTTTGAAGAGGGCTACAGGTGAGTTGTCCGGTTGAGGGGTGGTGTTCTGAAAATGTTCTCTTAGCCGTAATTTGCGGCTCATTTTGTGCATATCCATTTGCCAAGAGAAAGGGTCGTGACGGTTAGTGGGCACAAAAGAAAGCCCTTTGTCCAATACTTTTTCCTCTTCTGTAGTCAGTATTCGACTGGACAAATTGAAAATAGCTTTAGTTAACGGCCTCTTGCTTTTGAAGAGCCTTTCGGCTTGGCCGCCACGGCGGGTTCTTTTGTGCCGCGACCTCTCCTGGTAGTAACCCCTAAAGGGGGACGTTTGCTGGATGCACTTTCATCTGATTCATTGGGTAGAAAATCACTATCAGATTGAGATGTATTGACACCCCTCGGCTGATCTGGCTTCCTAGTACGCCAACTTCTTCGATTAAATGATCTGGTATTCCTGGGTTGGGGCTCGTTCCCAGTAAGCCAGCGATATACCTGGTTTGACTCATAGTCATTTTCCACTACTGCGAGTTTGGTTTTCTTAAACCTCACTAGCTCCTTGCGGTAGGTCTCGCATTGCTGCTTGATTTTATTGGACCATACTTCGAATTCACTGGATGACAGAATCTCTCGATGTTCAGTTTGTATGTTTTCAATCTTTTCTTTGGTTTTCTTAACCTCTTTGCCCGCCTCCTCCACCACAAGCAGCATCAAGTCCAGGCTGCACTTGTTGAGCACGGCCACCCAACGCCTGCAGAATTCTGGACTTGACCTGCCTATGGTGGGGACATTGCGGACTCTGAAGCCTCTTGGAATAAACTTCTTGCGGAAATAATCCGACAGTGTCTGGCCGTGGAGGTGGTAGTCAATCTCCCGGCGCTTTAATTTTACCAATGTGTGGTATAAGACTTCCACTTCCACCGTTGTTTGTGGTTCTTCACCAAATAGAATGCGGGCTGCCTCATCAGCGGAAAGGCTGAGGGTTTCACCCACTGGTGTGATGGCGATACCGCTTGTTCCAGGCTGTGAGTTAGATGGCTCCATAGTTGTAAATGGGCAGTTTGGAATACGTTGCTGCTGGATGCGGGTAGGATTCCTTGCTGAAATCGGGCTGGGTGCCTTGGTCCTTAGTTCTCTTGAAAACAAGACAACAGCTACATGCGTTTGTAGATCCGGCACTCCTGCTTCCTTGTGCAAGTGGACTGGGTGCCTTTGCTTGATTTGGATAGAAGTTGGTGGTGTGTCCTCCGCAGAGTAATGCACCGCACGGCACTCCAGTAAGTGAAAAAAGCAAATTTATTGTGCAACAGTTTCGGAGCCTAACGCTCCTTCATCAGGCTTACAGCAGAATCAACAAATAAATGGCAAGGTGCCTACCTTATAGTGTGAATGTATGAAAGACCTCCCCCTCTGCGGCTAAGATCCTGTTTGGTGCTGGGACGGATGAGGCCGGAAACCGCGTTGTGCACGGAGCCTCACTTCCGGTTTCCCAGGCTGCTCCCTGCTGCGTGTACTATTCACGTTCCCTGTTGCCATGCAAACGGGGACGCGCTGTAACCACGTTGCCTGGGTTACCAATTGACAGGATCATACGGCCAGGGGCTGGAAATAAACAGTGTTAAACGGTGCTGCGTGATATCAAAAATGTGACGACATACATACACTATTAAAAACACAACCAGCAGCATTTCTTACTATAGAGAATATATATCTTTACACAGTGTTGAAAATAAAAATAGACAGTCTGCTGAAATCTAAAGTGGAAAAGGCAACAAGAGAGGTGTTCCCCTGGACAACTACATATGACAGTAATAGCAGTGTCATCCCAATTGCAAGTAGGGCTTTGTGGCCCATCGTAGCAACGGACAAAAGTCTGCCTTGCTTCAATGGCATCCGTCCTATGACGTGCTATAGGAGAGGACGCGATCTACGGGACATCCTAGTGCACACAGACATCACCGGCTTTGATGAAAGTCAAGTAGCCACAAGTAGAACCAAAGCTAAGGGTTGCTACCGGTGCATTAAATGCACAACTTGTGCATATTTGATCCAAGGTACCTCCTTCAAACATCCACATAATAATACTACATATCCCATCAGACATGTGTTAACATGTAGTACAAGATATATAGTATATATCATCATCTGTCCATGTGGACTCCACTATGTGGGGATGTCGACAAGAGAATTTAAGGAAAGGATGGCCCAACACAGGTCGGCCATTAGAGCCGCCCTGGAGAACAAGCCCATGGAACAACCTGTGGCTGTTCACTTCAAGCAAATGGGACACCCCTTGTCAGCCCTCAAATACCAAATCATTGATCACGTCCCCCCTATGTCACGAGGAGGTGACAGACAGAAAGCCCTCTTAAGACTAGAGGCAAGGTGGATATTCCGCCTAAATACAACGTCTCCCCACGGACTAAACGAACGAATTATGTGGAACACCCTCACATAATAACTCTGGACATAGTATTCTTGTTTCCTGTTGTATAAATGACCATATGCTATTTTTTTCCATTTTTTTCCATCTTTTTGAGCAACAAGTGATTGATGGTCGACACGTGAAAGCGTCGACATGACCATCATATGGACATTCCGCAGCTTAAGGATTTCTTTTCTCTCAGCAGCCTTACAATACTGTGTAAAGATATATATTCTCTATAGTAAGAAATGCTGCTGGTTGTGTTTTTAATAGTGTATGTATGTTGTCACATTTTTTATATCACGCAGCACCGTTTAACACTGTTTATTTCCAGCCCCTGGCCGTATGATCCTGTCAATTGGTAACCCAGGCAACGTGGTTACAGCGCGTCCCCGTTTGCATGGCAACAGGGAACGTGAATAGTACACGCAGCAGGGAGCAGCCTGTGAAACCGGAAGTGAGGCTCCGTGCACAACGCGGTTTCCGGCCTCATCCGTCCCAGCACCAAACAGGATCTTAGCCGCAGAGGGGGAGGTCTTTCATACATTCACACTATAAGGTAGGCACCTTGCCATTTATTTGTTGATTCTGCTGTAAGCCTGATGAAGGAGCGTTAGGCTCCGAAACTGTTGCACAATAAATTTGCTTTTTTCACTTACTGGAGTGCCGTGCGGTGCATTACTCTGCGGAGGACACACCACCAACTTCTATCCAAATCAAGCAAAGGCACCCAGTCCACTTGCACAAGGAAGCAGGAGTGCCGGATCTACAAACGCATGTAGCTGTTGTCTTGTTTTCAAGAGAACTAAGGACCAAGGCACCCAGCCCGATTTCAGCAAGGAATCCTACCCGCATCCAGCAGCAACGTATTCCAAACTGCCCATTTACAACTATGGAGCCATCTAACTCACAGCCTGGAACAAGCGGTATCGCCATCACACCAGTGGGTGAAACCCTCAGCCTTTCCGCTGATGAGGCAGCCCGCATTCTATTTGGTGAAGAACCACAAACAACGGTGGAAGTGGAAGACTTATACCACACATTGGTAAAATTAAAGCGCCGGGAGATTGACTACCACCTCCACGGCCAGACACTGTCAGATTATTTCCGCAAGAAGTTTATTCCAAGAGGCTTCAGAGTCCGCAATGTCCCCACCATAGGCAGGTCAAGTCCAGAATTCTGCAGGCGTTGGGTGGCCGTGCTCAACAAGTGCAGCCTGGACTTGATGCTGCTTGTGGTGGAGGAGGCGGGCAAAGAGGTTAAGAAAACCAAAGAAAAGATTGAAAACATACAAACTGAACATCGAGAGATTCTGTCATCCAGTGAATTCGAAGTATGGTCCAATAAAATCAAGCAGCAATGCGAGACCTACCGCAAGGAGCTAGTGAGGTTTAAGAAAACCAAACTCGCAGTAGTGGAAAATGACTATGAGTCAAACCAGGTATATCGCTGGCTTACTGGGAACGAGCCCCAACCCAGGAATACCAGATCATTTAATCGAAGAAGTTGGCGTACTAGGAAGCCAGATCAGCCGAGGGGTGTCAATACATCTCAATCTGATAGTGATTTTCTACCCAATGAATCAGATGAAAGTGCATCCAGCAAACGTCCCCCTTTAGGGGTTACTACCAGGAGAGGTCGCGGCACAAAAGAACCCGCCGTGGCGGCCAAGCCGAAAGGCTCTTCAAAAGCAAGAGGCCATTAACTAAAGCTTTTTTCAATTTGTCCAGTCGAATACTGACTACAGAAGAGGAAAAAGTATTGGACAAAGGGCTTTCTTTTGTGCCCACTAACCGTCACGACCCTTTCTCTTGGCAAATGGATATGCACAAAATGAGCCGCAAATTACGGCTAAGAGAACATTTTCAGAACACCACCCCTCAACCGGACAACTCACCTGTAGCCCTCTTCAAAAAAACTCACAGCCATTCCACATTTGACCCTATCTCTCAGAACCCATCGATCAAAACATATACAAGACTCATGAATGCCTCTATGGATCGATTTATTGCAACAGAGTCGCCATTCCATCCAAATTTGAACCAAAAAGAAACAAAAGCATTAAAAACCCTACAGGAAGATAAAAGCATAACCATCCGCCCCGCTGACAAAGGCGGGGCGATCGTCATACAAGATCTCAGTGCCTATAAGGCTGAACTCAATCGCCAATTGGCGGATACAAAAGTATATAAAAAACTGCAAAGAGACCCCACAGATGTATACAAGAAGGAGCTCATGTCCGTGCTTAATGATGCAGTCAAGAACAATATAATTGATAAAAAACTAATGGAAGCTCTGACAGTCACACATCCGATTATGCCGATTTTGTACAGTGTCCCAAAGATACATAAGCATGCCACCTTACCACCCGGCCGCCCAATAATATCGGCCCGGGGAAGCTTGTTCCAGCCCATCTCTCAACTATTGGACCAACTGATACAACCGTTTGTAATACTACAGGAGACTCACCTAAAGGACACAACTGATTTTTTAAATCGTTTGAAGAACTTGCCGATATTACCTCCAACAGCCATTATGTGTACCATGGATGTTACATCACTATATACCTCAATCCCCCATGATCAAGGCCTAAAGGCCATGCAACTCTTCTTAGAGTCCCTTGGAGAAGAATTTAAGTTCAACAAAGTTTTATTCCTTCGTCTACTGGAGCTGGTACTAACCAAGAACTTCTTTAGATTCGATGGACAAATCTTCCTCCAACTGGAGGGTTGTGCCATGGGATCGGCGGTGGCACCATCATACGCCAACACATATATGGTACAACAGGAGCAACTTTTCTTCAAAAATTCGATGTCGACACCCAACATAATACTACTGTGTCGATTTATAGATGACCTATTCATGGTGTGGCGAGGAACATCGGAGGAATTAGATAACTTACTAACAACAATCAATGAGCTACCAGGACCTATCAAATTGACATATACATGGCATAGGGAAGAAATCAATTTTCTGGATGTGGCGGTATCATTGAAAGAGGGCACCATCAACACCATGATTTATTACAAGAACACTGACCGCAACACCCTGCTTTTAGCGAGCAGTCACCACCCGCCCCCACTCAAAAAAGGATTAGCATACTCTCAGATGCTGAGAGCAGCAAGAATATGCAGTGATCCCAGCAAACTGCCCGAAGCTCTTGATATAGTACTGGAAAAATTCCATCAGAGAGGATACCAGCTTAAAGAGTTAACAGCTACTAAACAAAGAGTGTTGAAAATAAAAAGAGACAGTCTGCTGAAATCTAAAGTGGAAAAAGCAACAAGAGAGGTGTTCCCCTGGACAACTACATATGACAGTAATAGCAGTGTCATCCCAATTGCAAGTAGGGCTTTGTGGCCCATCGTAGCAACGGACAAAAGTCTGCCTTGCTTCAATGGCATCCGTCCCATGACGTGCTATAGGAGAGGACGCAATCTACGGGACATCCTAGTGCACACAGACATCACCGGCTTTGATGAAAGTCAAGTAGCCACAAGTAGAACCAAAGCTAAGGGTTGCTACCGGTGCATTAAATGCACAACTTGTGCATATTTGATCCAAGGTACCTCCTTCAAACATCCACATAATAATACTACATATCCCATCAGACATGTGTTAACATGTAGTACAAGATATATAGTATATATCATCATCTGTCCATGTGGACTCCACTATGTGGGGATGTCGACAAGAGAATTTAAGGAAAGGATGGCCCAACACAGGTCGGCCATTAGAGCCGCCCTGGAGAACAAGCCCATGGAACAACCTGTGGCTGTTCACTTCAAGCAAATGGGACACCCCTTGTCAGCCCTCAAATACCAAATCATTGATCACGTCCCCCCTATGTCACGAGGAGGTGACAGAAAGCCCTCTTAAGACTAGAGGCAAGGTGGATATTCCGCCTAAATACAACGTCTCCCCACGGACTAAACGAACGAATTATGTGGAACACCCTCACATAATAACTCTGGACATAGTATTCTTGTTTCCTGTTGTATAAATGACCATATGCTATTTTTTTCCATCTTTTTGAGCAACAAGTGATTGATGGTCGACACGTGAAAGCGTCGACATGACCATCATATGGACATTCCGCAGCTTAAGGATTTCTTTTCTCTCAGCAGCCTTACAATACTGTGTAAAGATATATATTCTCTATAGTAAGAAATGCTGCTGGTTGTGTTTTTAATAGTGTATGTATGTCGTCACATTTTTGATATCACGCAGCACCGTTTAACACTGTTTATTTCCAGCCCCTGGCCGTATGATCCTGTCAATTGGTAACCCAGGCAACGTGGTTACAGCGCGTCCCCGTTTGCATGGCAACAGGGAACGTGAATAGTACACGCAGCAGGGAGCAGCCTGTGAAACCGGAAGTGAGGCTCCGTGCACAACGCGGTTTCCGGCCTCATCCGTCCCAGCACCAAACAGGATCTTAGCCGCAGAGGGGGAGGTCTTTCATACATTCACACTATAAGGTAGGCACCTTGCCATTTATTTGTTGATTCTGCTGTAAGCCTGATGAAGGAGCGTTAGGCTCCGAAACTGTTGCACAATAAATTTGCTTTTTTCACTTACTGGAGTGCCGTGCGGTGCATTACTCTGCGGAGGACACACCACCAACTTCTATCCAAATCAAGCAAAGGCACCCAGTCCACTTGCACAAGGAAGCAGGAGTGCCGGATCTACAAACGCATATATATATATATATATATATATATATATATATATATATATATATTATATATATATATATATATATATATATATATACATATACATACACACACACACAACACAAAATCTCTAAAATTGCGCTATTATATTCAAAATCTATATCGGTCGCTGTTGACACTCAATCCCCTACTAGCCAGCACTGTAAACACCTTCACTATACCAAACAATAGTGTCTTCAGCGCCCTTTTCTTGTAATGTCCATATAATATACACAGTAAAACAATAATAAAATCAAATACACTTCTGGAGTAGTTCTTTTGAAGAAAAATTTCTTTTTATTTTGAAACCGTGATCAGTACCATCAGGGTACTGATCACGGTTTCAAAATAAAAAGAAATTTTTCTTCAAAAGAACTACTCCAGAAGTGTATTTGATTTTATTATTGTTTTACTGTGTATATTATATGGACATTACAAGAAAAGGGCACTGAAGACACTATTGTTTGGTATATATATGTATATATGTCTATATATATATATATATATAAATATATATGTATATATGTCTTTGAAAAAGGTATTAAATTACCGAAACGTCAGACCAAAGCAGTTGTCGGTCTGCAATTATTTCATGAGAAAAACTCGTTCGAGTGCCGCCCCGTTGTATGATCTACTTCCAAGGCTATATATATATATATATATATATATATATATATATATATATATAATATAGTCTCGTAGGAAGGAACAGACAGCGGCACTCCAAGGGTTTTCAACAGCGTGTATTAAAGCAAACCAACGTTTCGGGGTATCATTCACCCCTTTGTCAAGGTTTAAGTGCAATAACCTTGACAAAGGGGTGAATGATACCCCGAAACGTTGGTTTGCTTTAATACACGCTTTTGAAAACCCTTGGAGTGCCGCTGTCTGTTCCTTCCTACGAGACTACCTGTTTGTTCCAGAAGGCACCCAGGTACTAAATGCCAGCTGAGGGAGTGCCAGGCCATCTACCTCTCTCTCTCTCTCTCTCTCTCTCTCTCTATATATATATATATATATATATATATATATATATATATTAGACTGAATAATAAAAGACAGTGGATAATCACGAATGAGTCAGCGCTCAAAGGGACCAATTCAGAACTGTATGCAGGGTTGGGACTATTACTGACAAGTCTGAAGGATTTCTATTGTGGACCTGGATAATTCATGTGCAGAGCATCCTTTGATGTTATTGCTCCTGTGTTCTAGAAATCTTTCTTTCAGGTGTCTTGTGGTTTTCCCTACATAAATTGAATTGAGCTACATTGCAGAATATAAAACACATAATTTGGATTACAATTGATCAAATATTAACATATTTTCTACTTAATAAATGAACATGTTATACAGGGTTTTACAACACATTTAAACCAACCTCTGATCTTACTAGGTAGCCACTGTGTGGCTGTCTCCACATTAGACTATAATGTAAGCTATAGATTGTAAGCTTGCAGCAGGGCCCTCTTACCTCTAAGTCTGTCTGTTGTTACCCAGTTTGTTTTATCACAGTTTACTATTGTAAAGCGCAACGGAATCTGCTGCGCTATATAAGAAACTGTAAATAAATAATAAATAAATAATTAGACAACTGCTCAGGATGTTTGTCAATTAACAAAATGGGTGTTATCTAGTGTATTAAATTCTCATTTGTAATGTAGACTATCATATTGTAAGAAGACATATTTTTTTAAATGCTTTTTATTGACAAAAATAAATTTTCACAATATTGGGTTTATCACAAACATGCATATCCGTACAAACATAGATAAAACATTCTGTATAATCATTATTAAACCAATTTCTTGAATAGGATTACATTTTCAAGGATCAGTGTGAAATCATGGGAAACTGGCAATAAGCTGGACTGAATCCTTTAAATATTTGGGGATCCGGATATCAAGAGATCCATATGAATTCAGCCAGCTAAATGTACAGCCAATATTGGATTCTATTACCGTGAGATTCAAATCTTGGAGCAAACTACTGCTCACTGTCACGGCCCGGGTCAATCTGATAAAGATGATTGTTTTGCCAAAACTCCTATATGTCCTGCAGCAGTCACCTGTGTACTTGCCAATATCACTATTTAAAAAGATAAATAGCCTAATTACATCATCCATCTGGAATAATAAAAGGGTCAAAATACAATCGAACACCTTAATGAGAAAAAAAGAACAGGGGGGGATTGGTCTTCCTAACTTCAGACTCTACTATCTATCAGGTCAATTAACGCATTTAAAAGATTGGGTAATGGACGAAGAGGGCAGTTAAAATATTGTTGGCCCAAGTGGATGTAAAATGCACACCACTACAGTATCTACTAAGGGGAGGGATTACTCAAAGAGACCCACCCCTTGCAGTACAAGCTGTAAAAATATGGCGCGAGGCCAGTAATCTAGTCAAATTCTCTGACATTGAAATAGACCATCCTATATTAGATTACAAAAAATTTGGGGAGCTAAAGAAGCTTCAACCAGATGAAACATGGGGGCCGTATGGGGTTAAAACCATCAGTCAGCTCTATAGCCCTACAGGGATGAAGTCGTTTAGGCAGCTGGCCGATGAATTCTCACTCCCAAACTCTTTCTTCTTCCGCTTCTGGCAACCGAGAAGTGCCCTTGAGGCCCAATTTACAAACTCAATACCAAACTTCTCTGTATCTCCCATAAAAAAAATATTACAAGAAGGGGGCAAAAAGAAAAGAGTGTCAACTATGTATGGTGTATTATTGGAGGCAATGAGCACAGATGGGCTGGATAAGCTCACCTCGAAGTGGGCAGGCGATGTGGGTTCAATCTCACCAGGGGAATGGGAAATGGCCAAGGCATCAGTACAATATGCCACAAACTCAATAAGAACACAACAGGTGCCAGTATACATCTTGCACAGATCATATTTATCTACAACAAGGTTGGTGAATATGGGGGGTAGATCATCCTCTCTGTGCCTTAAATGCAGAAGAGAGATGGGTTCATTTTGGCACTTGGTATTTAAATGCACAGTGTTGAAAGCATTCTGGGGAAAGGTGATAAAGACCCTGGTTAAGACCAGCATATCAGAATCTGTGCTAGACCCCAAAAGCTGTATATTGAGTATTAGTGTGAATGGAACGGTAGACAAGTTTGATAAAGCATATGTATTTAGTATGTGTGCGCTGGCCAAATTGCTGATCGCTAGGACCTGGTTGTCTAAAGATGGTCCAGAATTCACGGCATGGATAGCTCTGATTAACTACACAGAATCACAAGAAAAATATATTTATTTAAGCAGGAATAATTTATTTGCATTTAAAAAGATATGGCACAGATGATTAGAGTCTAGCTATCTATCACGCGAAAATTTGACTTTATAAGAAATCTAGAACAAACGTAACACAATTAAGAATTCAAGATATAATATATGCACAAAGACACAAAGTTTGGGTTTCATTCACTTATTTATTTATGTGTCTACACAGCAGCCTCAAAGTATTTATTATATAAAGAAAGAAAAAAAATACTCACTCAAAAATTTGAATCATAGCTATCCAACCAGTCTACGTGAACCACTGTGGACAAACTCGGTTGACAATAATGTCCCAAAAGCTATATAGTACCCCCTGTATCGGAATAAAGTAGTGGGACTGTATGTTAGGCTGGAAAAATACCACGGGACATAAAAGGAAATTATACCTGTAAAAGTGCACTTAAGCCGTAATCCCCTCCCCCACTCACCCCACTAATGTACTGAAAAACATAGGATTACAACATGGTGCCTCACTGTCTTCACAATACATGTATTGTATATGTTAAATTAGTAAAGTATTGTAAATGTTTGCCTGTAAGTGTGTAGCTGCTATCTAGTACAATCATCCGGCAGCAAAACTATGTTAAACAACATCACATATATGCACTGTATATGTCTATGTAAATGTCCATAATCGTTTTAAAATCAATAAAAATTCAAGAAAAAAAAATGCATACAGTATAATATATACATATATATATATATATATATATATATATATATCTCCAAATAACGGATGGCACTCTGCTTTCAATAATGAGTAGACCTTGTGACGCCTACTCATTATTGAAAGCAGAGTGCCATCCGTTATTTGAAGTTATATGCAGTTTTTCTTTGGAAAGGCACCTGCGCCGTTGCTATAGTGCTGGAGTGCCAGTCTCCTGGACTTGTATATATATATATATATATATATATATATATATGTGTGTAGACGCGGCCCGGCACTCCGACTCACCGGTTCAGTCACCTTGGTGCCTTCTGGATCAGAGGTATAGCAGGGTATAAAGCAGGCAGCGGCACTCATAGGATTTTCAAAAACTGTATTCAACAAAACGTGACCATAAACCAACGTTTCGGGGACTAGCCCCTTTGTCAAGGTGTAGGTAGAACAAGGTGCAAACATAACAAACAAACTTATATAGGTGCATAGAAAGGTCTTACCGATTCACGGAGCCCTGAGACGCCGGGAGCCCGCCGCCGGAAGTGTGTTGGCAGGATGTGACGCTACAGATAGCGTACATGTAGTTCCTGCTGTCTGGACCAAGCTGGAGCGCAAGCTCTCCCTGGTTGCCATGGTGACGCTTCACACAAGCGTCTCTCCCGGTTCGTCCCTGGGTCTCCGCTTATCGGGGACTGTGATTACATATGAAATGCAAAATTAGTGTTACACATTAACCCCTTCCTGACACAGCCAGTTTTTGCCTTCCTGACAGAGCCCTTTTTTTCAAATCTGACATGTATCACTTAAGTGGGGATAACTTTTTTTTGCTTTTACTTATCCCAGTGATTTTGAGATTGTTTTCTCGTGACACATTGTACTTCAAATTAGTGGTAAATTTGGGTCGATACAGTCTGTGTTTTTTTGTGAAAAATACCAAAATGTCGTAAAAAAATGGAAAATTTAGCAATTTGCAAAATGTTAAATTTTCTGCTTGTGAGACAAATAATCATACCACTCAAAATAGTTAATAACTAACATAGACCATATGTCTACTTTATGTTTCCATCATTATTTCAACTTCCTTTTAATTTTTTTGGACACTAGGAGGCTTACAATATGAATAGCAAATTCTCAAATTTTCAAGAAAATTTCAAACACTGATTTTTTTAGGGACCAGTTCAGTTCTGATGTGACTTTGAGGGACTTGTATGTGAGACACCCCCATAAATGATGCCATTTCAAAAACTGCACCCCTCACAGTATTCAAAACAGCATTTTGGAAGTTTGTTAACCCTTTAGGTGTTTCACAGGAATTAAAACAAAGTGTAGGTGAAATTTCAAAATTTCATTTTTTTTGCAGATTTGCAAATTTAATAAATTTTTCTAAGGAACACAGTAGATTTTACTAGAGAAATGTGACTAAAAATTGATTCCCCCAATTCTTTTGTATCCTATATGTGGCCCTAGTGTGCACGTTGACCAAACCACAGGCTTCATAATAGAAGGAGCACCTACTTGATTTTGGAGCCTCCTTTTTATGAGATTATTTTTTAGGCACCATGTAGGTTTCTAGGCACCATAAGATGCTAAAATTTAGGAACCCCCCCACAAGTGACCCCATTTTGCAAACTACACCCCTCAGGGAATTCATCTAGGGGTATAGTGTACATTTCAAACCCCAGGGGTTTCACCAATTGTGGTACAACTGGGCAGTGAAAATGAAAAATTTAATTTTTTACACAAAAATGCAGTTCTGGCTCAAAATTTTTCATTTTCACAAGGAATGAAGGAGACAAAGCACCCCAAAATCTGTGACCCAATTTCTCCCGAGTACGGCAATGCCTCACATGTGACCAAAAAATACCATTTGGGTGCATGGCAGGACTCAGAAGGGAAGGAGTGATTTTTGGATTTTGCAGCTCAGATTCTGGTGGAATGTTGGTGGGTGCTATGTCGCATTAGCAAGACCCCCCAAGCACCAATACAGTGGAACCCCCCCACAAGTTACCCCATTTTGCAAACTACACCCCTCAGGGAATTCATCTAGGGGTATAGTGTACATTTCAAACCCCCAGGGGTTTCACCAATTTTGATACAACTGGGCAGTGAAAATGAAAAATTACATTTTTCACACAAAAATGCAGTTCTGGCTCAAAAATTTTCATTTTCAGAAGGTATGAAGGAGAAAAAGCACCCCAAAATCTGTGACCCAATTTCTCCCGAGTACGGCAATGTCTCACATGTGACCAAAAAATACCATTTTGGTGCATGGCAGGACTCAGAAGGGAAGGAGTGATTTTTGGATTTTGCAGCACAGATTCTGGTGGAATGTTGGTGGGTGCTATGTCGCATTAGCAAGACCCCCCAAGCACCAATACAGTGGAACCCCCCCACAAGTGACCCCATTTTGCAAACTACACCCCTCAGGGAATTCATCTAGCGGTATAGTGTAAATTTCAAACCCCCAGGGGTTTCACCAATTTTTATACACCTGGGCTGTGCAAATGAAAAATTACATTTTTTACACAAAAATGCAGTTCTGGCTCAAAATTTTTCATTTTCACAAGGAATGAAGGAGAAAAAGCACCCCAGAATCTGTGCCCCAATTTCTCCCGAATACGGCAATGTCTCACATGTGACCAAAAAATACCATTTGGGTGCATGGCAGGACTCAGAAGGGAAGGAGTGATTTTTGGATTTTGCAGCTCAGATTCTGGTGGAATGTTGGTGGGTGCTATGTCGCATTAGCAAGACCCCCGAAGCACCAATACAGTGGAACACCCCCACAAGTGACCCCATTTTGCAAACTACACCCCTCAGGGAATTCATCTAGGGGTATAGTGTACATTTCAAACCCCCAGGGGTTTCACCAATTTTGATACAACTGGGCAGTGAAAATGAAAAATTACATTTTTTTACACAAAAATGCAGTTCTGGCTCAACATTTTTCATTCTCAGAAGGTATGAAGGAGAAAAAGCACCCCAAAATCTGTGCCCCAATTTCTCCCGAGTACGGCAATGCCTCATGTGTGACCAAAAAGTGGCAGGACTCAGAAGGGAAGGAGTGATATTTGGATTTTGCAGCACAGATTCTGGTGGAATGTTGGTGGGTGCTATGTCGCATTAGCAAGACCCCCAAAACACCAATACAGTGGAACCCCCCCACAAGTAACCCCATTTTGCAAACTACACCCCTCAGGGAATTCATCTAGGGGTATAGTGTACATTTCAAACCCCCAGGGGTTTCACCAATTTTGATACAACTGGGCAGTGAAAATGAAAAATTAAATTTTTTTACACAAAAAATGCAGTTCTGGCTCAAAATTTTTCATTTTCAGAAGGTATGAAGGAGAAAAAGCACCCCAAAATCTGTGCCCCAATTTCTCCCGAGTACGGCAATGCCTCATGTGTGACCAAAAAGTGGCAGGACTCAGAAGGGAAGGAGTGATATTTGGATTTTGCAGCACAGATTCTGGTGGAATGTTGGTGGGTGCTATGTCGCATTAGCAAACCCCCAAAGCACCAATACAGTGGAACCCCCCACAAGTGACCCCATTTTGCAAACTACACCCCTCAGGGAATTCATCTAGGGGTAAAGTGTACATTTCAAACCCCCAGGGGTTTCACCAATTTTGATACAACTGGGCAGTGAAAATGAAAAATTACAATTTTTTACACAAAAATGCAGTTCTGGCTCAAAATTTTTCATTTTCAGAAGGTATGAAGGAGAAAAAGCACCCCAAAATCTGTGCCCCAATTTCTCCCGAGTAGGGCAATGCCTCATATGTGACCAAAAAATACCAGTTGGGTGCATGGCAGGACTCAGAAGGGAAGGAGTGATTTTTGGATTTTGCAGCTCAGATTCTGGTGGAATGAATGGTGGTGCTATGTGGCATTAGCAAGACCCCCGAAGCACGGTGAAATGATGAACCTAATAATCCATAGATGTGTGGTATATTTTAAAACACTCCTTTATACATAGGCCGGGTTTGTCGGGGCAAGTTTCACAGTGGAAAATAGTTTCCTTTCTTATTCCCTTTTTATAGCAAACTTTGCACCTTTTTTGTGTCCTGCCCTTTCTTGCAGTGGAGGGGATTTCGTTAGGAAAATGCTGCCCTGGTACAATACGGGGGCCAGTACTAGAAGTACTGGGGCCCTCTGCCTGCTGGTTCCCAAATATTAGGCCCTTTATGACTTCCTCTTGAAAGTGCATAAATGTCCCCCTCTGGCTGGTAGAACGGAATAGCACGTAAGCGTTATACAGTGCCATCTGGATGATATACACGGCCAGCTTCTTGTACCAGATTTTTGTTTTCCACAGGGCACTGTACGGCTTCAGTACCTGATCTGAAAGATCCACTCCGCCCATGTACCTATTGTAATCTAGGATACAATTAGGTTTTGAGGTGTGGGTACTGGTACCTCGTACAGGGATGGAGGTGGTACTGTCTCCATGAATTGTTGTCAGTATAAGGACATCCCTCTTGTCCTTATATTTGACCAACAACATATTTTCGGTGCATATTCCCCTGCTTTCACCCCTTCTCATTACTTGGGCAATGTGCGTTTTTGGGAGGCCTCTTTGGTTCTTACGCACAGTACCGCAAGCTGCTGTACCTCTTGAACCAAGGGCCTTAAACAGGGGGATGCTAGTGTAAAAGTTATCCACATAGAGGTGATAACCTTTATCCAGGAAGGGGTGCACTAAATCCCAGACAATTTTTCCACTAACACCTACGAGGGAGGGGGGGCATTCTGGCGGTTCAATTCTTGAATCCTTCCCTTCATATACCCTAAACCTGTGGGTGTACCCTGAGGTGCTTTCACACAGCTTATACATTTTTATGCCATACCTTGCCCTCTTACTGGGAAGGTACTGGCGGAATTTAACCCTTCCTTTAAAATGTATAAGGGACTCGTCAATACAAATAAATTTTTCAGGGATGTACATCTCTGCAAATTTGGCACTGAAATGATCAATGACCGGCCTGACTTTGAATAGCCGGTCAAAGGTGGGATCATCTCTGGGTGGGCACAGTGTATTATCGGTGTAATGTAAAAATTTAAGGATTATCTCAAAACGAGCCCGAGTCATGGCCATACGGTAAAATGGGGTGCTGTACTGAACATCTGTACTCCAATATTGCCTAATTTCTGGCTTTTTTACTATGCCCATATGTAACACCAGACCCCAAAACGTCATCATCTCTACTGCATCTACAGGGGTCCACCTAGCAAATGATGACGTGGGGTTTTGAGCAATAAACTGCTGGGCATATAAATTAGTTTGGTCCACCATTAAATTTATAAAATCATCAGAGAAAAATAATTTGAAAAAGTCAATTTCTCTGAGACCTGCTGAATCAAATTGGATTCCTGGGATGGCCAAAAACTCAGGAACCTGGGGCTCAAAATTGTCTGGTGGTGGGGTCCATACGGGATCAATCATTTGGGGGGGGGTCTCAGCTGCTCTACGGGGGCGTCTTTGAGGGGGTCCCTCATCAGCAGAGGAGGAAGAGGAGCTTAAGGTGAATCCTTCAAATTCCCCGCTTGCATCACTGGCTGTGTCAGAGTCAGAGTCAGAGGCAAGCATGGCATATGCCTCCTCCGCTGAATACATTCTTCTGGATGACTGGGATGACATTTGGGATGACATTTGGGATGACATTTGGGATGCCATTCTTATTTTTGTGTTTCTGTAAGTGTAATGTTTCAACACGTGTATAGTGTAGGGGGGGTACAAACTTTATTTCAACACGGGGGGTATGTAGTGTGTAGTGTGTATGTAGTGCAGAAAAAAAAAATACTTTATACAGGAATTTGATCCCAATAAAAAAAAAAAAAAATTGAAGGGGTTAAAAAAAAAAAAAAAAGGTCCTGCGCCAAAAATTGAGCACAGATGTTGGTCAGTAACGTCCGTCACTGAACAGCGCTCAAAGGCAACAGGACACCCACAAAAACAACGTGGGTGTAAAAACAAAAAAAAACAATAAAAAAAAAAATGCAGAAAAAAAATTATATCAACCTGTGCCAAAAATGCTGTTCAGTGATTGTACGTCACTGATCAGCGGCCACAGGACACCCACAAAAGCAACGTGGGTGTAAAAACAATTTAAAAAAAATTTCCACAGCACTCTCCAAAAAAAAAAAAAAAAACAATTTAAAAAAACTGCAGAAAAAAAAAAATATATCAACCCTGTGCCAAAAATGCTGTTCAGTGATTGTACGTCACTGATCAGCGCTCAGCGGCCACTGGACACCCACACAAGCAACGTGGGTGTAAAAACAAAACCCCACTGCACTCTCAAAAAAAAAAAAAAAACTGCAGATCAGTGATGCAGTGATGCACCACTGATTAGCAGTGAGGGGCAGCAGACACACAACCTGACAGGGTATATATATATATAAAAAAAAACCTGGACCCCCAAAAGTTGCTGATTAATTAATTAAAACTGACCAGCACAAAAGGGGGGGCAGCAGGGGGGGCAGCAGTCAGTTGCACACGCAGCACAACCTTTGGTGCAACTGACAGGTATATATATAAAAAAAAAAACCTGGACCCCCAAAAAGTTGCTGATCAGTTAATTAATCAGCACAATCAGCACAAAAGGGGGGGCAGCAGGGGGGGGGGCAGCAGTCAGTTGCACAGGCAGCACAACCTTTGCTGCAACTGACAGGTATATATATAAAAAAAAACCTCTGCACCCCCAAAAAGTTGCTGATCACCTCAGATATAGTGATCAGCACAAAAGGGGGTGCAGCAGACACAAAATATAGCACTCTCTATCACTCTCTATCACGCTCTATCACTCGCTATCACTCTCTATCACTCTCTGTCACTATCTGTCCCTATCTCTCACGATCTGTGACTCTATGACACTGCTGCAGCAGCACACACAGAAGTCACAAGATCCAGGAAGTATCCAGCTGCTGGCAGCACGCTACCAGCGGTGATCAGCGGTGATCAGGTAAGTATAAGGCAAGGATCAGGTATGTATCACGACAGATTGGCACGGTGACCGCTCTGCACGCAATTCCAGACCGGAATGGCGTCTGCAGCGCAGTCACCGTTAGTTTAAATCACGCGCCTTGGCTGTGATTGGTCCGTGGGTCCCACGGACCAATCACAGCCTTGGGGGCAGGTGGGGTGAGGTGTCGTCGTCACCGATGACCCCCTCATGCCCCCTGACGCCCGGCGGTGATTGACACCTGTGTTACCGAGCGTCTGATTCGCCGGTAACACAGGAAAACGCTATGAATGGCTGTTCACACTGAACAGCCAATCACAGCGATCGCCGACGGGGGGGCGGCATCGCAGCCCCCCCTGGGCATGCAGGGACATGTCTGCTGTCAGGGACAGCAGACATCGTCCCTCTGTCCCCGCGTCTATAGACGCGGGGACAGTTTAAAGTCATGACGTATATATACGTCATGTGTCGGGAAGTACACAGCATATACAGCATAGCGACAAATTACTACCATAATATTCGGTGTTTTCGTGACTTGGTACATATGTGAACTCCGTGACATGTGCGTGTATTGGAATTAAAACGGCACACCAATGCATGCCTGGCTGTATAAATGTGAATAAAAAAGGGGGACATATCAACGAAAGTGTCTGTGTGTCTAAATAACCCTAAAGTTAGAGGTGTTAATATCTCCTGGTCTCGTATGTATAAGTGTGTCTCGTATCTTCGTCAACATACTGTATTATGGGTTTGTGTCGTCTCTTTGGTGGAGGTTGATTAATTCAACTCATTTAGGTTTGTCCACCAGTGGTTATGTGCAATACCAGTTGTGACATTTTATAATGGTCCTTCATGGATCAAAGTACATATCGTTATGAGTACCCTAATGTACCTCAATACTATTCAATTCTGTACTGCCGTATTGTCTCTGCATCAACACCATATGCATATTCATTACATGGGAAACACTTCAAAGGATAGAAAAATAAGTTAAGAGGAAGAAAAAGCAAACTGCGATTGGCCTGCTATGGCCCACATTGTCTCTGCTCATGTCTCTCAACGTCAAAACCTAGACTGTTGGAATGGGAATATTACTGTCCATCCGTCAGTCAATATACGTCTATCTAATTCCATGTGGTCAGGTTTTGCATGTCATTTATGCCAGAAGAATGATGCAAGGGATAGAAAGGTTGAATGGAGATGAAGATGTAGCACCCTGTGATCGGCCTGCTGGGCCTTTTGTCTGATTTTCAGACTAGCATATCAATTACATCAGAAGAATAATAAAAGAGATAGAGAGATTAGATGGAGAGGAAACTAAAGCACACTGCGATCGGCCTATAGGGCCTTTTGGTCATAATTATCAATACACCAGAAGAAAATGTTATAAGGATAGAGAGAATAGATGGAGAGGAAACTAAAGCACACCAAGATCGACCTGCATAGGTTAATGTTGTTACATGTTATATACACTAGAAGAATAATAAAAGGATAGAAAGATAAGGTGGAGAGGAAACTATAGCACACTGATCGGCCTATTATGGCTCTGATTTAATATGGATGTTTCAACATCCTCTAGCATGCGTCGGTTATTATATTTCTGCAGTTGTCAACATTAGTATATCAACGTTCCCAAGGATGCAGTAGACGTCTTGTATGATAGAATCCATCAGTAAAGGAGGCATAGATAAATGATGAACTTAGAGAAACTATGCCATTGCTGGCTTGCTAGGGCCTATTGTTAATTCCTGGGATCTACAGGAAAATGCTGAGAGGCAGTTTATCATTAAGACCATGTGGTTTAATGCTGTTCAATTGATGTATCCATCTCGTCTCTCTCCTTAGTAGATTCCCATCTCTGTCTCCTCTTCTTAGGGTTTCAGGAATGTGGTCCACAACTGTATGCTTCAGGTCTGTTTATTTGTGTTGTTTTACGGCAAAATGCTTGGCCACTGGTTGTTCATTTTCTTTTCCTGCCAGTGCTTTGCTTATTGCTGACCTGTGTAATGCCATCCTCGTTCTCAATGATCTCACTGTCTTTCCCACATATAGGAGGTTACACGGACACTGGATCACATATATCACGTGTGTGGTGGTACATGTTAGCACATGTCTGATCAGAAAAGTTCTGCCGTCCCTGGGATGTACAAATGTGGGGCCTGTAAGCATATGTTGACATGTCGTACAACCTATGCATTTATAGCATCCGTTGGATTTTTTCAAAAAGTGCTTTTTAGTACCATCAGTGTTGTTGGAAAAACCGGTAATGTCATTGTGGACAATGATGTCTTTGATGTTTCTCCCCCGTGTATGACATATCAAGGGAGTTTTTTCTTTCAAGGAGGAAAGGCTGGCATCGGTTTTTATAATGGGCCACAATGCCCTTGTAGCTCTTGGTAGAACAAAGCTTGATGTGTTATATCTTGAGACAAATGGTAATGCGGTCTTCGATTTCTGTATCTCAGTTGGAGAGCACACTTTGGGAGCTAATAATGTATCTCTCGTTATCAATAGGACTTCTTCTTTCTGTTTCTCCAGGAGTCTTTTGTTATACAGTAGCCTCTCTGGAGGAATTTGTTCACCATGTCATCAAGCACTGAAGGTAACTTCTTTTTATCACTAACAATCCTGGCTGCCCTTATCATCTGTGACTTGGGGAGTGCCTTCTTCAACGCCACAGGATGAAAACTGCTTGCCCTTAATACATTGTTTTTATCGGTCGGCTTCATGTATAAGTTGGTGTCCATTCTTCCTTCAATTAATTCAACCCGTACATCCAGGTAGTTGATCACCTGTTCAGAGGCCTGGTAGGTGAATTTAATTGGTGAGTCCCTATTATTGATATCATTCATAAGACTCTCAAATTCTTCCATCGTTCCTCCCCAGATAATAAATAGGTCATCGATATAACGGGTGAACTTGATGATCTTGCCTTGTGCCAACACATTATCAAAGAACATGGACTTTTCCTCTTTAAACATGAACACGTTGGTAAACGACGGCGAGACGTTGCTGCCCATGGAGCACCCTGACAGTTGCTTAAAGAATTTTCCATTAAACAGAAAGTAGTTTTTGGTAAGAGTGATGCATAGCAGCTTTATAAATGGAACCAAGAAATCCCTCATTGTTTGCAGCCCTTCCTCATGGGGAATACTCGTGTACAGGCTGGAAACGTCCATGACACACAGCACTGTACCAAGAGGGACATTGGGTGTTTGTTTTAGAATGTTGAGGAAGTCCGTAGTATCCTTGATGTAAGTGGGTTGGGCACGGATGATCGGCTGTAGGATGCTGTCCAAAAATTGGGAAATCGGTTGAAAGATGGAATTTTGTGCTGAGATGATTGGACGCCCAGGCGGGTGTGTGATGCTCTTATGGATTTTTGGTAACGTGAAAAAGATGGGTACAGATGGATTATTTTGTGTGAGTGCTTGTTGTAGTTGTTCAGTTATTAGGCCGTCATTGCTGGCTTGTTTAAATAGGGTATCAAGTTCTTGCTTGAACTCCACCGTCGAGTCCTTACTGAGAAGTTCATACACCTTCCCATCTGCCAGTTGTTGATCACACTCGTCCACATATGTTGTTAAGTCCTGGATTACAAGGCCGCCGCCCTTGTCGGCAGCTCTGAATACCACATCGCGGTATTTGCTCATTTGGGTTAGGGCTTTCTGCTCTGACCTACTCAGATTGGTGTGGGCAGGATGAGGAGCTTTGGAAAACCGGGATATGGATTCATCCAGTAACCGAGTATAAGCTGCATTCTGGGATTGTGGATCAAATGTTGACTTCTTTTTAGTTTTAATAAATTCCTGATGTGGTATCTCGATGTTGGACACCGGGCGGTGCTGAAAGTGTTCCTTCAACCTCAAATTTCTACTGTGTCTATACAGGTCGACTTTCCATGTCAACTCGTCGTGTGGGGTTGTTGGAACAAAAGAGAGACCATTTTCTAATACTCTCAATTCAATTGGATTAAAAGCACGATTGGACAGGTTGTATTCCAATGATTCTATTGGTCTGCTAGTTTTTTTGTTGTTCCGCGCACTCTGGCCCCCCCTGCGGGAGGTCGACTGCCTCCTCTTTTCTTGGTGGTAGTGGGAGTCTCGTCCTCCCTGGGTGTCCCTAAAGGGGCCAGCTGATCAGGAGTATCAGAGTCCACATTGAACTCACTGTCACTATTAGATGAGGCTTGTGTTTTTCTGGGGGTGTTGTTATGCGCCCGTCTGAAGGGTCTGTGTCTTTGGGGGCGATTGCGGGGGTATCCATCTCCTTCCCCGCCTGTCAGCCACCTGTAAACCCTATTGCCATCATAGTCTTCCTTCACAGCATAGTACTTATTCCTTTTGAATTTCAAAAGGTCCTTTTGGTAATTATCAACCTGTATTTGTATTTTTTGTAGCCAGTCCTGAGAGGGATCCTGTGTGAAATCCGTTCTATGTTTCTTCTCGAAATATGTAACGGCTTCCTTAGCAGCTTTCAATTCATGACCTGCTTCCTCAATTACTAGGAGGATTAAATCGTGGCTGCATTTATTAAGAATTCCGATCCACCGGCGGCAAAAGTTGGGATTATGCCGACCGATGGTCGGGGTATTCCTTACTCTTAAGCCACGTGGTATCATTCTCTCCCGATGGTATTCAGAGAGAGATACTCTGTGAAGCAGGTAATCTACCTCCCTTTTCTTTAAGCGATACCACTGCTTATATAAATATATATATATAGTGTTTTAAGCAGCACTCTCAACCTTCATATATCACTGTGCTGGGGTGCCAAAGCTCAGGCTTACACTGTGACCAAACAACAGTGCGCCATTTATATCTAACAGAGGTATCCAAACCACAAAAGCGCACTCACCAGACTTCTTCTTACAAGTAAAATCAGTCCTTTATTTCATCTTCTTAAAATTTAAGCATGGTCGATGTTTCGGGTCTCGAATTGACCCTTTGTCAAGACAGCAATATGTCACAACTCCAGGCAGGCAGCAGCAAACTGACATGCCCAGCTCCCACTGATATACCTGCAATCTCCGCCCCTAGAGCTTGTATAGCATAATCAAATTCATTATCTACAGGTGCAAATGGCGGGAATCAAATACGGGTGAATACTATTATAGTCACTACTTACCAAACATACTCCTAACGCGTCTGCTATATGTCTCGGCTGGCGTGCTCTCCAGCGCTCACTTCCGGTATGCGTTCCATACCACAGGGAGAGAGAGCATTTCCTGTATTAACAGGAAACTGCAGGCATCCTAACTGATGCGCTCACAGCGCTGCGAGTCACGTGACTCTCCTCCTGCGTTCCACCTGAACTATTTATGCGTCCCACCAGATTAATTTATCTATTAGCTAAATAACTGAAAAAATAGCTACAAAATAAAGCTAGCTAAAGAATTAGCAGGCATATCAGGGTCACTTTGGTCAAGTCATCTTGCTGTCACCATGTTATATACAATTTAAAAATTAATTAATGTTAAAATATACCCACAGTGGGATCGATATCGTGAAGTGCACAAAGGGCCATCACAATCAAACCCACTGAGAGCATACACAGTCTCTCCAGTGTCTGATATCAACACCATCCATCAAAAAATATATATCTTGACAGAACTACAGTTGGCTGTAAATCTCACTGGACCATCAATGCACTTAAGGGATGCCACCATCTCTTTGAATGAATCTTCATCACCCCGCCAGATATTGATCACGTCGTTGATAAATCTCTTGAAATATATCAGACGATCTTGGTATTGGGGTATTAGATGAGTTCATTCATATAGGTCCATATACAGGTTTGCATAGCTTGGGGCCACATTGGACCCCATCGCCGTTCCTGCTAGCTGGACAAAGTGTGCCCAGCAGGGCATCAGCTGGAAGTATTCCTATTTGGTCAAGATCTTTCAGTAAGTGGCCTGTGTCTTTCAAATAGGTGGAGGTGTCAATTACAAGAGGCTGAAGGTGGGAATACAGATATCTCGCTAAGGGTTGTAAAACAGACCCCCTAGTGGAAATTATTGGGTGCCCTGGGGGGTCCACAAGCGCCTTGTGGCCCTTTGGCAGAGTATACAATACCAGGCAGATAGGATGTGCCACCGTTAGAAAGGACATTTCATCCTCGTCCAGCCACCCATGGTCACCACCAAGTTTTATTAAAGCATCCGCTTTGTTCTTTATTGATAACATGGGATTCCTATCAACCTTCTGGTAGGTGGTGCAGTCAGACAGTTGTCTCAGGATCTCACCATTATATGATGAGAAATCCTGTAAGACAACAGCCCCACCTTTATCTGCCTTCCGTATTATAAGGTTGCTATTATTTTTTAATGATGTGAGAGCCTGCCTCTCGCTCGGTTCAAGATTATCAAACTTTGATTTCTGATTCACTCCTTCTCTACATTCATTATCCACTACCCTCAGGAATGTTTACAGGCTAGCGTTCCTAGTGGGAGCGTTAAATTGACTATCTCTTTTGAAATTTTTCTTTTTTTTAGTCAAATTCAGGGGGTTCTGTAGACTCTGTTGTTTTTGTGGTTCTTTTGGTTTATTATCAAAGTATTCCCGGAGTCTCATTTTTCTTCCCATTTTATAATGATCAATTGACCAATTAAACGAATTAAAGGGGTTAGTCGGGATGAACGACAATCCCTGTGACAATAATGACTCTTCAGCGGGACTTAAAACATGAGAGGACAGATTTAAAATCAATTCCGACCCCCTCTCCTGCCCCGTGGTCGGCCTCTTCCTCTTCCACCCCCCCTCCTTGGGTGTATATATATTAGACTGAATAAAAAAAGACAGTGGATACTCACCAATGAGTCAGCGCTCAAAGGGACCAATTCAGAACTGTATGCAGGGCTGGGACTATTACTGACAAGTCTGAAGGATTTCTATTGTGGACCTGGAGAATTCATGTGCAGAGCATCCTTTGATGTTATTGCTCCTGTGTTCTAGAAATCTTTCTTTCAGGTGTCTTGTTGTTTTCCCTACGTAAATTGAATTGAGCTACATTGCAGAATATAAAACACATAATTTAGATTACAATTGATCAAATAATAACATATTTTCTTCTTAATAAATGAACATGTTAACAGGGTTTTACAACACATTTAAATCAACCTCTGATCTTACTAGGTAGCCACTGTGTGGCTGTCTCCACATTAGACTATAATGTAAGCTATAGATTGTAAGCTTACAACAGGGCCCTCTTACCTCTAAGTCTGTCTGTTGTTACCCAGTTTGTTTTATCACAGTTTACTATTGTAAAGCGCAACGGAATCTGCTGTGCTATATAAGAAACTGTAAATAAATAATAAATAAATAAATAATTAGACAACTGCTCAGGATGTTTGTCAATGAACAAAATGGGTGTTATCTAGTGTATTAAATTCTCATTTGTAATGTAGACTATCATAATGTAAGAAGACATATATTTTTTAAATGCTTTTTATTTACAAAAATAAATTTTCACAATATTGGATTTATCACAACCATGCATATCCGTTACAAACATAGATAAAACATTCTGTATAATCATTGTTTAACCATTTTCTTGAATAGGATTACATTTTCAAGGATCAGTGTGAAATCATGGGTCTAAAGGATATTCTAATGTCCTTTCGATTGACTATTAGCTTCTGATGTCTATTCAGTTTGGCTATATTCCTTCAGAATGCTCTACGTAGAGTCATCATCCAATACCCATGGCTTATACATCGATCCTTTAACAGTAAAAACTACTAATCAAATGACAAATATTAAGGATATACATTTCTAGGACAAATACAAAGACATACACAAGACGTGTGACATAGCACACAAGGAAAATAATGGGTAGGGGGAGGGATGAGTGGTGCGAAAAAATATATATGAGTTGAAATGCTTATTGGTTTACATTTTCTACTAGAACAGTGGTATCAGTTGGTTTGTTGCAAATAACATTAGCACCTTGCTGTTAATCATACATGAAACAATGTCTTCTTCAACCTTAGCTGGGGATTGGGAGGGTAGGGATATAGTGGGTGGCACGATGTCAGTCTAAATTAGGGAGGGGGGATACTTATGTAATAATATTTCATGAAACATACATACAACCATGAACCATGATCACCTATGCCTTCTCCATTCCTATTACATATTAACTCTTGTGACGGTGTTCCCTGTTTCTCCATCATTATTACAATTGTAATAAAACTGAAACAAAACCACAGTCCTATAGAATTTTCTGGAACTCTATCAGAGGATATTTTCTTAGTTATTAACGAAGGTTGAAAGAATTTGAGACTTAATATCGCTGTCCAAGGTTTCTATAAAGGGAGTTTATTTTTGAAAGAATTTTTGAGTTCCATTGAAAGGGTCCGTTTTAGCATATTTCCTGTCAAAGTATAGAATTTGTAGTTACCTGGGGAAAGGGGAGAGGGGAATTTTGTCTTTGCACTAGTGTCACTGGGGCAGATGTATCATAGCAGCGCTCATCGCGCCGCTATGATACTTCCTGCTTCGCCTCAATAGCGAGGCGAAGCAGGAAGGGACATCGACAAGATGTATTAACATCTTGTCTGCCGAAGCGGGGGAGCGTTAACTCCCCCCTCCGGCGATGTCCCTTTCTGGAGATAGCGCTTCAGTTAATACTGATGCGCTATCTCCTGTCCCCCGGCCGGCCGCACTGGGCATGCGCGGGATCTCGCTGTTCACGCGAGATCCCCAGCGCAGCCCAGACCTAACAGCAGGGACAGCGCTGTCCCTGCTGTTTAGATAGGGCTTCGCCAGCCTGATGCTGGCGAAGCCAAACCCGGCTTCGTGCGGAACGGTCAGCGATGCTGACCGTTCATACATTTGGCCTGCTATCATTTTGATAGCAGCGCCGATATGGACAGGGGCGCATAGCGCCCCTGTCCATTACCGCATCCCGGCTGCTTCATACATGGGGAGAAGCGGTATCAGTGCACATAACGTGCGCTGATACCCCTTCTCCCCCATAACGACCCTTCATACATCTGCCCCACTGTTGATTACACAGAAAGAGTGTGTATCTAAATGTGTCGTTCCACAATAAGATGTATCCTTAGATACTAACGTATCTGTCAATTACGTAGGTGGAGGTGCTCCCTAGAGAGTGATATGAAGCAAACAGGAAGGAAAGAAAAGAACTCTCTCTTTATTAGGGGCACAACTTGATTTGTTAAGTATTATTGTATATTTAAAATTTAACTTTTATTAGGTTATTTATTTAAGATATTGGGAGGTAACCATAAAGACAAAAGCAATTTTACATACATACATAAAACATATATCGCCTGTCAAGAGAAGCTGTATCTCCTGGACAGGACAAAGATGAAATTTTAGATATCTATGTGATAGTCACAGTTACTGTAAATATCTGTGTTGTAGCTTCTGTGCTTCAAAAAAATCAGCCATAAAGACAATACAATTTTACATACATACATAAAACATATATCACCTGTTGAAGGAAAGTATCTCTACTAGACAGGACAAAATAGGTGAAATGTTTAATTTCTGTCTAACATTCACTATTACTGTAAATGTCTGTATTGTAGCTACTGTACTTCTATATAATTTTGCTACATATTCTTGATCGCAAGCTAGCGAAAATATACCCTGTGAGGGAATATCTGATATACTTGTAATGTGATATTATCCAGGGGAGGATTGGCCCACCGGGAAACCGGGCTGTTTCCCAGTGGGCCGGCATATTTTTAGAGTAAAGGGCTGCCTCCCTGCTTAACAGGGCCGGCCGTGGCATCTCCGTGTATTTTGCCCTGTTTAAAGATGGCCGCGGCTGGCCTCTAGTTGTTCCACAGACCACAGGAGCTGGTATCCCCGCCCCCCTACTTCCGACGGGGTCACTAGTTGGTCCTCCTCCCGGCCAGCCGTTGCCGTACAGAGCGCTGGCGTTACAATGGTGGCGCCCATGAATCAGGATGTGGGTCCTCAGCAACCCGCGGGCGGCGGCGCCCCAGGACCCCAGCTCGTCCCCAGTGGCAGACAGCAGCAGCTCGGTCTCCCGCAGCAACAGCAGGACTTCGACCCGGTGCAGACAGTCTTTACCTCATCCGTAGTGAGCGCAATCTTCCGTACATTATTTATTTCTGTATATTTAGAAATAAATTTATACTTTTTTTTATTTCTGACCTACAGTAGCCTATCTACTTGTGAGTGGGAGCTGCACAGTCTTTTTGACATTTTATATATATATATATAATGGCATCGGGGTGTGCGGCATATGTATAATGGGCATCAGGGTGTGCGGCATATGTATAATGTGCATCATGGTGTGCGGCATATGTATAATGGGCATCAGGGTGTGCGGCATATGTATAATGGGCATCAGGGTGTGCGGCATATGTATAATGGGCATCACGGTGTGCGGCATATGTATAATGGGCATCACGGTGTGTGGCATATGTATAATGGGCATCACGGTGTGTGGCATATGTATAATGGGCATTACGGTGTGTGGCATATGTATAATGGGCATCACGGTGTGTGGCATATGTATAATGGGCATCATGGTGTGTGCCATATGTATAATGGGCATCACGGTGTGCGGCATATGTATAATGGGCATCACGGTGTGTGGCATATGTATAATGGGCATCACGGTGTGGCATATGTATAATGGCATCACGGCGTGTGTCATATGTATAATGGGCATACGGTGTGTGGCATATGTATAATGGGCATCACGGTGTGGCATATGTATAATGGCATCACGGTGTGTCATATGTATAATGGGCATACGGTGTGCTGCATATGTATAATTGACATCACGGTGTGGGGCATATGTATAATGGGCATCACGGTGTGTGGCATATGTATAATGGGCATACTGTGTGCGGCATATGTATAATGGGCATACGGTGTGAGTCATATGTATTATGTGCATCAGGGTGTGTGGCATATGTATAATGGGCATCACGGTGTGCGGCATATGTATAATGGGCATCACTGTCTCCCCTCCCTGCATCCTCCACCACTTATTGACTCCCCTCCCTGCATACTCTGCATTCCCCCTCCTACCCTGCATCCTGTGCCACCATGCCCCCCTTACACTCCCTCCCCCCTCCCTCCCTGCATCCTCTTCCACCCTGCCACTCTACTCTCACCCCTCGTAACCCTTCATTACCAACCCCTCTTACCCTGCGTCTTCTCATTCCGTTGCATAATGTGAACTTTAGCTTTTTTTTTTTTAACTCAGCGGCAAATTGGGCGTGGCCTCATTTAAATAGACCACAACCCATATTAATAGGTCACGCCCCCACCAAAAAAAAACGGGCGCACCTCCGGCGTGCAACAACACACCCCCGCATTAGGGCTGCTTCAAGATATTTCCCGGGCTGGTTTTAATTCCCAATCCGCCCCTGATATTATCCCACTTGTTATTATTACATCAAATTGTACTGAGATACTGCAAATGGCAACACAAAATCAAAACATTTGAAATAATGTTGCAATACTGTTGTCAGTCCAGTGTCTTACTAATATGCAGTCTTATAGTTGCTGGTATTCCACTGAGATGCTGCAAATAACAACACAAAAATCAAAAAGGTCTTGAGAGTATGTTGCAATACAATTTATCAGTCTAGTGTCCTACTGATATGCAGTCCTATGGTTACTAGTCTTTTGTCACCATAACTGTCACGTTCATCTCGGACAGCCAGGTAGTACAAACACAACAAAATATATGAAGGACTGGTTAAATTATATAGTCAGACACTACTGACAATAAGAGGAAGAGTATCCCTGGTATAAGGAAACCAGGTTTTTATATATAAATAGAAGTAGCTAAATATATGGTCGATTCAACAACCTATAGTCTGTCTTCTATTATACTCAGCGGTCTTCCTATTAACAAATCGAGTATCTCAAAAATCATGATATACAGTAAATATAATAAACATCAGTGCAGTATGTGGCTATTAAGCATTAGGCCACTTTTCTTATTAAGGATACTATAACATAACTCCTTAAGACTTTGATGGATCACGAATTAGGGGTGCCTTCTTGTGCTAGGGTGTACATATATATTGTTAGTGGATTAATTTAGGCTTAATAATATACGTGAGGAAAAGTTTATCAGAAAAGGAGGAAAGAAAGGGAAAATCTCCTTTGAATCCGCTGCTACTGCTGCTGCTTGCAGGGGGATACACCTGTGCCAATATTGCAAGTGAGCGAGTGCATGTGGATTTGTTATGCCTACTGAAGGAGTCAGAGGGCTTCTGCTGTTGGGGCTCAGTGTGAAAAACCACCTGGTTAACACTAGGTCATTGCAGGAAAGCTATACACACATGAGCTCCAATGAGAGAGCCCAGAAAACGTATAGATATAGGATATCAGGGGTAATACCTCTTCCTAGTCACGGATGCTGCTTTTTACCCATATACCTCAGGCATTGATGGGAAAATGAGCGATCCCTGACGGGGAGGGAGAACCAGGAAAAGTGATACTATGTTTAGCCTCACTCAAAGTATGAAATAGAATAAAGATATATAGGGCATAAATAGATAATTTAACTTAGGTACTATATTTTTAGTAACTATATATATGTGATGTTTTTATTACCCTGTAGGCACTAAATTGGCAAACATCTGTCTTGTTGAGTTAGTTCCACAATAAAGAATTGCTCCCAAATCCTGTATTAATTTATGCACAAAGAGCTCAGGTCAAAAAACAGTTCTATAATACAATGCTGCCTCTCTAATAGCAGATTTGCATATTGCTAGGTAACACTGTCTAGCAAATTTAGCTCCGTTAATTAGAGCATATATGACACATTTCAGAATTTAAAGACAATGCTTTCTTTATCTATAGTCTAATTCAAGGAAAACATAAGGATGCTTCTACACATTTAAACTTATGTACTATAGACATATGGACATTGTGTCAGTGGTCCTGCTAGTGAGCCCGAAGGCAGCCAGTGTACTTAGCTCAATCTCTGCAGCATGCAGGAGGACTGTCTAGTGTGTCCAAACGCTCTTGGTCCACTCTGATCAGCTGTGATCAGTCTCCCTGTAGATAGCACGTATCTGGGGGACAGCTTACTTCCAATTTGCGGCTTGTCAGGTGAAAGATTCCCCCTGTGGGTGCTGCTTGTGAGCCGGGATCGTTGTGTAATTTCCATTCGGCTCTAGGAGGAAGGCGTCTCCTCGTCAGACGCGCATGTGGGCTGGAGTGACAGTCCGTCTCCTTCTAGCTCTAAGAAGGGAGCAATTGCCAGTTCCTTAACAAATGTATAAAGCGCAACTGATGTGTGCCGCTCAATGCGGCATCTAAGTGAAAGGTTTCAGACGGCCGTTTCACTATTGCTTCATCAGTGTGGGTGTGTCCCACTGATGTTGGTTATATTTAGTCTATGGGCCAATGAGATGTGCAGTGAATGATAGCGCACCTGATAAATTAGATGCAAGGCTTGGAGTAGGTTCTTTTAATAATAGCGCACCTAAAGGTTGAATAAATGAGACTTAGATTTTTTATTGGCAAATTAGTTTTTATATATTTGTTTTGCATGAATAGTTGATTAAATAACAGTGCACCTGAGTTATAGGATTTGTGAGATATAAGTAATTATTTATTGTGTGGATTGTTTAATTAGTATATTGATATTCTGTGGGATAGATATAAAAATGTTTTTGTTTATTATTATGTGCAATTAATTATTATAATAAAGTGAGAAAAAAGAACAACCTGTGTTTAATAAGTGATACTGAAATTATATGTTTAAACCTAAGGTGGATTATATATAGTGATTGGGCGTGTGACTGTGAAATATTCTGTAAAATATTTTTAAGTATCCTACCTGTGGTGGACAATAGAATAATGTGACCTAATAATATATTATGTGAGTTTTAATTGGCATACAGTGGGCACTATATAGAAACGAAAAGGGGAAGGAATAACATTACTGTGAGATAACTGTGATAAAAGAAAAATTAATTGTGTAAATAAGTGAGGAAAAAACTGGGTGAAATGAAATTGAATAAATAAGTTTATATATGTATAATTATATTGAGTACTGGTGCACCTGCTATGTTTAAACTTACTTTTGTTATCATATTCGCTGATATCATAAATGTGCTATGTTATTTTTATTTTTTAATTTTTTTAATTTTTTAAATTATTTACATTTTTAATTTTTTAAATTTTTTAAAATTATTGAGTTTTTCTCATTTTTCAAAATTATTTTAATAGTCTGAGTTACATTTGAATAGGTTACTGTATTGCTCTTATTTGTTAGATTTATGACAAGTTACATATAATATGTATCATAATTAAACTATGATATTTATATAGTATTGTAGCCAGCCCTTTTGTTCTGTCTACTGGCCAGATATTATCAATAAACCATATAGTGGAACACGCCATGAATTTGAAAATGGTTTATGTATATACTGTATAAAATCTAAATTAAAGAAGAAGAAAAGAAGATGTGACTTTATTTACTTGTTGTTGAAGTATATCACTCAAGATAAGGAGTATAACTGGTATTTTCGGTGAGTCCATGTGGACTGACCGTGTTGAGTAGAAATATCCATTTACACTCCTGACGGAGTAATTCATTTGTTAGGTTACCACCTCTTATTCCCAATCTGATATGTTGTAGGCCAAATGCTTTTAGTTCATCTGGTGAGCCTTGATGGAAGATGAGGAAATGACGAGCTACAGAGGTGAGTTTCTTCATTTTTTTGTTGGTCTGTCTGGGCATTGCGGATGTTATTTGTGTGTTCAAGTAATCTCTGTTTAAACATTCTTGTTGTCATCCCGACGTATTTTAGATTACAAGGGCATTCCAAGCAGTAGATAATGCCCATGGTACTGCAACTCATGAATTGCTTGATAGTGCACATGTCTCCATATCTTGTCATGACCTTGTCAGTTTTGAAGACATGGTTACAGGCCTTACATTTGTTACAGGGATATGTGCCTCTTATTTTGGACTCTCTTCTAGGATTCCTGGTAAAATGGCTTTGTACCAGTCTATCTCTTAGGTTCCTGGACCACCTCCAGCTAAATGAGGGTTTGTCTGGGAGTGATGTTTTGAGATCTCCGTCATTCAGTAGTATTGGCCAGTGTTTTACTACTATTTTTTGTAGATCCTTCCACTCGGTACAGAAATCTGTAACAAAGCGGAGAGCCATTGGGTTTATCTCTGGTTTGTTTTTTTCTTTGTTTTTAGGAAAGATAAGATCCTCTCTATTAGTGATAAGTGCATGATGTTTTGCCATTTTAATGAGGCATTTGCTGTAACCTCTCTCATGTAACCTGTTGGAAAGTTCCACACTTTTGGAGATAAACAGTTCCCTGGTGGTACAATTACGTCGCAGACTTAGTAATTCGCCTTTCGGCAGGTTCCTGACTGTTGGGGGAAAGTGTGAACTCTGTTCATGTAGCAGGTTATTGGTGGAGGTCTCCTTTCTGTACAGTTCTGTGTGTAGTTGCCCTGTGTCATTGGTATAAATGTGGAGATCTAGAAAAATGGCCTCTTTCTTGCTGATGTTGTGAGTCAATTTGAGATTCAATTTATTGTTGTTAAGACTTGAAATAAATTCCATGAGTTCCTGTTCTTCTCCTTGCCATATCAAAAGTATATCATCTATATACCTTATCCATGTGGTCACACGGCTGGTGAACCTCTCGTTGTTCTCAGATAAGACGAATTCCCTCTCCCACCACCCGAGGAACAGATTGACGTAAGTGGGCGCACAAGCTGCGCCCATAGCTGTCCCTCGGGTCTGCAGGAAAAATTTATCATCAAACGTAAAATAATTTTTGTGTAGGTTGAAATGCATGACCTAGTGTTAACCAGGTGGTTTTTCATGCTGAGCCACAACAACAGAAGCCCTCTGACTCCTTCAGTAGGCATAACAAATCCGCATGCGCTCTCTCACTTGCAATATTGGCACAGGTGTATCCCCCTGCAAGCAGCAGCAGTAGCAGCAGATTCAAAGGAGATATTCCCTTTCTTTCCTCCTTTTCTGATAAACTTTTCCTCATGTATATTATTAAGCCTAAATTAATCAACTAACATTATATATGTACACCCTAGCACAAGAAGGCACCCCTAATTCCTGATCCATCAAAGTCTTAAGGAGTTATGTTATAGTATCCTTAATAAGAAAAGTGGCCTAATGCTTAATAGCCACATACTGCACTGATGTTTATTATATTTACTGTATATCATGTTTTTTTGAGATACTCGATTTGTTAATAGGAAGACCGCTGAGTATAATAGAAGACAGACTAACTATAGGTTGTTGAATCGACCATATATTTAGCTACTTCTATTTATATATAAAAACCAGGTTTCCTTATACCAGGGATACTCTTCCTCCTATTGTCATTAGTGTCTGACTATATATTTAAGCAGTCCTTCATATATTTTGTTTTGTCTGTACTACCTGGCTGTCCGAGAAGAACGTGACAGTTATGGTGACAAAAGACTAGTAACCATAGGACTGCATATCAGTAGGACACTAGACTGATAAATTGTATTGCAACATTCTCTCAAGACCTTTTTGATATTTGTGTTGTTATTTGCAGCATCTCAGTGGAATACCAGCAACTATAAGACTGCATATTAGTAAGACACTGGACTGACAACAGTATTGCAACATTATTTCAAACGTTTTGATTTTGTGTTGCCATTTGCAGTATCTCAGTACAATTTGATGTAATAATAACAAGTGGGATAATATCACATTACAAGTATATCAGATATTCCCTCACAAGGTATATTTTCGCTAGCTTGCAATCAAGAATATGTAGCAAAATTATATAGAAGTACAGTAGCTACTATACAGAAATTTACAGTAATAGTGAATGTTAGACAGAAATTAAACATTTCACCTATTTTGTCCTGTCTAGTAGAGATAATTTCCTCCGACAGGTGATATATGTTTTATGTATGTATGTAAAATTGTATTGTCTTTATGGCTGATTTTTTTGAAGCACAGAAGCTACAACACAGATATTTACAGTAACTGTGACTATCACATAGAAATCTAAAATTTCAACTTTGTCCTGTCCAGGAGATACAGCTTCTCTTGACAGGCGATATATGTTTTATGTATGTATGTAAAATTGTTTTTGTCTTTATGGTTGGCTCCCAATATCTAAAATAAATAACCTAATAAAAGTTACATTTTAAATATACAATAATACTTAACAAATCAAGTTGTGCCCCTAAAAAAGAGAGAGTTCTTTTCTTTCCTTTCTGTTTGAAAGTATAGAATTTGAGTGAGCTTTTGTTGTAATGTCCCGAGTTGGGGAGCATTTTTTTGAGTCCAATGTATCAGGATGCACTTCTTTGCAACGGCTAGAATTGTTATTAATAATGAAAGAGCATTCCCTTTAATTGTGTCCATTGGCCATAGCTGGTAGGATAGACCCATTAGTGCCATAGGTTCCATGGTAAATCTGACATGAAATATATCAAAGATGAAGTTTAGAACCTTCCACCAAAATCTCCTTATCTTTTAGCATTGCCACATGCAATGTGCAAAATCTGCTACAACATATCCACACTTAGGACACTTGCCAGATTCCTCTGGTACCATATATCTGCGTCTGTTTGGTGTGATACTGTATATGCCCTATCCACAGTACGCAGATATACTTCTTGCAGATATACCGATTTCAGGGCTTTCAATGATGCAATATTTATACCTATAATGTCATCTAATTGTGTTATATAAGGTATATCATGTGACCGTTTATCTAGGAGAAGTTTCCATTGTATGTTGCCTATGCATTTCTGTTTCATAATGACCGCAAAGTGTCTCACACTAGGTGAGAGTAGCAGCGCTCAATTCAATGAAATGAAACAAATATTTGAAATGTAACAAATAATTTTTACTGTTGATTAAAATACAATATAAAAAACATAAATAAAAACAATAATGACAATAATTTTATAATGGTATGGGGGGGGGGGAAAGTAAATTGGAATGAATGTCAAAATTGGAAATAATAAATGCCCCGCCTCAATGGACACGTCGGATTGAGCTGTGTCGACACTTTGTGTGGAAGAAATAGGTAAGTGCACTTTACCAATGATTTTCGTGGATCCTTTTTAGAAGAAGATGTTTAACTGGGAGTCCTCACGATGATGACGGCTTATGGGACAGCCGTTGGAGGGATGAAATGTCGCCAGAAATGGAGCAGACTTTGTGTCGGTGTAGAGCCGATCTTGGGGGTTCAGACCACCGATTTGTCTGCCGCGATAGCCCAGGTGTAGATGAAGGCAATATAATGAAGAAGTGGCTTCCGTGCTAAATGACAGTCCACACTGGTCTGGATGTTGTATACCAGTGGATCAGAAGCACGGTGTCCGCCAAATCAACGTCCAGTGAGAGAAATTGAATGAAAAGGAATCCAAATAGAGCTGGGGTGTCACAGCTAGGTCCAGAGGTGGGGGGCAATCACCTAACGCGTTTCACTGCGTCCTGCAGCTTTATCAAAGGTGTGGGGAACTGTGGGTTTGGGCCAGGTATATATACCATTCTTAATGAAACAATCAAAACACCTGTTGGTTCAATTAACACAGCCAATACTTATACCATCTAGAATATTAATACAAGAATGTAGAGGCAGACATATATCCTAAATATAAAACAAAATAAATAAAGAAAAATCCAAAATTCATAAGAGAAACATGAAAAAACAGTAATAATAGTGGGTTATCCTTATTAGAAACTCCATTGTAATCTCCGATCATGTGACTGAAACTGGTCACGTGATCGGGGTAAATAGAGAGATATAACAATAAACTTATTCGTTTATGGACTGATATCAGCCTCACCATGTGATGGAAATAGCTGGGAGAAGGTGGACTATCCACATGTAGAAGCGATTATGTATAGCGCACTTTATCAAAGGATTTAATATGTAGAGGTAGCGCATATTCATTCCATACTTGAAACACTTCCGCTCGCACTCCGGAAGTGAAAGGGGAGCCAAGTGAATTGATGTGTGTTAAATGATCTCCGTGTTTGGAACGCATATGCGCTCCACCGTGCAACTAGATTAACGTACTTCCGTTTAAATCCCGGAAGTAAGACACAGATATAGAGCTTTTGACAATAATAAAAAAACGAAAGTATACCTCTAAATTCATGGGTAAAATACAAACGTGGATTTCTGAGAAATGGTAAATAAATTAATAGTGGAGAATGGGCAATATCTATAACCAATATTGCAAGTATAAAGGAACCTAAGAGAGACGGAGGGGAGAATGAGGTCATGTGACCTAATGTGTAAGACATGTATTAGTATGTGGAACGCATTATGCGTTCCACAGCTGCGATCACGTGTTTGCAAAGTACACCAATAATATCCCAATCGAAAGAATGCAGAAATGGTAATAATTATTTTAAACTGGGGGTGAGAATGGTACAAATTATCAAGGGAAACATTCCCCATATATACAGAAATATATATATATGTACATACATAAAAATTACTATTATTATTATCTGCTTAATAGAGAAAAGACCTTTAATAATTCTACTGTTATGGCTATTTTGTATATGAAATTTTTTCAATATTGATCCCAGAATCCCATGTTTATAAGAAACGAGAGAGGAAGGCTATTGTTATAAGAAATCACACCATTTTTCATTTTTCATATTTCATTTTTCATTATTACATTACATTTTCATTATTAATATTATTCATATCTATATTTTCATTGTTGTTCATGTTCCAAACATCATTAGTCATTAAAAAGGAAAAAGGAGGAGGAGGAGAGGTGGAGATGAAAGGGGTTCACAGAACAATGTTTAATTCCATTGCTTCGTTTAAGCCCCTTGGAAAGAGGCAGTCCATTTTGAAGGTCCAAAATATCTCCTGTTTACAGATAGTTCGGAACCTGTCGCCACCCCTTTTAGTGGGTGGCACGTGTTCCAATCCCATTAATTTAAGATGTTTAGGGTTATTTGCATGGTGTTCGGCAAAGTGCCTGGATACACTATGAAGTAATGAGCCTTTAATGATATTGCGGCGGTGTTCAAGAAACCTGGCCCTTAACGGCCGTGTGGTCCTGCCCACATATTTTAAATTACAAGTACACGTCAGGAGATAAAAAACAAAAACGGTATTACAATTAATTAACCCCTTTATCTTGATCTTCTCGGTGGGTGTATTTATAGTAGTTATTTTATTAGAAATGAAATCGCAAGTGATGCATTGATTGCTGCCACATTTGTAGCAGCCCAATGGTTTTAAGGGGAGCCAGTCTGAAGAGGAGGTGGATGTTAGAGGAGGCACTTTTCTTTGTTGTTTTAGACAACTGGGCGCTAATATATTTTTTAATGATTTGTTTTTTCTAAATATGAAAGATGGCTGGGATGGTAAAATTTCTTTTAATAACGGATCCTGTTTTAATATGAAATGATTTTTTCTTATAATTTTTTGGATTTCTTTATAATCTCTGTTGAAAGTGGAGATAAAGGAGATGCGGTTTTCTCTGGTGGAGGTGGACTCAGAAGGGCGTCTATCACACAGTAATGTGTCCCTATCTCTTGCTCTGCTAGATTGATATGCATCTTGAACCAATTGGGGGGGGTAACCGCAATGTTGAAATGCGGTGATAAGATCTTTGGCTTGATCATCAAAAGAGTCGAGCTCGGAACAATTACGTCTATATAAATAATTATTACCATTTCTGCATTCTTTCGATTGGGATATTATTGGTGTACTTTGCAAACACGTGATCGCAGCTGTGGAACGCATAATGCGTTCCACATACTAATACATGTCTTACACATTAGGTCACATGACCTCATTCTCCCCTCCGTCTCTCTTAGGTTCCTTTATACTTGCAATATTGGTTATAGATATTGCCCATTCTCCACTATTAATTTATTTACCATTTCTCAGAAATCCACGTTTGTATTTTACCCATGAATTTAGAGGTATACTTTCGTTTTTTTATTATTGTCAAAAGCTCTATATCTGTGTCTTACTTCCGGGATATAAACGGAAGTACGTTAATCTAGTTGCACGGTGGAGCGCATATGCGTTCCAAACACGGAGATCATTTAACACACATCAATTCACTTGGCTCCCCTTTCACTTCCGGAGTGCGAGCGGAAGTGTTTCAAATATGGAATGAATATGCGCTACCTCTACATATTAAATCCTTTGATAAAGTGCGCTATACATAATCGCTTCTACATGTGGATAGTCCACCTTCTCCCAGCTATTTCCATCACATGGTGAGGCTGATATCAGTCCATAAACGAATAAGTTTATTGTTATATCTCTCTATTTACCCCGATCACGTGACCAGTTTCAGTCACATGATCGGAGATTACAATGGAGTTTCTAATAAGGATAACCCACTATTATTACTGTTTTTTCATGTTTCTCTTATGAATTTCGGATTTTTATTTATTTATTTTGTTTTATATTTAGGATATATGTCTGCCTCTACATTCTTGTATTAATATTCTAGATGGTATAAGTATTGGCTGTGTTAATTGAACCAACAGGTGTTTTGATTGTTTCATTAAGAATGGTATATATACCTGGCCCAAACCCACAGTTCCCCACACCTTTGATAAAGCTGCAGGACGCAGTGAAACACGTTAGGTGATTGCCCCCCACCTCTGGACCTAGCTGTGACACCCCAGCTCTATTTGGATTCCTTTTCATTCCATTTCTCTCACTGGACGTTGATTTGGCGGACACCGTGCTTCTGATCCACTGGTATACAACATCCAGACCAGTGTGGACTGTCATTTAGCACGGAAGCCACTTCTTCATTATATTGCCTTCATCTACACCTGGGCTATCGCTGCAGACAAATCGGTGGTCTGAACCCCCAAGATCGGCTCTACACCGACACAAAGTCTGCTCCATTTCTGGCGACATTTCATCCCTCCAACGGCTGTCCCATAAGCCGTCATCATCGGGAGGACTCCCAGTTAAACATCTTCTTCTAAAAAGGATCCACGAAAATCATTGGTAAAGTGCACTTACCTATTTCTTCCACACAAAGTGTCGACACAGCTCAATCCGACGTGTCCATTGAGGCGGGGCATTTATTATTTCCAATTTTGACATTCATTCCAATTTACTTCCCCCCCCCCCCCCATACCATTATACCATTATTGTCATTATTGTTTTTATTTATGTTTTTTATATTGTATTTTAATCAACAGTAAAAATTATTTGTTACATTTTAAAATATTTGTTTCATTTCATTGAATTGAGCGCTGCTACTCTCACCTAGTGTGAGACACTTTGCGGTCTTTTTCTAAGTGGGGAGTGACTACCCCCACATTTTAGCAGCAGCTCTTACCAGAGGAACAACTCTCAGCAAGGCGCCTGATTATTCCTAGCGAATACTTTTTTCCCTGTTTCATAATGAGTAGGTATAGATGTTTTATTCTATATTGTTTGTTTAGCAAGAAATTTAGAAGTAAATCTATGGACGTAACTGGCGAAATAAGCGTAGGTGGTACCGTAGTTAAATGTGGAGCTTTTATTGAGGTAAGATAGTGTCTGACTTGGAGGTATAGGAATAGGTGTGTTTGTGGTAAGTCATATTTTTGAGCAAGATATGAAAATGTATGAATATTTCCTCCCGGATCAAATACTTTATTGGACATATCTCGTCCTTTGTCTCTCCACAATTTATATAACGGGTTAGATATAGAAGGTTTAAATGTAGGGTTGCCCCATAAATAAAGAATATGTGAAACGTAGGGGTTCCTATTGCAGCCTTTGTTTATTATCATCCACATGGCATAAGTATCTTTAAACAGCAAATTATTTTTAATGATTATTGGGATCTCAGAGCTTTTTGTTTGTATCAAGGCTCCTGGTGCATAGGGGAAAAAGACAGCTGTCCAATTCAGGGTCAGTATAGGAAGCTTTATTTAAAATCCATTCAGAGATGTATCTAAAGAAGATAGTTATAACTTTTTACATCTGGAAGATCAAAGCCTCCCTCCAATCGTGGGGTCTGGAGCTTTGTCTTAGAGATTCTAGGACGTTTGCCCTGCCATATAAATTTTGAAAACATAGACTCCAGGCGAGTAACATCGTGGTTAGTGCTATAGGGAGCATTTGCATTTTATAAAAGATTTTTGGAAAAAAAATTGAATTAATAATTGCCAGTCTTCCCAAAAGGGATAGGGGGAGATCCTTCCAGGCTGTCAATTTAGTGGATATAGCGGATATAGTCTGAGAGAAATTTAAGGAATATAGTTGAGATAAATCTGCAGTAACCTGGATCCCAAGGTACTTAAAATGTGATTTTGTGAAAGCGAAAGGAATCTTCAAATGTTGCAGGGCTTTTGGAGTTGTCCCTCCCAATAGTAGAATCTCGGATCACCTTATACCCAGATATCGTACCAAATGAGTTGATGAGATGCAGTAATGCAGGTATAGAATGGGATGGCTTTGAAAGAAAAATTAGGGTGTCGTCCGCAAAGAGTGTGATTTTTAGTTCCACTAAGTTTACCTTTATTCCGTGTATTAGGGGTGAAGTTCGAACTGCGACTGCCATTGGTTCAATCGCAATCGCAAATAGTAATCGCGATAAGGGACAACCCTGGCGAGTGCCTCTTCCGAGGTGAAAGAATTGTGATATAAATCCATTACAAGCAATTGCCGACCTGGGAGCGGTATATATGGTACGGACTATTGTTATAAATATAGAAGGGAACCCAAATCGTGCAAGAGTGTTAAACTAATGTGGCAAGAGCACTAAGTCGAATGCCTCCTCGGCATCCACCGTCAGCACCATATGTGGGGACCCACTAGTGTCCGAGGAGGCATTCGACTGCTGTATGGCTGCCAAGACTCTGCGAACATTTGTAACAGAGTGACGACCTGTTATAAAGCCTGTTTGATCCGAGTGGATTATTGTCGGTAAAACAGGTTTAAATCGCTCTGCCAAAATTTTTGTGAATACTTTATAATCCGTATTCAGCAGAGAGATTGGACGATAGCATCCAGCCTGGCTTAGGCTTCAAGGCGTGTGTTCAGTGATTGTGTTGGATCGGTTTCTATTTTTTTTTATTTGTTTTATACGTCTTCTAAAAGTCCTCCCCAAAGCAGGCAGAAAGCTTTGGGGAGGACTTTTATTATAGCGTCCGAGAAGTATTAGGGAAAACGCCTCCTTCTATAATATTATTAAAACAAGCCGTCAGGGGCTGGGTAATATATGGTTCCATCAATTTGTAAAACTCATTGGAGTAGCCATCTGGGCCTGGGGCTTAGCTAATTTACATTTTTTAATTGCCCACTAATCAGAGCAGTTAGGGATGTTCGGAATTGATACGTAATTTGTGGTAAAGGCACAAGAATGATAAATTTAGTTGTGAGGGGTGATGTATATTAGGGATATCTACATCTCTCGACCCATTCTGAGGATCCGAAGGGGGTGAGTACAGGCGCTCATAATAATTCCTCAAGACTTCTGCTATTTGTTCGTTTGATTCTGTAATAGATCCGTTTTCTCTAACGAGTGGATGCACCACTGTTTTTTGTTTAGAACCTTGTAATAGGTTTGTAAGCATTGATCCTACCTTGTTCCCGAATCTGTAAAATTTCGAGTTCACATTAAAAAGGTATTTATCTCCCTGAAGTTTAAGATATTCTTCAAAATGAAGTTTAGCTGCCTGATATTTTAACCTAGTTTCTTGATTAGAATGCAGTTTAAAGTTATGGAATGCTTCCGAAAGTTGTTGTTGCAGTTCCAAATAATTGGACTTTTGCTGTCTTTTAAGTCTGGATACCTAGGCTATCATTTCTCCTCTAATTACAGCCTTAGCTGCTTGCCAGAAATTCATAGGATTATGATCTGTCTGGCACATATTATCTTTACTATAGTTCTGCCATGTGGATCTAATTTATCCCTTAGTCCCTGTGTTTGGGTTAAATGAGAGGTCAGTCTCCTATTATGTGTGGTTCTAGATGAGTTTGGCAATTCCACTACTACAGATAACAAGCCATGGTCAGACAGTACTGGGGGCTGTATATTTGCAGATTTAATGTTGGGAAATAGATTCTCAGCTATAAATATATAGTCAATTCCTGACCATGTGTTATGGGTCAAGGATATACATGTGTATTCTTTATCAATTGGATATAATGAATGCCATACGTCTATAAGGTTCAGTGTTTTAGCAACATATGGGACACCTATTTTTGGTAATGGCATTGGATTTTTCGGAGGAGGGGTTCTGTCCATAAATTGTGATGATATGAGATTAAAATATCCACTTAAAATTAGCGTGGCTGGTTCTAAAGTATGTAATCTAGCTAATAATTCTGTAAAAAAAGGACTTCTTATATATTATGGTCGCAGCAAATATATTGCATAAATTGCATAAATTATATATAGTTTCATTCACCTCTATTTCAGCAATTATATACCTTCCGTTAAGGTCAGCAGCACAAGACTTGGAGTTTAGAGATGCTGATCCCATAACAACCCATCCAAGCATTTGCAGTTTTTTACCTCACCAGGCAAGAGGTGCGATTCTTGCAGACATATGATATCTATGTTCTGCTTGTTAAGATATGTTAGCAGTTTGCGCCTCTTAGCTGGTGTGTGTATCCCTCATATTTAAAGATCCTATAACCACTGGCATAATGTTCTAAGTAATATATATACAAAGAGCATCCCAAAAGGAGGGGGGGGGAGGGAAAAACATAGAGGGAACAATTATCACACACATACAAAGACAATGACGGGTACATAGACAGAGTTTAAGTAAAAACTATAAGAACAGTACTTGCAGCTACACACAAGTTAAACATTAACAACAACATGGACTTCCGTAGCTGACCCCAGGATGCAATTTAAAATGCAACTAAAAAGGGTTAATAACTTTCACAAGGACGGCAAGGCCTTATCGCCCCACCAGCTCCTATCTTGAAAAGTTATTTTCACATGTCGGTTCGATTTCTGTATAAGAATTATAAGTAATTGAGTTAGTACAATCTTCACTTCCAGTGAGCTCCCTATTACCCTATAGGTAAGAATTACTATTGCTCCGAAGTGATTCATAAGAACATATCAGCCAACCTTGCTTCCAGGTGTATCCGATATGTCGTCATCAGCTCGGCTTGCTATCAGGTGGTCTTTGCGTAGAAAATATTCTGCTGCTTTAGCCTCTAAGAAATCATGAGGACCAGTATCCGTTAGGATCCTGAGGTTTGCCGGGAATAGCATGTAGAATTTACATTTAGATTGTATCATGGCAGAGCATACAGGAGAGAAAGATCTTCTAGCTTTAGAGACCTCACTGGAGAAATCCTGAAAAATTCTGATATTGTGTCCTTCCCATTTAATTGGGTTGTTTTTCCTAAATGCAGCCCATATCGCTTGCTTGTGCAAATAATTCAGGATTTTTAGGATTACCACTCTTGGTCTAGTAGTGTTTTGTGGATTACTGTTCCCCAGTCTATGGATCCTCTCCACTACTATGTCTGAGAATATCAAATCTAGGTGTAGTATTCTTAATATGTTATTGCGCATAAATTGTTCCTGCTGGGGATCTTTGATGGACTCAGGGATCCCAGGTATTCTAATATTATTTCTCCTTATTCAGTTCTCTATATTTTCAATCCTGTCTGACAACTGTTTGTTGTCCTGTTTTCAGCTTTTAACTGTTTTCTGCAGTGCCTGTATATCATCCATGTTATTGCTAATCTGAGTTTCCACCTCAGTCACCCTCTCTGAAAGACGATCAGTGATGTCAGTTCAGTGATGTCACTTACAGCTTTTTGTAGTAAGAGAGCAATGGATGCCTGTATAAGGTTTACCAGTTTTCCTTGATTAATATATGCCATACCCGCTGCACCCATACCCTCAGCGGTACCTGACTATGTTGTATCAGTAAATCGGTTTCTTTGCCGCTGGTGTCCCTGGGGCTGGGGCCACAGCCGGCGCCATGTTTTGCTCTACACACCGCTTCTCCTGGCATTGTGGTTGCGGCGTGGAGGCTTGTTTAGAAGACAGAGATGGCTGCAGCATCTCGCCTGGGGGAGCGTGAGCGGTTTCTGGGTGAAGCCGACAGGTTTATTTCTGTGTGGAGCTGGGTGGGCGACGGAGCTGTGAGAAGACGCTGCTCACTCCTCCATGCCGCACCCGGAAGTCCCTCAAGAAGACATATTTACCTATCCTAAATGTTTGGGAGTTAATTTGATTATCCTTAAATCATATATCCTAGAAGGAGATCTCTGAAATCTCCAGAATACTACTGAATTTTAATTTTAATTAATTTAAATATAGCGGATTGATAAAATCGGGGAAAATATTCACCATCAAAATGAAAAAATAAGTCATTTATATACAGAACATAGAAGACAAGGTATGTGCCCAAGTCCTGCCCCCACATGTGCCTCCTTGAATACCCACAATGTATATGTTGCTGAAACAGGGCACAAACCTCATGCCCATGGCTGTCCCAAGTGTCTGTAAATAATAAACTTTATTAAATATATAATAATTATGTGATAGAAAAAAAGAAATGGACTCCAAAATGAACATTCACAGTCCTTCAGACATATATTCAGTGTCTTTTTGAGGATGTTCTACTGACACTAATCCCTTCTCATGTGAAATATTTGAATAAAGAGCTGTAACATTACATCTTTAAAAAAAAAGTATGACTTTTTACAATTATTCTTGGAAAGGTAATTTAGGAATGAAGTCATGTCTTTGATATGAGAATGAAGGGAGAATACATATGGTTGTAAACAACAATCAACAAAATGTGACAAACTAGACATGAGGGACCTAACACCAAAATAACTTGAAGACCTTGGAGTGATTGTAGCGATTTGTGGATTTTTGGGAGATGATAATAAGTTAGAATGGTACTTGTGTAACAGCACGGCGCCCGTTACGTAGTTAACATAGTGTCCCTGTCAGAATCAGCATAGTGTTTGCATGGCCAGCGTAGTTTGCGTAGTCAGTCAGAAGTAGCTTAGTGTTCCCGCTAGCGTAGTAAGCGTAGTGAGCGTCCCTGTCAAAAGTAGTGTAGTGTTCCCGCAGCCAGCGTAGTCAGCGTACCTGTCAAATATGTGTTTCTGAAACACCCCACTATCCACCGCAGCCCGAAGTGTGGCATGCATAGCGAGCCCCGCACGGGGACACGTTACGCATCCCCCCGACCTGTTCATACCCCAACTATCCACGTTGGCATAGAGTTGAATGTATAAAGTGTGGCGAGTGCATCGAGCCACCGAGCCCAAAGCGTGGTAAAGTAATCCACGTCCCCTTGCGGGGCTCACTGCGCTCATCATGCTTCGGGCTCGGTGGCTTGCAACACTTTCATCAGATAATGGGCCAGATGTATCAAGCTTCATAAGTGATAAAATGGAGAGTGATAACCAGCCAATCAGCTCCTTCTTGTCATTTTTAAAACCCAGCCTTTAGCATGACAGGTAGGAGGTGATTGGCTGATTGTTTATCACTCTCCATTATAATACTTTTTGAAGTTTGATACATCTAGCCCAATGTATTTTACCTGCGCAATTTCATGCCACTTTCTTGTATATTACTGATGAGGAAACCTGAATCAGCCAATACAATTTCAGCAGTAGTAAATAAGGAGAATTCTAAGCAAGGCATATGATTTAATAGAAAAAAGTCTGTTTTGATAGATAATAATTTATTCAACAAAGAAAATGTAGAAACATCATGTAAACAGCACTGAAACTTGATAATGATTAGCTTTAACATAATCATAATTGTATTATTTAAATGGTGGAAATCCATAAAACATAGTTCCTATGTAAATAATCAAGATATTATAGAAGAGAGGAAACAAGATAATTATAATTACAAAGTAGAAGCTAGTGTTCTGGAGTTTTTGAGGCATAGAAACAATGAAATATGTGAGGAAACATTAGTGGAGATAGACATCAAACCTGATGATGGAGCAAATAGTTTACAAAGATGTCACTTCTTGTACAAATTAATGATGATAAGCCCCATACACATGGGTGGACAGGGGAGCTTGTGCTGTGTGATGGGCTAAAGCATAATTTCTCAGCACACATCACGGTACACCCGCGATGCACACCGGGATGTGTGCTGAGCAATCTGTGCAGCGCGGGGTTTTGCCGATTATGCACTGCGATCTAGCAGGAAAAACAGTGCAAGCACTGTCTTTCCTTGTGGAGATGGTGATGTGCAGAACTGCACATCACCATCAGCTGGGGCTGTACACATGGAACAATCAATGTTCCATTTTTAAATGATCTAGACAGATCGCTTAGAAATGGGGTGAAAATCGCCCTGTGTCTATGCCCCTATTGTTAGGACACCCAGAGATAGATAAACACAAGATCTGGCTGGCAAGACTGTGGTTGGTAGATACTAGTTTGTACAGTACCAATGTGACCAAGTTGGTAAGGTCACAGAGGAAGCTGAGCCTATCCTGACTCTGTTACCACACCCAAAAATCGGTTAGCACCTTGATGTCTTTGCCTATAACAGCCACCTTTCCAGGGTGAATTATTGTAGGTCCACCCCGTACTTGGATGCCACCACGTTTTGCAGGGTGACAAGATACCAACAGAGATGGTAAAAGTAAGAGGAAACCGAACTAGAAAAACACAAGAGACAAAACCAGGCTCAAAACACTAACAACCAAATCTAGTGTCCAACCGCTAATATGCAACACTGTCGCGATAACGTAAAAATGTAAATGTACAAACAATAATATGCAGCTTATGTCGCAAGGTGCAATGAGAACGTATTAAGAAAGGAAAAATAGGGCGCTTGGTTAGGTGTTTAAAAAATAATAAGAGGAGTTGTGCATGCCATTATTTATAAAAACATAAAAACATATACTGTAGCTTATGTTTAAGAAAACCTTTTGTGGTTTGCACATGTTTACAGCCCTTTTTAAGGGGTTTGGAGTGGTTGCTGTTGTGCCGTGGCTTTGTTGAAGTTAGTCTGCGGGTGGTCGGTTTTTACTCTAGTGCGCTTGGAGGTATTGGCATCTATCTTTCCCTAACTTTACCTTCTTTCAGCGTCTGTGAGTTGGCAGCGGTCCTCTACGTAAGAACACTGTGTACCGGAAGTTCGGGGTTCTCGCTTCCGGTCAGCATGTTCAGCGTCTTCAGCGTGTCCACTTGGCTCTTCCCAGATTCTACTTTTATACTGGTTGAGAGGGATTTTTTTCTCTGTTCTTTCAAAACTTTATTTGTAAAATATTATTTATAAAACGGAAATGGGTTTGATTTTTGGCGGCATGCTCATGGTTAGATTGAATATGTTGGGAAACAGTTTTTTGATGTGTGAATGTGATATTTATAAATAAATAAGTATATGTTAGGAGAATTTTCCTATTCTCTATGTTTGGAAGTACATTTTTAGAAAAAGGATTTTAATAATTTTTTTATTCATTTTAAAAAAGCTGACAATTCGAAGTCTATGTTCAGTCCGGAGAGTTGTAATGTTTCCAGTTGGATTCTCTTTTTTAAAGGAGCAATGATAGGTCTCCTCCTCTCCAGTTTGGGGCAATTTTTTTAATTGCGTTGATCTTCAAGAGGCTTGGATCCTTATTGTGACATTTTGAGAAGTGTTGTGATAGGCTGTGGGTCTGTAATCCTTTCTTTATATTGTATATATGTTCAGCAGTGTCATAGGCGTGCGCAGCACATTTTATTAGGGGGTGCACCGTCAAAGGGGTGTGAGTAGCTCCACCTATTGGGCATGTCTAACACCGCCAATCGGGCGTGTCTTCCGTTATCTATTAGCACTCACTACAATATAAAAAGTCTCTCAGCCACATTATAATCTCCTACAGTATTTCAGTCTTCATCTTCTAATTACTCTGTGTAACACTAACAGCACATGCAAATAAAGTCATACACATATATGGATGACACAGGTATGTAGGTAATATGACAATGGTCTAGTATAATTACCAATGCAAACACACATTATTGATTGATGGGCGCTTCTTTAAATGGAATACAGTTCTAAAAAGCAAAAGTCTTTGGTTAAAGGTATTGCTGGTATTGCTAGTGGCAGGGATGTGTTCATAAGGGTGGGGGCACAGGTTTAGGGGGTGCATGTGCACCCTTAACACTCAATGTGCGCACACCTATGAGCGTTGTGAGTTTTAAGACATCTTTTTGTTTGGCCCACGTACTGGGAGCCACAAGGACATTCAAATAAATATATTACTCCTTTGGTGGCGCATGAAATTGATTGTTTGTGTTTATATTATTTTTTTGTTCTGGTTCGAATAAAATTGTGTAAAAGGTTTAGTGCTTTGTTGTCCGACTGTTCTGCATCTTGTACATTTTAAACATGGGAAGAATCCTTTGTTTGTGTGTTCTGGTTTTTCTTTCATTGTGGGAATATAGCCGTTTGTCAATCCCTAATGTAAAGTTAGGGAAATATAGATGCCAATACATCCTAGCACACTAGAGTAAAAATAGACCACCCGCAGACTAACTTCAACTAAGGTATGGCACAACAGCAACCACTCCAAACCCCTTAAAAAGGTCTGTAAACATTTGAAAACCGCAAAAGGTTTTCTTAAACACAACCTATACGTTTTTATGGTTGATAAATAATGGCATGCACAATTCTTATTATTTTTTAAACACATAACCAAGCGCTCTATTTATCCTTTCAGATTACCATTGTTATATTGAGCAGCTTAAAAGCGCAGCGCGCACTCTTTTTGTAAGAACGTATTAAAACAATAATACAAAAGAAAGGCATCTTCTGCCGCAATGTGAGGTGAAGCCACTGGACTCAAGGTACCACAATGGATGCAGATGGTGACTACCGGAGTATACAGAACGTTCTCAGCAACCGGTTCAGGATCTTCCACCGACCCATCAACATGAAGCTGGACAAAATGAACTGTGCAGTAACAGCATGCTGCCTACTGCACAGCATGCTCCATCACAAGGCTACCAGCAGAATGCCATTGCTCCCAGCAGGACCCGAAGAACCGAACCAGCCAGTGGAGGCAGCCCATATTTCCTCTGTGTCTGCTACAGCTGTTTCTTTACGCAGCTCTGCTAGGGTCAAACAGGTCCGTGAAAGCTATAATGCTTTTTTTCAATAGGGAGGGAGCTGTGGCATGGCAGGATGAAGCTATACAATAATACAAACAATAACAATATTTACTTACCTTACTTTCGTCCTCCGCATCCTGACTCCCCTCCTCGGACTCTGCCATGACTACGAGTGACTCCCTTGGTGACCGCTTCTCTAACAGGAAGTTGAGCTCCTTGTTGTACCAGAGCTGCGGAACGTAGACCTTGTCTGTACCCGCCCCCGACCTCTTGGACTCCTCGATATTCCTGTTTTCTTTCACGAAGACTGTGCGTATGTTGGCATCTTACTTGTGCACCCAGGTCACCGACGCTGCAAAGTACGTGGGCTTGGAGTACTCCACCAGGCAGTTGTAGGCAGCCTCCCACTTCTGTTTGTTGCTGTAGTCTAGGGATGATGTCAGACGCAAGCACTCCTCCTCACGATAAAGGATGATGAAGCCAAAAAGGAAGTCCCGCGTTTCATGTGACATCTGTAAATATTGTTGGTAAATAAAGTTTTATGCATTTTTTTATTATTCTGTTTATATTCAAAGTTGGTATAGTTGATGTTGTTAAATAAAGTTTATTTTGAAGTTACATTTTGGTGTGGTGTTTATGATAATAAATTGACGTACAGGGTGCAGCAACAAATGGTGTGCACATGGACAGTGGGGCAGCATAATGGACCTGCATAATGTAGTGCACATGGGCCTGCATAATGGCATACAGGGCACAGGCAGCAACTTGCAGTGGGTAAAAATAATGGTACACAGGGTCCTGCAGCATAATGGTGGGCAGAGGGGCAGTATAATGGTGGGCAGTATAATGGTGCGCACATGTGCCTGAGAGGCCTGTACTTGCAGTGGTGCAGCATGATAGTATACAGCATATAAAGTGGGGTGTGTTTTTTTTTTTAAATATTACAAACATTGGTGGTCAGTGGTGTAGCCTGCCTAAAATGGTGGGCAGTATAATGGTGCGCACATGTGCCTGAGAGGCCTGTACTTACAGTGGTGCAGCATGAAAGTATACAGCATATAAAGTGGGCAGTGTTGTGTATAAATTAATAAAAACATTGGTGTTCAGTGGTGTAGCATGCCTACGTTTTCCCCAACAGCATGGGAGCCCAGCAGCGTGCATCCAGCCTCCTCTCCAGTCATGTGCACTGTGGGTGGAAGAGGAGTGGCCAGGAAATGTCCTGAACTCTTCAAGAATCGCACGTTGGCATTTAGAAAAATTGTATGCGCACAAAACAGCATTCGACCGCACGTACAATTCGAGAAATATTATATGCAGTCCATAAGACCGTGAGACGCGACATTCGAGCGGCGTGCCCGCAAATCGTGTCGAATGGTACACATTTTGTGCATACAATACTTCAATTTATCGGCCAGATGAGGTCGAAATCGAAGGATTGTATGCAATATCTCACATATGAATGGGCAGCATTATTCCTATCCAAAAATGCAGAGACCACTACTGAGATCGATAATGAAACCCGAGTGAACAAAGCACTGTTTCTTGTGCACAAAAGCAGCATAGTTATGTCTGTAATAAGCACACAAAGGTTAATTAGGTCAAGTGTGTGGTCTGACCTAATTTACCTTTTGGAAGCAACAAAGTTCCCACTGCTATTTAGAGCGGGAAATCCTTCCTCGTTCTATATAAAAACATAGCTCTGCTTGACTGTCAGCGGAGCTCAGCCAATCAAGGGAGTGCTGCTGACTGGAGTTATGTGGTGACCCAGGGGAAGTAAGCTCAAGTGTAAACATGGGCTTCCTTTAGTCCATTTGAATTGGGTTTTTTTGCAATTTGTTTTTACTTGTGGATGCCTACAGGGAAAGAAGAGTGTGAGATCTACACTGGATGGCGGGTGACTATATATTTTTTTTCACAGGTACCATTTTGGTTTCTACAATCTACCTATGTGATTAAGAAAGGTGAGTATGGATGTATGTTGGGTGTAATCAAATTGTATTTAAATGTATGTTTTGTGTGAGTTATTGGACTATTGGTTCTGTAGTAGGACTACAAGTCTGAGGTAGCCAGTAAATGCCCCGCATGCTTGGACTTGTGCTTCTACTAGTTCCACCATGTGGGGCAGGCTTGTTGGGGCATTTTTCTTCTACATAACCCAATATCAATTTTTACACTTATTTCACCCTTTATTTGCTATCAGCCCGGCACCCACAGCGCTGGGCTTTAGCCTGGGTTGTGGGGTACCCTGGAGGGGGGACCCCTTCATTGGGGTCTACACTCCAAGGTACCTGAAACAGGCTGACCGGCCACGTTGCTCATTCTTTGGCTGGGGGACCTTATGTAAAAAGTGTACTCCAGAAATGGTATGGCACCGCTGTTTTTGCCCGATGCTGGTTTCCCTACTCTTTTGTCCCTTGTATCTGTATTTTGGGAACCAGGAGCAGGTCAAGAGCCAAGGTGTCTCCATTTGATTTCCCCCCTGTATTTCTGCAACCAAGATGGCATGTTATGCTTGGGAAAGGGGGGGGGGTGGTGGTAAATCAGCAGTATGAATTTTTGTAAATGAACATACCACCACCATAGGTGCGGAAATATTATAGATGGTGGACTTGGATTTTCTGCTCCTAATGAAGCTGGGCATCTGATCCCAGGGAAATGCATTGAACCACTGAGATAACCTTGCAACATTAACCACTGGAGGAAATCTTCCATTTAAAGACTTCTTTTTCTTGGACTAAAAATTTCCTAAAAAGATTTACCCCAACATATTCCGGAGGCTGTTCTGAGGTGGCTGCTGAACTGCAAGTTTATTCAGGTTTACCCATCACCCTTGCACCCCAACTGAGGAATTTTCACCCCACTTTCACCATTCTATTGGGACAATGTCACTTACCTGGTATTAGGAGAAAATGCAAGTCCTCCAATCCATGTAGCCCCGACCCTCATTCCATGTAGCTCCACCCATTTTCAGTCCCAGCTATGAAACTTGGCAGCTTTTCAGAGTTCTATACTGTAGTAAGGTAGCGCCCGCTAGCACTGTAATAAGCGACGTTACCACGTTATCTGTGAAATGACGTTATTTTGTTTGCGCTGGAGTAGCGTCCCAGTCCAAAACTGCGTCTGTAGCTGCTAACAGTGTCTCGTTGGCCGCAATCAGAGGTTGTGTCGCATTCACAGTAGCGTTCCACTCTCAAACAGGAGCTGTACTCAGAAATAGCGTCTACTTCACCTCAGTCCCAATTTTGCAGATATGAATGTGTTCCTGAAACAGCTCCACTATCCACGACCCCCCGAAGTGTGGCGAGTGCAGCGACCCCTGCGAGGGGACGCGGTACGCATCCAACCGACCTTTTCATACCCCCACTATCCACGTCGGCATGGAGTTGATTTTATATAGTGTGGCAAGCACAGCGAGCCACCGAGCCCGAAGCATGGCGAGCGCAGTGAGCCCTGCGACAGGATGCGGAATACATGTGAAGTAATCCGGAGTAAGGAGCCCGTGCCCAGCCCATAGGACTTCTGGCGCACTGATATCGGCAGCTACTTGAGGTGCTTGCAGGAGGCTGGAGCCTCTGTGCAAAGGACAGGCACCTAGGGCACAGGAGATTGGTGGCTGGCTGTGATTCCGGAGCCGGGCCACAGTAGAACGGCAGCTGCAAGAGACTCGGCGAAGGGTAGAGCAGGGGCCGGGCTAAAGATGCACAAGAGAAGTGCCACTGCTGGAGCCTGATGGCTGGTGAGAGGGGGAATTATGCCTGTCACAAACCTTTTACTGCCTCACCCCTCTCTTTCCCCTCCTCACCTCACTCCCTCCCCACAGTACACCCGAATTTCATGAATAGACCCTTTCGCCAGAGGATTACTGTGTACGGGAGTTGCCAGCAGCTGTTGCGCCCAACAGCGCTTCTCCCAATGTTGCAGTGACAGGGCTTCAGGGCTTTAATCAGTGATAGTACGAGTTTCTCCTCCTATGGGTAGCATTCGGCAGCTTCATCAGCTATGCCCTGTAAGTGTTCGTGTCTCTGCTTTTAAGCGCTGCTTGTTCGCCGGGTTGTTACTACCGCACTTCATAAATAATTATTATCAAAACAATATAATCTATTAAAACATCTTATACATAAAATACATATATAAAAATAATAATGAGATTATATAAATGTGAATATGAATAAGAAAAAAATAATAATAACTGTCCATATAAAAGAAAATAATAATAATAATAAGGATAATAGAAATAATAGAAATTATTAAAATATTATTACTGTTTCATAGATAAAACTATACCTGTTGCGAAATGTAACTCTACTATTGACATATAAAAGCCTCAAGATGCTAGCCTTTTATTCATGTTGTGTGTTGTATTTGTCTTGTTTTTATTAATGAAGTGCACTTTATAAAATTGTTAAGTATGTGTAATTTTATGATATAATATATATTTTTTATAATAAAATTAATTTCGATTGATTACATCAATTGCTGTTGTGGATAAATGATTTACTGAATATAGCTGCGCCTCTCATTGTACTAGTGTCAGTTTGCCACTTGTACTCCTCCATCTCTTGTTAACTTGAAAGGTTCACACCCTTTGCTGAGGGGCAGCAACAATATTCAGTAAATCAAATAATTTATTAATAAAAGAAGATGTGCCATCCTCTATCTGCGCTTCTGTATGACCCTAGGACCAATACTTTCTCTACCTTTCCATACTGCTCCAAATTTACAACTAAAGATGATACACAAGGTAGGGAGTATATTTCCCCTGCATCAACCTATTTAACTAAAAGCTTATAAGAGTATATGTTGTCCTTATTAGGGGTGATCCCTGGACTTAATCGCATAATAGTCGCAAGCTCATAGAAACCCAACAGAAGACGCCCCCTTAGCCTCGCAATACCTCAGGGAGAGAGTAGATATTGCTCACTAGAAGATCATATCCTGCCCTGCTGATATAAGAACCATGCAAGATGGATAAATACATCACAGCACAACAACCACCAAGAACCTAGCAGCAGACCGGGAAACAGGTGAAACGTGGTCCTACCCCTGTAACAGTGACGGATTCAGAAGAAGTCTCTCCTTCGCCAGCTTATAAAAAATCATTTATAAGTCTGCATGAGGAAGATCTTGATTCTTCCTCAACAACACTGTGATGCCCCACTTACGTATGATGACAAGGTGGATGCAATAACGGCAATGATGGCACCTTTGCTAGCCAAGGCGGTGAGTGACATATCTTCTCCAACAGAGAAACTCACTGTAAAGATTGAGACTGCTGAAAATAGAATTGGTACAATTGTACACAACTTGGCAAACGTACAATGTGAGATCAAACGGCTAGAGAAGGAAATTTATTCCCTTACAAATAAGCTGGAAGAAATTGAAAACCAGTCTAGGAGTTACAATTTTCAAGACCCTGAGCTACACACACAAGTTGGCCATTTGCAGAGCCTCTAGGAAGTTGCCTGTTATTAAATGGGAAGGTAACACTATAAGACTGTCTCAAGATTTCTCAGCCATAGTCACGAAAGCAAGAAGGGCTTTTTCACCTATCTGCGGCATCTTAATCAGGAAAAAGAAGAAGTTTGCCTTAATATATCCAGCAAAGTTGCTTATTTTTCAAAACAACTCACATTATGACTTCATGTCTCCAGAAGAAGCCATGGATTTCCTAAATGAGGGCACCTCACATTCAGATCAACACATCACCAACACTTAGTTATTTAAACCATTTCCTTTATACATTACTAATTTCTCTTGAATATGTTAAATATACTCCTAGTTACTTATGCTTCTATAGCTAGAATGGACATATTTAATGGTTGAGAGAGGGTTAACTGCATTGAAGTTTTTTATATTTAAGCCATAATATGTTTGAAAATTTTGTTCAGCCGGGCGTGGGGAGAGCTAGGCTCCAGATAGCATTTAGTCAGTATTACATGCAATGAGAGTCTTATTGATATTATTGCACCAAAAGTCATGTAATACAGAATTACATTATGTTAATGCGCTGCGCGCATTTATATTTTAAAAATTTCATAGATGTTACTTGTTAAATATGTGTTCCCCCTCTCCTAGTGTGTTTTCCTACCCCTTCCACTCTATATATTGCAAATGTATTACACACCTCCTGGGTTGCAGGGCATGTATAGCTGATGAATCGACACTAGAGTAGAATGGAACTTAAGATTGGTTCCTTAAACGTAGGAGGATTTAATTCTCCGACAAAGAGAAGGAGAACCCTGGTATTCTGCAATAAAATAAAACTAGAAGTGGCCTTTATTCAAAAAGCCCAAAACTTCAAATACTGGGATGGAAATTAATAGATGATGCTGCCTTCACTGCTAAAGCTAGAGGAGTAACTATATTAATAACAAATTCAATCCCTCATGACAAAATTAAGATGTTCCCAGACCCTGAAGGCAGATATACTATAACACATATTTCCCTATACTCATCTAACTATATACTCTGCAATATCTATGCCCCAAATGTTTATAAGAAAAACTTTTTGGGGGGTTTACTTAAGTCTTTGATACTGATTATGGATGGAGCCTTAATAGTGTGACGGGATTTTAATTTGGTCACTGATGTAAGACTCGACAGATCATCTCAAAACCCCGCCCCCCAATTTGCCTAGTTTAGCGGTCCCACAATTTGCATCACAACTTAAATTGGAAGATATTTGGAGAGCCACCAATCCTACCTCCAAGGAGTACACATGTCTTTTGGCGGCACACCATACATTATCAATAATTGACTATTTACTGATTTCTGAGACCTTGTTCGCAAGAGTTCTAGAAACTGAAATAGAGTATCGGACCATGCGTTATTGTGGTTCAAGTTATCAACAGAAACTACATATAAAAATATATGGAGATTCCCAGGCCACTTCCTCTTATCCGCAGATTTAAAAAAAAAAATATCTATTGGATAGATGAGAGGATTATGGCTTAAACAAGCAGTCACATGCTTCTGCAAATCCATCTCTTTTCTGGCAGGCAGCTAAGGCAGAGGAGATATCCTTTCATACGTAGCAAGACTGAATAAAATTTATTCAGCCTCGTATTTAGAGCTACAAAAAGCTCTTTCCTCAATATACTCAAATTCTTACAAAACACATCTAAAACAAATAAACAAAGATACAGCCTGGCAAAAATGCACTTTAGTGAATGCCTGACTCATAAGGGAAAGAAATACCTGTATGGTATGGACTATAGATATCATCGCTTCAGAAATAAAACAGGCAATACAATTTTTAACAAATTTAATCAATGGAACCAGACCTTCTGCAGTGGTTCATCCACAGAAATTACCAGATGGCACTTTTTACCAAGTCTGACAAACAAATTACGGAGGTTATGAAGGTATTTTATTCCTCATTATACTCCATTACAGATATCCCTCAAATAAACACAACCTGAAATTGAACTATTTTATCTTGATATAACCTTTCCAAAAATCCTGCAAGACAAAAGTCAAGTACTCTTCTTAAATTATCGGAGAAGTATCTACCACAATAAAATCCCTAAAAAAAGGAAAAGCTTGAGGCCCAGAAGGATTTGGAAATAGCTTTTACAAATTAATGCCTCCCTACATATTAGACCCGTTGACCAAAGCCCTTAACCACATGTTGCAGGCAAATAAACTCCTGATACATTTTAATGCAGCTTAAATAAAAACATTACCTAAAATAGGACGAGATTTGACAAAACCGGCATCTTGTAGGCCGATTTCACTACTGAACTCGGACTATAAGATATTAACAAAAATTTTAACTGATAGATTAAAGCCCCTTATGCCTTTAATAATACACCCTGACCAGATTGGCTTTGTTGTGGGTAGACATTTGGTCACAAATGTCAGAAAGGTGATATCAGCCATTTAACACTTACAAAACACCTTCGGCACATCCCCTCAAGGATTTGTACTTTCAATTGACGCAGAAAAGGCTTTTGACCTTGTCCTTCGGTCGCATCTCTTGTCCACTATGGAAAGGTTTGGTATTCCTCCTGAATTTGTATCCTTTATGAAATTAATATACCATAATCCAGAGTCCCAAATCACTTGCAATGGACAGACATCTAGCTATTTTACATTGCAAATAGGAACGAGGCAAGGATGCCCATTATTACCTCTACTTTATGCTATCGCAATCAAACCCCTAGCACTACTCCTCCATCATTCTACTGAATTTCAAGGGATAAAGAATTCCTCATATGAACTAAAAGTGTAATTATTTGCAGATGACATGAGATTATTTGTCACCAATTCCCAGGTATCCATACCCGCTATACTATATTTAATAAATATCTTCGGTAAAGCATCAGGTTATAAAATCAATTTAGAAAAATCTGAGATACTAATGGTAGGAAATGCTAAAATTGATGAATAATCATCCCCGATATTAACAAGTTTTAAGTTTAATCAAACCCAGATAAAATATTTTAGGTATTAATGTCACAAATAAGGTAGAACACTTATACAGTGCTAAGTTCACTCCTACTATTACTAAAATAAAAAAACCAAATAAAGGCTTGGAATTCCCTCCCCCTCTCGCTCCTAGGCAGAGTAGCTGCAGTGAAGATCATAATCTTCCCAAGCATTTCTACTTTATTCAGATGTTACCCATATCTTTAAGATCTGGAGATCTGATTAACATTACCTCCAATATTTCAAAATTTCTTTGGAAAAGCCAAAGACTCAGAATTGCATTATCTAAGCTAATGCTCCCAAGGACACAAGGAGGCCTTATAGTTCCTTATTTGAAATCATACACTATTGCAGTATTCTTTAGATACTCAACTGACTGGTTGTTGGAGAGCTCAGTTTACACCGACTATACTTTAGATTAAGCAATTTTCTACTTCTACTCCCCATCTGCTTGCTTCATATGACAAAGAACAACATTCCTAAGGAAGTTGCGAACAACATTATTTTTAGAGATACCTACCTTAATTGGACAAATCTGTACAAGAAACTTAAGGGAGACCATAGGAAATCTCGCTAAATAATCCAGTTGCCAATCTATGGAGAAAGAACGGCTTAGCTCTTGCGAGCAAGGTCTTCGATCTGGGAGGAATAATTAGTTAGTTTCATGAACTGTGCCATAAGTATTCACTACCACAAACTCATTTCTATTTTTATCTCCAAGTCGGTCGCTACACACAAGAGTTACACCTCAACTCTTGGATAAATAGATAAAAAAATCACTTCCCTTTGGGTGTTCCTTGCAAAATAGAGGTGGATTCATTTGCACATGAAAAAAAAAGCATATGGATTTTACATAGCGCATACCATTTAATTACACACAATAAAATACAAGCTAAATGGACAAAACAAAAAGAACGATCTCCACAAATGGAGAATCTCACAGTCACAATAAATGATAGCACACAATATTCAATGATGGTAAAGTGGCAAGTGCAATGAAGGGGTCCAGGGATAGTTACCAGATGTTATTGAACCGTAGGGCATACAGTTCAAAATGAGCATACAGTTAAATCAATGGTTGCCCGGGCGCACACCAGGATCAAAAGTGCTGCTGTGGTCTCCAATCTCCGGACCAACTCCAGGCCTCCTCTAACCGACGCGTTTCGGACCCGGGCTGGGTCCTTTTTCAAGGTGTAACTTGTGTGCTAAACTTGAATCTTTTTTATAGTAGTCCATATCCCGGCGGGTGACGCGATGCGGCTATGAGCTGGCACTTCCGCTCAGCATCCCATGGTGCTTTTTGACGGCCAGTATGACGCCGGTCATGTGATCATTTCCAAGGTCACATGGTTCAGGACCTCCCGTCTGTGGATATCCTAAGGGCACTTCCGCCCTTCTCAGGGGCAAACGCAGGATTTTCAGAAGGGGGTTTCCAGAGGGGCGGAGCAATGCACGAATATGGACACTTAGGTGACCCAGTATATGCCAGGTCAGTTAAAGTTTTATAGATAGACCAAATGTATATAAATAATAATAAAAAAATTATATATATATATTGTTTTCCTTGTTATATTGAACTGAAATACTGTCTCCGTACAGATGAAAAAGTGTTTTTACTTGGTTTTTACAATGTATTAAATTGTTAAAGAGTGATTTGTCTGTAATTACTACAGTTCATATACATTTGGTGGTGGAATTTCATAATAGTGGCGCATTCTGTTTCCTGTCTTCTATCCATCCCCCACTTCCAGGGGGGACTAACAGAGTTGCAAAATTTATATAGCGCATTGAAAGGGTACTTTCTTTTTTTGTTATATATATATATATACATATACAAGAAAAAAAGGACGCACTCTCCAGAATATATAAATGCAATAAAAAGCTGTGTATTTCAATGATACTTGTCAAGAGAAAAAATTGAACAAAATGTTACTCAACGTTTCCGTCCTCTGGGGGACCTTCGTCAGGAGTTGGGCATCTGTAACAACAATCCAACACAGGGCACAGCTATGACCACACAGCAGGTTCCTATAGCTGTAGGAACCTGCTGTGTGGTCATAGCTGTGCCCTGTGCCCTGTGTGATGTCTGTGCTTCCTGGGCAGACATCACACATAGACAGGGTGACTGACAGTATTGCATAACATCACATAATCTTATATCACCTGTTTATTAACATGAAATTCATTAACTATGTTTTATCCATATTTTTATCATGACCTAAGTTAGATCATGTTATGCAATACTGTCAGTCACCCTGTCTATGTGTGATGTCTGCCCAGGAAGCACAGACATCCGCTTTATTATTGACAACAGGTTCTATAATCATCTTATTATTACTTATTATTACTTATATTTGTATGACAATTATGACAGTGCTTTGGACAGTACGCTTCGCTTGTTGAAAATTTGTTTTTATTGTATATATTTATGTTTTTTTAAACAGCAATAGCCCCACCAAGGTCCGCGTCAGTAATGCCTTACTTTTGTTTACAGCGGTCACCTGGCAACTAACTGAAGGCATTGCAGTGATGTCACTGGCCGGCGCCTCCGTCTCATGCACAATACGTATGACACGTGGAATTCAGTGTGTGGAGATCTTAGCAGAGCGGCGGCGCCGGACAGGTGAGCACCACGTTATTTTAATCATTTTAATTAATTGCATTGTTCCACCTGTATAAATGTTGTTTGTAGAACATGTTAGTCTGTATCCTGTGCCCTTGAAAACGGGGGAACTCTTCCCCGAAACGCCGTCGGGCGTCAATAAAGGAATTTTACATTGAAGTAAGCCTGCGGAGTGACTCTCATTCACGTATCTACATGGATCCCCCCACCAGGGAAATCTAGATGGCACCCCAGCAAGTTACATTCTGGTAACGGAGTGCCGGACACCAACTGTTATATATATATATATATTTATATATATATATATATATATATATATATATATCAGGTTGTGTTGCCCGGCACTCCAATTCAATTGTTGCAATGTGCCTGGTGCCCTCACAACGAAGAAATTTGTACAGGAAAGGATGCTGGCGGCAATCACAGACTTTTCAAGTCAGGAATGCAATAATCCCAAACAGGCAGGCTGCGTTCAACATTTCGATTTATTATCGTCTTCAGGAACAACCTGAACAGTTGCATACACAAGTTATTTATGGGTGCAGGGGACACCATGTGCTCCATAGCAGGGAGGAGTGAGTGTCATCAGAGGCAGACTGGGCTATCCTCTATGCAGGGGCTGGCTGGCAACTTTTAGCCTAGGGGGCAAGTCCAGAGCACTGGCCCATAACCCCCATCATTCTGGAAAGCTGAATGCTTGTGCGCGCCGGTGGCGCACAGAAAAATTAGGCGTGTGGCCTATCATACGGGGGCGTGGCCTGTACCTTGATTGTATTGTGTACCTGCAGATTGCACATTGTGATGCTAATTACACATTATGCCGCACACCTTGATGCCCATGGCACCCCATACTGTGATGGCAATTACCCAATGCTCCCCACACCGTAATGCCCATTACGCCCCATACCATGATGCCCATTACACCGCACAATGTGATGTCCACAGTGCCAGATTTGCCCCCACAGTGCCAGATATTCCGCCACAGTGCCAAATATACATATGCCCCCACAGTGCCAGATATGCCCCCACAGTGCCAGAGACACATATGCCCCCACAGTGCCAGAGACACATATGCCCCCACAGTGCCAGATATTCCCCCCACAGTGCCATATACACATATGCCCCCACAGTGCCAGATATGCCCCCACAGTGCCAGAGACACATATGCCCCCACAGTGCCAGAGACACATATGATGCCCCCACAGTGCCAGAGAAACATAATATGCCCCCACAGTGCCAGATATGCCCCCACAGTGCCAGAGACACATAAGCCCCACAGTGCCAGATATGCCCCCACAGTGACAGATACACATATGCCCCCACAGTGCCAGATAATCCCCCACAGTGCCAGATACACATATGCCCCCACAGTGCCAGAGATGCCCCCACAGTGACAGAGATGCCCCCACAGTGCCAGAGATGCCCCCACAGTGCCAGAGACACATATGCCCCCACAGTGCCAGAGACACAAATGCCCCCACAGTGCCAGAGACACATATGCCCCCACAGTGCCAGAGACACACATGCCCCCACAGTGCCAGAGGAGACACACATGCCCCCACAGTGCCAGAGACGACACACATGCCCCCACACAGTGCCAGAGACGACACACATGCCCCCACAGTGCCAGAGGAGACACACATGCCCCCACAGTGCCAGAGGAGACACACATGCCCCCACAGTGCCAGAGGAGACACACATGCCCCCACAGTGCCAGAGGAGACACACATGCCCCCACAGTGCCAGAGGAGACACACATGCCCCCACAGTGCCAGAGGAGACACACATGCCCCCACAGTGCCAGAGGAGACACACATGCCCCCACCAGCAACTCACCATTGTTGCTGGGCTGGGGGGTCCGGGACAGACAGCCCTCCTGCTCCCCCGGGCTGCTTAGCCAGTCACTGGCTGCTGGCCGCGCTGGATCACCATCCACCTCCTCCAGGCCACCCTCCTGCGCTGGCCGCGGCTTCCAGAGCACGGCAGCGGCTACAGGAAGATGGCCGCCGGCCTCCTGCACTGAAAACATGTCCTCAGTGCAGGGGGCCGGCGGCCATTTTCCTGTAGCCGCGGCCGTGTTGTGGATGGAAGCCGCGGCCGGCCAGCGCAGGAGGGCTGCCTGTGCCTGGAGGAGGTGGATGGTGACCAGCGTGGCCCGCAGCCAGTGACTGGCTAAGCGGCCCGGGGGGCACATGGCACCCTGCCCCCCGGCCCAACCAGTCCCTGCCTCTATGACATCATTAATTAAACAATCACCAGAATGAAAAAACTGATATTTACATATTTACAGAAAGAACATAACATCGCAGTATACAATTTTAAAAGCGCATGCATGTCATCACAGTAAAAAGGCAATGTAACAAATTACCAACTTTGTAGCAGACAGAAAAATGTCATTAAAATGCAACAGTGACAACATGTGTTTAAAGCAGTACATCAGTACATAATTGCAATCATGATGTATGGGTTCCAATTATTCAATTAGGTGTTTTAGTCTACTAGCAGGGCGATCCTCTGTCGAATCTAATCAATAGAAGCAATTAAGAGATACATTCTCATTCAAACCTTGCAGAGACACAGTGTTTAGCCTGTGTATCCATTTGAGAGAAGCTAGTTTGTGTCTGTATGCAGCAAAATGTTGTGCTACAGGCTGTTCAACCTTTTTGCCTTCCAAAGCCATTTTAATCACGCTGCGGTGCTGAGCCATCCTCTCCTTAACTTGACAGGTGGTCTTCCCTACATAGTAGAGACCACAGGGACAACGCAAGAAATATACCACATAATGGCTTGAACAATTAAGGACATAGTTAATTTTAAAGGTGGTGCCTAAATGGGGATACACAAACGTATTGCCAGTCTCCAAAAAGGAGAAATTTGCGCATCCCAGGCATCTATAGTTGCCGGGTTTTTGGTTAGAAAGTGTGCTGCAGGGCAGGATTTGGATGCTAAATCCGTGTGCACCAGATCCTTAATGTTCCTGCCTCATCTGTAGCAGGGATGCAAGGATTTATCTGATACCCCTTTCACATCGCACTTTTAAAACGGTAAATTGACGATTTTTTTTCATTTTAAAACGTTTAAGCCTGCACTGTGAATGCACCAGAGCCGATTTACCGGTTAAGGTTAACTGGTATTTCGAACCGTGTAAAAAGCAGAGTCCTACACGGTTCCTTGCCGTTTTTTGAGCAATGTGAATGTGTACAATGTGTCTGAAACGGTATTTCAGGCAAACAACACAAGCTACAGAGCAGTGATAGGCTGTCCCCTTTAAAATGACAGGCAATGTTGACACTCTGGCTTGAAACGTGTTCGGGTTGAAACGGTTTGACTGCTATGTTGAATGAGACTTAACTGGTATTTAAAATGGTAATCTGCGGCAATGTTAAGGCTCTGACCCGTTTTAATTACCGTTTTAAAATACCGGTTTTTAAAACGTGTCGGCAATGTGAAAGGGGTATGAGATGCTTGATAGGTTGTGATCAGCTTGTATCACTGCCCAAGCTCTTTTGCCAGTGTTTATCAGGGATTTGCTGGCGGTTGTGAAGGTATTCACCCAAATAACAGAATTGGCTGCTTTATTGGATCTGGTCTGTGTCATCTCCGGATTGAGTGATGCAAGAGCTTTAGTTCTGGCTGATTTAAGCTGTGAGGAGTTGTATCCCTTTTGCAAAAATGTGTGTGTAATTTTGTCTAGCTGATCGTCCCTGTCTCTCTCATCTCTGCAAATTCTAAAAACTCTGAGGAATTGCGAATAAGGCAATTCCCTGATAAGGGGCAGTGGATAGTAACTCGAAGCCTGCAATAAGTTATTGCAGTCAGTGGGCTTGGTATAAATTGAAGTGGCCAGATAGTTGTGTTTGTTCATAATCCTAACACGAGATTAATTTCCTGGATTTGATAGAGCAAACAAATTGTTAAGTTTGGAAGCCAAATGGATACACAGGCTAAACACAGTGTCTCTACATGGTTTGAATGAGAATTTCTCACTTAATTGCTTCTATTGATTAGATTCAACACAGGATCGCCCTGCCAGTAGACCAGGGCCACCAATGTATATATTATTATATGCCCACTAATGTGTATATTTTTATTTATCCACTGCCCGCCAATGTATATATTATTATACAGTATGCCCACTGCCCACCAATGTATATATTTTTATATGCCCACTGATGTATATATTTGTATATGCCCACTGCTACCAATGTATATTTAAACACCACTGCCCACCAATGTTTATTAATAATAGGTGGTAAAGTATAAATTACTGGCGCAGGCCAGCAATATACTGTATATGTTACCGCCTATTATTAATAAACATTGGTGGGCAGTGGTGTTTAAATAAATATACATTGGTGGCAGTGGTGTAAGTTCAGATGAAGCGCCCGGAGGCAGTATAGATAGGGGTGTGCCCCCCCACCCACCCCACAATATTTGTAGCTACCATATATGCGAACAAAAATGTTTTTTTTTAATGTACTATATATATATATATATATATATATATATATACACATACTGTACATATTACACATGCACACACATTAATGTGCAGGAGCACTCACTCGGCATCACGTCAGGTGGCTGTCCCCCTGCTGCAGAGCTAGTGTGGACAGCAATTATAATTGAAACAGGGGCACCCTGATTGACTGCCCGGAGGAGGAAGGACGTGTATCCCTGTGTGTGTGTGTGCACAGAGCAAACCCAGCTCTGCCGCTGCGTGCCGTTGCTGAGTTTGCTCTATGCACACAGGTATCCACGTCCTTCCTCTTCCGGGCAGCCAATCAGGGTGCCGCATGCTGCAGGATCAATTATCATTGGACAGCTGAGCCGTCACTCAGCTGTCCACACTAGCTCTGCAGCAGCGGCACCACCATCTCACGGGATGCCGAGTGAGTGCAGTGTGGGGTGAGAATTGGAGTGACAGGAGACCGTACAGAGCGGGAGAGCGGGGGAGCAGGGGTCACTCCTGTCACTCGCCCCCCTGATGGCTAACGCCCGGCGGCAACAGTCTCCATTGCCTCCGGGAGTTACGCCACTGATTGGTGAGCAGTGGGCATATAAAAATATATATATGGTACAGCGCTGGGGTTTTTCTGAATAAAATTTATTACAATATATAAATTTAATGAATACAATTGTAGATAAAAATGTCACACATATTACATTTTTATGAGAATTCTCTTAAAATAAAAAGATAAAAAATTATTTAAAAAATCAGGAAATTAAATATGAGTTTTCCAGCTGGCATTCAATGTTAGGGAGGATTGATTTTGTGTCCAAATCAACACCAATTTGCATATATTTACCATATGATATGGATATCCTTGTTTGGAATAGAGAAGTGAACAAAGTTCCGGTGATTTCCCAGTGGTGGATTCCCAAACGTCACGTAATAGTGGAATAATGCAGTCCTTATGGTATGGCAATACCTGATTGTTATGGCTGCAGAGAAGACCTCAACTGTGGGATCTGAGATGTTGATAGTGAAAAACTGGTCCGGATAGAGTCTTGTTATAGAATTCCAAGGATTGAGAAGGAGGTTTGAGATGGAATACTCTCCAATTGATTGCTGGAACAGGGGTATTTGTAGCTCAACGTATTTCGGCGTGTTCACACGCCTTCATCAGGAGCTGGATGAATCAACAAACTATTACTGATACAGGGATTGCAAAGGAGATCTTAACAGCTAAGTGCTGTATGCTAGGCATTACAGGAAACTGCACCACGTGGGATGAAAGAACATATATAAACAACCTCTACGCCCTGGCGAAAGTAATTGTAGGGAGAGCATGGATGTCCAACAAAGCCCCCGATTTTAATGGTTGGAAGTTATTAGTCAATTATATAATAAGACAGGAAAAATCTTTATACATTAGTTGTAACACTTTAATTAAATTTGATCAGATTTGGCACTATTGGACAAACTCAATTTTCTACCAGGACACCAATGACCACGTATAAGTATCACTAATGCACTTTAGCAAAATACAAGTAATAAAACTTGAATCAATAACACATATATCAGATATTTATGATATTCACTATAATAGCTGTGGGTAACCGTCACCTCCTACAGCAAACAATGCAGCATGATTAGATACACCTGCTAGGTTGTTCCACATTGTGTACGCAGCACATGCAGTGTTAGAGCACTATATATACATATATATAAAAATGTATGCACTTATTTTTCACTGTGTAACCTGACACTACATAGAGCATGGATCACGCCCAGAAAAAAACACGACTGAAAAAAAAAAAAGGATAGAAAAAGAAAAAAGAGAAAAAGGGGAAAAAAAAGAAAAAAGAGGAAAGGGGAGAAGGAAAAAAAAGAATTTAACCATGAAGAGCTGGGAAACTATTCTTGACCACGTATTCGTTCCCCCGTATTGGGACACGAAGTAGGATGTAACATCAAGATAGTCCTCTTTAATCATCGAGGCATATACAAGCATCAATAGGGTTACGGAAAACCCCTGTAGCATGCGCCCTACACGATAGTTAACGAGACATAGAAGTAAGCGGCCTCCCCCACATCCGCGCAGAACCAGGGTGAGGGACACGCGCAGTACCTTACAAATTGTATCAATATTTGTATCTTATTTATTCATTGTATGTAAGTAACCATTATCACCACATGTACGTTATTGTTTGTGATGTCTGTAATTTGTTATATGTATATAAATATAAAATAAATGAAGTACAAAAAAAATTGTATACTGCCATGTTATGTTCTTTCTGTAAATATTAGTTTTTTCCTTCTGGTGATTGTTAAATTAATGATGTCATAGAGGGTAGCCCGGTCTGCCTCTGATGACACACTCACTCCTCCCTGCTATGGAGCACATGGTGTCCCCTGCACCCATAAATAACATGTGTATGCAACTGTTCAGGTTGTTCTGAAGACGATAATAAATCGAAACGTTGAACGCAGCCTGCCTGTTTGGGATTATTGCATTCCTGATTTGAAAAGTCCATGAGTGCCGCCAGCATTCTTTCCTATATATAGACCCCTGGGCATAGCAATAGCAGTGTAGACCCCTGGGCATAGCAATGTATTGGGGCCCCTACCAATCCTCCAGCGGTAGGGGTGGGGGAAGCTTTGATGTCCCTCGGGTGGTAGGGGGTATTATATCAATCGCTCTGCATGTAGGGCCTGGATCAGTAATTTCCACTAATTACCCCTTTACTGCACAGATGGTGGGAAATGGGGTGGGAAAAGGGAGCATTGGGATGAATGAAGGGGTCCTGATACATAACTTCCAGGGTGGTAGAGGATGTTTAATACACAGAGGAGGGGTGTATATTGGAGTGGGCTTATTATTCATAATTTTCTGGTGGGAGGACAGCTTGCTTGACAGCAGATATTTCCAGTTTCCAGAAATAGATTTCTTAGATTTTAATGGAATTAAAAACTAGAGAATCCCAACCAGCAAATGGTATTAGGGACTAGGGGATCAGAGTTCAGGAGGCAGAGAAATCTGCCAATGAGAATATAAAACTACATACCAGGTGTGTGGAGCTGGAGCAGTAACCAGCTGCTGGAAGGCTGATATCTCTGGTTCTGGGAATAGTAGAGACAAGATGCTAGTGTTGATCAAAGGGGGAAGAGTCCCAGATTTTGGAGTATACCCTCAGAAAAACCCTAACCCAGACAGAACCTGAAATATCTGACTGGGAAGAGCAATTAACAGGCTTGGATGGGGTCCACTGTTTTCAAGTCAGATATCTCCGGTTCCCAAGGGCCAATTTTTAAAATTCTTGTACCCATGGAAATAGGGGACCATCAGCTTTTAGATTAGGGCCCTTATACTCCTGGGGGGTTTCTTGGTACTCAACCCCCCCCCCCTCATGTGCCACTGCTTCTCAAGTATTGGCAAGAGTAACATTTTCTTATATGCAATCCTTCGAATAAAGGATAATACATATAATAAAAGACTGGAAATAAAAGGACAATAAAAACAATTTAAGACATAAAATTTTTAGAAAAAAACACTTTGGTTCGAAAATCGGAGTTTATCCCATTGGGTTTTAAAGTGTTAAAATTATAAATCATCTGCATTTCTGTTTTTGCCAGTTGTGCATCTAGATTTCTTCTGCAGCAATGTCCTTCTACAAGTTTGATCCCTAAACATTTTTTTTATATGATCTACAGAATATGCATGTTGAATTTTAAAATGATGTGATAGGGAGTGAGTTTCTACCCCCTTTTTTAGATTTCTAATATGTTCGCCCATCCGAATTTTTAATGAGCAAGAAGATCATCCTATTTAAAAAAGATCACATGAACATCCAATGAGATAGACTACATTCTTTACATTACAGGTAATGAACTCTTTAATTTGATGTTCTATACCATTGATAGGGATTGTTGCAACTTATTTATGCACGCACTACATGCCCCACACCTATGGAAACCTTTAGTTCTTATTCCTCGTCTTATTATGTTAGATGGGTGCATGCTTCGATTGAGATGGTTACCTAGGTTGGCTGCCCTTCTGTATATGAAGGACGGTTGCTCTGGTAGATCATTGCCTATAATTGGGTCTTTTTTGAGCAAATGCCAGTTTTTTCTTATAGAAGACTCCAATTTCTTATGCTGGTTCCTGTAATCTGTGATAAATGCATACTTTTTGGAATCTGGTTGTTTAGAAGGTCTTTTGTCCTGAAAGAGAGTTGCACGTTCAACATTATCAACTTTCTCCCTTTCTATAATATTGGGATCATAACTACTTTCCTTAAATTTATTCATCATTATTGAAGTTTGCACTCTGTAAAACCACTTCTTCTGTACAATTTCTCGTAATACGCTTGACCTGAGCTTCTAATAATGATTAATAAATTGAAGGAAAGTGGTATATATATATATATATATATATATATATATATATATATACATATACACACACACACATACATATACACACACACACATGAGTGTAAAGAGTTGCACCCATAATTCTGTATGGAAAGAATTGGTGGACGCATATAAGCCCTACTGATAGTAATAAATCAATATGTGATTAAGGATGGACACACATAACTTACCCTATATTTTTGGAAAGTCTAGAATTGTCCTCTGAAGTGGTTTCAATTGTCTGTACTTATACCAAATGGAGATAAAGACAATGGTGTAGTATGTCCAGAACATGCAGCAGTTCACATATTTTTTAGAAACCTTAAAGGTGTGTCTATGGCAATGAATTTCTTCACTTTTTCTTCAATAAATCAATGGAAGCATACCTAAAGGGGGAGGAGCTTAAATTACACATTTCAGAGAGCCCTGACACTAAGCCACAATATACCTTATTAAAGGCCAATTTTTAGTATACTGCCACACTCAGGACTGAAAACCTACAATCTATTTCACCCCAGCAACAACAAAAAAAACAAACATTAAGCTATCTGATCCTGCATAAAAACTACAAAATTCCCAACTATATAAAGCTACAAGTACTCCACAAATATTGCCAGAATTGCAACCCAGCAGATCCATGCCGTGTGCAGCAACACATCCATTCTCTTGTAGCTACATACTAAACAGATCTGCCCAGCTGCAACACCAATCGCCCATTCATGAAGTACAGCTTTCAAGCCTTCCATGCATAACTAATGACTAATGACTAACTAGGTAGCCACAGGCAGGCAATGGGTTTGATTACCAAGCACATTAGCAACCCAAAATGTAATAAAGGACAGTGTTTGCTTTACTACTGTATGTATGCGAACAACAAAGAGATTCCATGAATGATGAATAAGTATTAGCAAAGGAAGGAGTGGGGAAAGGAGACATGGTGGTGAGTACATGCTGGGCTTTAAAGAGGAGGGAAGCTCAAGTGAAAATAATTTTTTAAAAGTGCAGCTGAGCGGTGTGTTGGCACACTCCACATCATTCTAGTTATGGCCCTTGAGCTGTGTGACCAAGCATTACAAAACCTTGATTCTCCAACCAAAAGTCAAATTTGACAAGTGAGTGAACTAATGCTGTGTACACACGGGGAAATATGATTGCTGGGGATATATTGCTAGCAATATATCCCCAGCAATCATATTGCTCAGTGTCTCCTTTTCATCAGCGATGAAAAGGAGACACTGCTACGGGGCGGAGGGGGAGTGCAGCAGCAGCAGACGCTGCTGCTGTCACTTTGAACGGAGGAGGGAGGGAGCAGCGGCACGGGGCTGGGGAGATCAACACTGATCTCCCCGGCGCTGACCTCCCGGCACAGCGATCGCGGGGAAAGCCGCTGGTCGCAGGAGCATGCTCCTGCGACCAGCAACCATTAGGCAGTGCACACGGGAGCGCGCAGCTGGCGATTTATCGCCACCTGCGCTCCAAATCACTGGCAATATGGTCGCTCAGCGACCATATTCCCAGCGATTTCACACAATATTGCTCCCGTGTGTACACACCTTAAGGATGAAGCCAGTGCTTCACTAACAGCAAACCATGTTATAAAAGTAATCACTGCTGCAAATGTACAGTATTCCACAGCATGCAAACAAAAACCTGTCATAAATTGTTTTACTACCGTATGCAAAACAATTCCTTGAAAAAATTAAGTTTGTACAATATTCCTGAAACTCATGTATTTTTATGTAAAATATTCCTTGAAAATACCATCTACAGTAAATGCTGGCAACTTTGCCAAATACATTTGCAAGCAATAATGATTGTGATTGATTGTTAATACTAGCAAACAATTGTAAAGTTTGTTATTATTTTTTTAAATCTCCTTTCCTTTACAGAGTAACATGAATGATGATACAAAAAAAGAAAAAAAAAGAAATGTAATGTTAAACAGTAATACAATGCAGCATGTAATTTTTTTTTCACTTAAAAAAATCTGCTTGAAAATATTGATCACAAAGCACCAATTTACTTTGAATTATCCACCTCAAATGGAAAGTATGCTTGCAGCTAAGTTTCATAAAAAATTTTATCGATTTATTTAGAAGAATTCTGTGTTGTTGTTTTTTTAAGTACATCATAGGTTTTCTTGTTATCAGATATAAAATAGCTTACAGGGACTAAATATGCTTTTCTAAAGACAATCTAATTAGCTTTCTACCATTAAGCTAGCAAATCTGTAAATTTGTAATCTTATGCAACATTGGAACATAACTGTGAAACAACAGTTTAATAAATGCTCCAGTAAGTTTCAACAAAACTAAAAAGAAATTGGTACTTGTTTCCTAGCACGGCGCCCATCGCATTGTATACCATAAGACTAAATATGGTATGCGATGCTGTGCAATAAAAAAATTGTATGGCATTGTATGCCATACAATGCGATGGTAAACGATTTTTTATTGTACAACCACCCAGATGGGTCCTTACAATGTTAAATGCCCCCTCCCCCCCCACAATCAACGCCAACCCGAAACGTGGCGAGTGCAGCGGTATGCGTCCTCCGACCTTTTCATACCCCCACTATCCACGTCGGCGTGGAGTTGATTTAATATAGTGTGGCGAGCGCGCGAGGGGACGCGGAATACATGTAAAGTAATACGCATCCGCTCACCACGCTTCGGGCTCGGTGGCTCGCCACACTATCTAAAATCAACTCCACGCCGATGTGGATAGTGGGGGTATGAAAAGATGGGAGGACGCGGGCTTGCTGCGCTCGCCACGCTTCGGGTTCGCGTTGATAGTGGGGGTGGCGTGGGGGTGCATTTAACATTGTAAGCACCCATTAGGGTCCTTATACAATAAAAAAGTGTATCGCATCGCATGCATCGTATGCGGCTATATGGCATGCAATGCGATGCGATGGCATAAGATGAAAAAATTGGGCGCCGTGCTAGGAAACAAGTACCAAGAAAATATTTAAACCTGTAACAAGTGTTGGTTATGGTAAATGGTTTAACAAGCATATCTGTGTCTGATAATCTTTCTAGTATTTAAAATAAAATGTATTTTAAAATATTTTGAAAATGTAGTTGTAAAAGCACCAGTAATTTTAAGAAGATTGTGGGAAATGGAGTTTAGGAATGGTAGCATTTATGTACATAGGTATATATTTACTAGGTTAACATTTTGAATATTGTGACTGTAATGTTGACAGGAACAAGCTATTGCTCCAGAAAGAAGCTTGGTGGATTCACCAACTTGACAGTTTGGCACCCCGTAGGTTAAACGAGCAGTTCTCCCTTGCTGTGTTTCGCTAAATTGCTTTTACATATTCTTCCTAGCTGGTAATGTAATATTATCTGACTCTGTTGATCTGTATTGTATTTGCGTAATATTTGCATAATTTGACTGTATATAATTCTTTTTCCTATGGATCATTGTCAGCCCTGGTGTCCTGTTTTGATGTTCATTTGGATCACTATTATTTGTTTATGAATTTTTTTATGCATATTTTTTAAGTGTTTTTTTTCTTCTATGTATTGTTACCATGGTGATGGTAATCTCCGCAGCTGACGCGTCCCATGTGGGATGACGTCATCTTTGCTGTACGGAAAGGGCGTGTTTGAACACCGTCCTCTCCGGTCTGGTTTGCACATGGTGGGGTCTATATTAAAGTCAGTGTTGTGTGTATTCTTTTATCCTGATGACAAATAAAATTTGAAACGTTGATAGCAAGAAGGCTTTTATCTGGTTTCTATTGACAAAGTCACGAGTGCCACGCCATCTGTATCATTATACTGCATCCACTGCTGTGGGGGGCACCGACGACAAACCTCCGAGTTATTGGGAGTGTCGGACCATATGGATATATATATATATATATATATATATATACATATATACATATGTATAAATATGATCTTCAAGGCCAAACATTGTCTCTGTGCTTACACAAGTGGGTTATACTTTTAATTTGGTAACAACTAGATAAATAAATGATTATCTGGTCTTCAGGGCCAAAAATGCCTCTGTATTTACACAAGTGGGTTACACTTTCACTTTTTCATATAGTCACACGAAAAAAATGCACTTTAGTGCAGGGAGATGAGGACAGACGTAGTTTAGTGAATATAAGCATAAAGACAGGTAAGATATAGCAGACTATAAGATTTTAATTAAAGACGTTCTGAGAGAGAACTATCCTAAAAAGGAAACAATGTCAACACTTTCATTAAGTCCGTGTGGGACCAATGAATTTAAGGAATATATCCAAAAGGTTTCCCTCTTGGACAATGTGCGATTCCTATCTCCTCCCCTCGGATCTATTGGAACCTGTTCTAATACCGTAAATTTTAAATTTTTGCTTTCCACAGACGAACTATGTTTCTCCATATAATGGGGGAAATTTACTAATGGAAATTTGTAAAAAATAGGTGTATTTGTATTTAGAAATACACTTATTTTTGACATTTACAATACCGAAAATACTGCAATTCGTATTCGTATTGATAGCACATCAATACGAATACGAATTGCCGTATTTTCGGGATAGTAAATGTCAAAAATAAGTGTATTTCTAAACTTAGAGTACAGGAACGCATGCGGAACATCAAGCATAAAATTACTACTCACAGCCTCCCAAGACATTATATGGAGAAACATAGTTCATCTGTGGAAAGCAACAATTTAAAATGTATGGTATTAGAACAGGTTCCAATGGATCCGAGTGGGGGGGGAGAGATAGGGATCACACATTGTCCAAGAGGGAAACCTTTTGGATATATTTCTTAAATTAATTGGTCCCACACGTACTTAATGAAAGTGTTGACATTGTTTCCTTTTTAGGATAGTTCTCTCAGAACGTCTTTAATTAAAATCTTATAGTCTGCCATTCCTTACCTGTCTCTATGCTTATATTCACTAAACTACGTCTGTCCTCATCTTCCCGCACTAAAGTGTATTTTTTTCATGTGACTACAGTATATTAAAAAGTGAAAGTGTAACCCACTTGTGTAAATACAGAGGCATTTTTGGCCCTGAAGACCATACTTATATAATCATTTATTTATCTAGATGTTACCAATTTAAAAGAATAACTCACTTGTGTAAGCACAGAGGCAATGTTTGGCCTTGAAGATCATATTTATACATATGTATACATGTATATGTGTATATATGTATATGTGTAAAACTAAAACTTAACTTTAAATAGTGCAAATAGCAACGTTTCAATGCCAGCATGGCCTGATGACAATGGTGCTATCATCACCTGCTGTGTTCGTGCTGGACATCTTGTGTATGGTATGTGTATATATATATATATATATATATATATATATCATCACCTGCTGTGGTCGTGCTGGACATCTTGTGTATGGTATGTGTATATATATATATATATATATATATATATATATATATATATGAGAGCAATAAGCGGCACCCGGATGCCGCTTATTGCTCTCATATTATTGGATACCGCGGTATCATTCAGCTTGGCACCGGAGCAATTGTACGTTTGTTTGGACGTGCTGCCCTACTACCACTTTATATATATATATATATATATATATATATATATATATATATATATATATATATATACATACCATACACAAGATGTCCAGCACGACCACAGCAGGTGATGATAGCACCATTGTCATCAGGCCACACTGGCATTGAAACGTTGCTATTTGCACTATTTAAATTTAAGTTTTAACTCATTTTGGAGCCTGGAGTGCTGCACCTCTATATACATTATATATATACATGTTTATTTGTCACCATGTATTATAAATCCTCCTCCCAAAAACACTCAGAAATCACTACAGTGAAATTCAATATTTATAACCTTCATTATTTTTTATAATTTTATTATTATTATTTTTATTTATTATTATTTTTACTTTACTTCATTGTTATATTGTTATTATATATGTTTTATTTTATTTTATTTTGTTTTATTTATCTATTTATTCATTTATTATTATTTACATTAAACCTATTCAAAAGTATGACCATTAAATAAATATATCACCATAAGGCTAGGATTGTAGTCACACGCACTCATTGTTATCATTCATTAATTATATCCCTGAGATCGTAACGATATTTGCACATCAATTGACAGAGAAACTTTGTTCCATCAAATGAACATTTCCTGGTCTCTGTTGGAACGCACATCACAGCACTAATCTGCACACAGACGTACCCCGCTGGACACTTCCGGGCGGAAGTACAAGCTGGAGCGCAGGATGGAACGCACGCTCGGTAATGAGCAGTGTTTCTCGTCCTGCTTCTTAGGTAAGACACCACCCTATGTAGTAAATATTACCCACTAGTTAAATGAACATATTATTTGGCCATCCCCGCAAAATCTGTAGGCATTTAATATAACACACTTTTCACTAATCTCCGGGACCGCAAATGACGTAATACCCGGAGCCCTATATATCAAGGCTGGGCAACACCGGCCCTCCAGATGTTAATGAACTACACATCCCAGGATGCTTTGCATTAGTTTTGCTAAGTGGCCATGCTGAAACTGATGCAAGGCATGCTGGGATGTGTAGTTCATCAACATCTGGAGGACCGGTGTTGCCCAGCCCTGCTATATATAGTCACATACTGTAGTTCACCCATTCATTCACTTGCCAGCAGCACTGGAGGACCATACAAGTTGGACCCTTGCCTCTGGTAGGTTCTTTTAGCCAGAATGCCTTTGTATATATTTTTTGTACAATGTCCTACTTTTTGTACAATGCTGAATTTGTAAAGCTGTCCCAGGCATACCAAGCTTTTGGGAGCTATCACTGTTATATCCAGATTTGTTTGTAAATATGAATAAAGAAGGGTAAGAACCAACCTAGGGTTGGGACCAAAGGGCGCTTGAAATGAGTGGTCTCCTAGCAGCTGCTAAATACAGATTAGTTACTCCTGGAAGAAGAAGCAGTGCTGTACCTTTTTTAAAACGTTCAGATATTGGATGATCTTTACAATAAATTTATTCATAATGAAATTACTAAAACATGAAAATTAAATATGAAATTTTCAATTGATAAAAAGCAGTAACAAGTGGTCCCACTTCCATGCTAGCAGCACTTTGAAGGAGAGTCCGTTCCTATTATTGCCAAACAGTACTAATTATGTTGTGAAAATTACCACTCCTGGTGTAACAGTCTCATGGATAGATGGTGAAGTCCAATGTCCAGGTGGTCGGCCCAAAAATGGCACAAATTACCGGTCCACCGGAGAGCCATTGGGGTCCCAATGGACCACAGGAGTTGGAGGGTTTTGAAAAGATGGTAATACAGGTGGCCCTGGCAGGGTCACTGCTGATGGCTGTATCCTGTAGGATGGTCTGGACTACGATCCTGGTGCAGATGGTGGAGAGTGGAACTGGCACGTTCTAATGCGTTTCGCTGCTTTATCAAAGGTACCTTTGATAAAGCTGCCAGGCGCAGCAAAACGCGTTAGTCATGCCAGTTCCATACCCTTGAGGAAGGTGGTCGCACCACCGAAACAGGCTGTCGGGTATTGATGCTTGGATGCTGGTGACGGGTTCCCCTGAGACACTTTGCTGCAGTGTTGGGCTTAGATAAGTAACCTGCACCTTTGTGCTCTAAAATGATTCCAATGCAATGCCATGTGCTATTTTTTTCATTTTTTATGTGACCACTCTCTATCATGGAGATACCAAGAATATATATATATATATATATATATATATATACAGATGGGTCAGGTCCCATCCTTGCTGGCGGGTTGCCAGAACGTCCGTGCTGGCGACCCGCCAGCAGCCACGCCAGCGAATACACTGAGACGCGCGTGCGTCGCACGCGCGTCTCAGTCTCCGTCGCCAGCGCGACGGAAACCCTGTCCGTCTCCGCCTCAGGGAGACGGACAGGGTTAGGGGGGGGTGCGGGCAAGCCGGCGGGGACCCGGGGGAACGGATGGAAGCGCCGTCGGAAGGGGACGAGCGCGCCTCTCGTGCGCGCGCGTCCCCTTCTCACCATCGCCATGGCGCTGGCGGGGGATGGCGGCTGGCGACGCCAGCGCCATCCCCTGCCAAGATGGGACCTGACCCATCTGTATATATATAGACACACACACACACACACACACATATATATAACAGCAGTGTAGACCCCTGGGCATAGCAATGACTTGGGGCCCCTACTGATCCTCCAGCAGTAGGGGTGGGGGAAGCTTTGATGTCCCACGGGTGTTAGGGGGTATTATATAAACCGCTCAGCATCTACGGCCTGGATCAGTAATTTCCACTAATTACCCCTTTACTGTACAAATGGTGGGAGATGGGGAGGGAGAAAGGGCCATTGGGCTGAATGAAGGGGCCCTGGTACATAACTTCCAGGGTTGTACAGGATGTTTAATATGCAGAGGAGGGGTGTATAGTGGAGTGGGCTTATTATTCATAATTTTCTGGTGGGAGGACAGCTTGCTTGACTGCAGATATCTCCAGTTCCCGGAAATAGATCTCTTAGATTTTAATGGAATTAAAAACTAGAGCTGGAGCAGTAACCAGCTGCTCGAAGGCTGATATCTCTGGTTTTGGGAACAGTAGAGACAAGCTGCTAGTGTCCATCAAAGGGGGAGAGTCCCAGCTTTGGGAATATACCCTCACGAGAACTCTAAGTCAGACAGAACCTGAAATATCTGACTGGTAATAGCAGTTAACAGGCTTGGATGGGGACCACTGCTTTGAAGTCAGATATCTACGGTTCCCATGGGCCGATTTTTTTAATTCTTGTACCTCTGGAAAGAGGGGACCCTCAGCTTTCAGCATCCTAAGACTCCTGGGGGGGTTTCTGGGTACTCTGAACCCCCCTGCGTGCGCTACTGAAACATCCGCAGATACCAGTAAAGGTCTTTCCAGACTGTAAAGAGTCCACGAGGACCTGCACACTGTGGATCTGATAAATCTTTATATGGAAAAACAACAACCTTTTTTGTATATAAATCACCACCTACAATGTCAGTATGTACACTAAAACTTCTCGACTTGCCAACCCTTACCCTCCCCCTTTTTTTAAGTTACATTTTTAATTATCATTTTTTTATATTATGGCTCTATCTATCTCGCCACTTAGAGATTGTATACTCCGATGAAGTCTAGCTGACGAAACGTGTTGGGTTTCTGATGAACACTATATGGAAATTTGTGTTTCAATTGAACCGTTTATGAAAAACTGACCTCTAAGTTGCTGGATTGTACGCTGCTGTAAAGAATCTCATGTGAACATAATTTTAAAATAATATTTTTATTAAAAATTGTTTAAAACTATTGTAATCACTGACTATTAAGTCACCCATAAAAGATATGTGGGCGCTGGTGGGGGCATTTATATTGCACACTCTATATACTCTTTCTTGCATATATATATATATATATATATATATATATATATATATATATATATATGGTACTTGTTTCCTAGCACGGCCACACCGATTTACATCGGGGTGGTCGTGTCGGAAAAATCGGGTCGATTGCATCGCATGCGATTTGGTCGCATGCGATGCGATCGACGCGACCGACCGATTTTGGACCCGATTTTTTTTTTTAATGAAATGTAAATCGGGTCCCTGGGACCCGATTTTACATTGGATTCAATGTAAAATATTCCCAACCCCCCAAATTTAACGGCGTACACCGCACCCCACGATAGACGCCAACCCGAAGCGTGGCGAGCGCAGCGAGCCCGCGAGGGGCGGCGGTGCGCGTCCTCCGACCTTTTCATTCCCCTACTATCCACGTCGGCGTGGAGTTGAGAATAGAATAGTGTCTCACCCACACGCTTTGATAAAGGAGCGAAAGCTCCGAAACGTCAGCAGCTTGTATCTTTGAATACACATTTCTTTTACCAAGACCTCTGAGTGCCGTTGTCTTATTCCTACTATATATATATATATATATATATATATATATATATATATATATATATATGGGGAGCAGACTCTCTTTTCGCGCCACTAATTTTTGTAATGACTTTGTAGGGGCTGCTGTACTCACATGGACCCCTGTTGGATGGGGACAAGGAGAATGTGGATGGCAGTTGTGGGTTGGCGCCCCTTAGTGAGACCTTTGATAATTAGATCAATAAAGCCTTTAGTCAGAATTCCATACACATGCAAGTAAAGTCCAATGATTCGTATACATTTATTAAAAAGTCTCTGGTTCCACACTACAATGGTGGTTAGATCAGACCATAAAAAGTTCATAAAAAGTTCAGTGGTATATTTCACAATAGCTCTATAGGGGATCGTCTATAGAGCTATTGTGAAATATACCACTGAACTTTTTATGGTCTGATCTAACCACCATTGTAGTGTGGAACCAGAGACTTTTTAATAAATTTATAAGAATCATTGGACTTTACTTGCATGTGTATGGAATTCTGACTAAAGGCTTTATTGATCTAATTATCAAAGGTCTCACTAAGGGGCGCCAACCCACAACTGCCATCCATATATATATATATATATATATATATATATATGCAATCTGTTGTTGCTGGTCTCCAGTCCCTACTATATATATATATATATATATATATATATATATATACATACATATATATATATATATATATATATATATATATATAGATGCAGCTGCTCCCTTAGGCTCTTGAATTTGAGCTTTAGGAAAAAAGAGAGTGAACTTCATCAGTGAAGTTTCAAGGCCATTCGGCCTTTTCATCAGGATGCCGTCCAAAGTGCAGTTAGTGCTGTGCAAAACAAAGATCTGAGCTGCAGCTCTTTTACCTGGTTATATGGCTTGTGCGTGTCCGTGTGTCTCTGCTTCCCCGGCGTCTGACGGAGCCGTGCTTCCGGGTGCCTCGTCTACTCCCCCTCCGTGCGGTTGTTGCCTAGCAACCCAGGACACTTCAGGTTCCGTTGTGCTTAAAGGGTGAGAGGAACAATAAATAAGACCAACATCAAATAGTTGGATACGTGTAATGAAACATGTGAAAACGTATATAAGTTGCATAGTGCTTGCCAAGCCATATAAGTGCGTATTTGTGCGTGTGTATAAGTACAGAATTAAAATGTTTAAAAAACGCTCTCTGTGCTGTGCCTGTACAAATACGCACTTTTATGGCTTGGCAACTTATATACGTTTTCACATGTTTCATTACACGTATCCAACTATAGATGGAGACGGACTTATTGTTGCTGGCGAACCGCCAGCAGCATGTTGCTGGTGATCCATCTGACTGAGACGAGCGTGCGTCCCCCACGCACGCGCGTCTCAGTATCCGGGCGGCGGGGCGGCGAGGCGGACGCAATACTGTCCGCCTCCCGCTCGAGGGGGCTGGGGGGGACTCGAGGACACTGCGGGGGGGTGCGGTCGCCCGGTGTGGGCACCGGGCGACCGAGGGCAGCACCGTCAGAAGGGGACGCCCTCGCACCTCGCCATCCCTTGCAAAGATGAATCCCGCTACATCTGTATTTGATGTTGGTCTTATTTATTGTTCCTCTCACCCTTTAAGCGCAACGGAACCTGAAGCGTCCTGGGTTGCTAGGCAACAACCGCACGGAGGGGGAGTAGCCGAGGCACCCGGAAGCACGGCTCCGTCAGACGCCGGGGAAGCAGAGACACACGGACACGCACAAGCCATATAACTAGGTAAGAGAGCTGCAGCTCAGATCTTTGTTTTGCACAGCACTAACTGCACTTTGGACGGCATCCTGATGAAAAGGCCAAATGGCCTTGAAACATCGCTGTTGATGTCCATAACTTTCACCATGAACTTATAAAACTTTTTTCGCTACTATACTAAATCCTTGGAGTGCCATCTCTTTTTTCCTAAAGCTCAAATTCAAGAGCCTAAGGGAACAGCTGCATCTATCCATAATACTGGGAAGGCACCAAGGTAGCTGCTTCTTCGTCCGGAGTGCCGAACGGACCAATCTTATATATATATATATATATATATATATATATATATATACATATAATGCACATGGAAGCGAACCTCCAACAGACTTATTACTTGTGAAAAAAGACTGACTTTATTAGTCCTACGCTGTTACAGGCTGACACCTGTCTTCAGGGACACAAAGTGAACAAAGGCACAAATACAGATATAAATACACAAGACCGATGACATAATCCCCAGCCCCACAGCAAGCCTTATTAGCTGAAGACAATAGCGCACGGGACGCTGGACGCCAGAGATTACCGGAGATCACTCACATGTGAGGGCAGGAAGGAACCCCGTCCTTCTGCCACCCACTGATGACGTTTGCGGCTCACAGTGCGGTCCAGCCACCGGATATGCTTCATACAGCAGTGTTTGGTATAAGAAACCATCTGAGGTTGTTGCTGTAATTATATAAAAGAGAAATAAACACCAAAATAAATCAATAAACATTGCATAAGTTATACTATATATCAATAAATATGGGAAATAGCATAAAAAAGGTTTTCTTAGCAGTCAATATAGATACAGTAAAAAATACATAAAACATCTTATAGCACCACAAGCTTGGGAGCACTCTACAACACGATAAAGAACATTAAAGGAAAGGAGCTAACTCATAATTGTCATTTAAGCCATTGGGTGTCAGGGTACCCAATTCGTATATCCAATACATTTCCCATCTAGACAACAAATTCTCTCTAGCCCCTCCTCGGGGACCCAGTGTAACATGTTCTAATACTTAAAACTCAGACCTTCTGTACTACTTCCATGAAATCTTTTAAAATGTCTGGGGATAGTATGACTTTCTACTTTGTTTTTAATTCCCCTTACATGTTCCTGTATTCCTGATTTTTAGATTGCGTTTTGTTTTCCCTACATACTGTACTTGAGGTCGCATCCACACTCAAGCATGTAGACTACCCAACATGTATTGCAATTAACCAGGCTTTTCCATTTAAAAGATTTTGTACCATTAAAATTACTAAAATTCTTACAGTCTGAATGTGCAAATTTACAAATATTACACTTATAAAATCCTTTTATTTGAGCCCAAGGATTTGGCCCTTCCATCTTCTTCTTTGAAGAATACTGGGTGCTACATTGTCCTTAAGGTTCTTAGCTTTTTTAAAGACAATATCCGGTCTAGTCTGCAAAATTTTATTCAGAACTGAGTGTAAGATGTTAGAATTTTTTTGATGTTTTGTTCCTGACAATTGTAGGTGGTGATGAAATTGATCCTATCCTTTCTAACATCCTTTACTAAATCTTTTTGGTCCATGCTCTTTATTTTCTCCACTGCTTCTTCTAGGATTTCTTCCATATACTCCCTTTCCACAAATCTTCTATATATTTCTATTTGCTCATCACAATCTGCAACCTCTGTGCAGTTTCTTTTTATTCTTGAAAACTGTGAAAGAGGAGTATTTGTTTTCCACTGTCTTTTATGGTTGCTCCTGAAATGGACATAGGAGTTTGCATCTACCGTTTTCACAAAGTTTTTTGTAGTAATTCGATTACCGTCACTGCTCAAAATCATATCCAAGTATTCGACTTTATCCTTACTTATTTTGTAGATGAAAAATAGATTGTACTCATTATCTTTCAATATTCTCATAAACGATTCAAAATCTTCTTTAGTTCCGCTCCATATTATCAGGATGTCGTAGATATATTTTTTAAAAAGAACTATGCAATCTAAAAAGGGGTTATTGTTATAAATATTATTTTCTTCCCAGCTCCCCATATGTAAATGGGCGAAGCTGGGTATATATATAAGTCGTCAACAAGTCATCGTCACTCCGGGTCTGGTACAAAACGTGATTTTAGTGAGGGTCAATGCTGTTTCGGGCTCCGCCCGTCATCTGGACACTTACAGTTAAAGACAATCAAGTGCAATTTATACATACCAACTGTGTGCGCTCTCCCCGCTGCCGCTCGGTGCACCGCCCGGGTCCCACTGTGACGCGACGCCAGACTGTGTGACGCCGATGGCTGCAGGGGGCAAAAGTGTCATCTAGTGACATATTTAAACTATGGTATCAACAAGCCTCATTATCAGAATAAAAAATACATAATAACATGAATTTCAAAATTCAAATCAATATATATATTGCGGTGCAACTTTTTACCAGCAGGTGGCAGTGTTATATAATTATATGTATATATGTCTCTATCTACTACATAAAGAGTGTACAATTTTTCAAGTGAATATGTATTTATTAAGAACAACAAGTTACCTATGGCACTTTGTAAATGCCCTAAAGCTCATGAGATTTAGAAACGTTAGAAATAGAATTAAAACAGTGATTTTTATTTAGGAAAATGAAATTGTCAGGAATTAAAAACTCTGTGGATATAAAAAGCTATTTAGTTTTCATCTGCGATATGATTTCTATACTTTTTTGGAACATAATTGATGGGCAAAAGAGTGTTTTATAAAAAGCAACTGTAGTTAATGGTCTCATTGAGGCCCCCTGGATTAACTGTGTTCAGTTTCCAGATCCATTTGGTTTCTAAATGAAGCAGCTGGTTATCTCGATCTCCTCCCCTTAAGGACGGGGGTACATGATCTATCATGCGGTACCGTAGATTTGCCATGCTGTGTCTCGCCACTGAAAAGTGGCGGGCCACTGCCTGTTCACTAGATCCGGTTAGCAAGGCTGCTCGATTGGCTGTCCTATGCTGTGCCATCCTTTCTTTAAACTGTCTCGCTGTCTTACCCACGTAATGGGTATGGACAAGACACCAAGTACACAACATATTTTGAACTGCATGACAGAGAATAACGGATTTTGAAGGGTTTTCCCGTGTATTGGTGCCTGAATTGGTCTCCTGTCACCATATAGTTGCAAGTTTCACATCCGGTGCACTTATAGCAGCCGGCTTTCCTGCTCAAAAAGTGCTCAGTGCTATTACTTTTGAAACCACTATAATCGGTCCTCACCACTAGGTCTCGGATACTCGGGCCTCTTTTGTAGCTCGGCATTAATCCTACTTTGTGTAAACTCTTGAGATCAGGGTCAGTATTGACAATAGGCCACAGAGATTTTACTTTTGAAACTAATTGTGGAGTTTCCATGGAATATTGTGTCACCCATGTGACCGAGTTGGCATTCTGTTTAGTTGGTTTGATCCTATTTTGAAGCAAATCTTGTCGTGCCTTTTGGCAGGCCCTGTTTTTAGCTTTGTTTAGATCATTGAGGAGATAACCCCTTTCAAAAAAAAATGTGTATCTCCTCCAGCTGCCTATTTCATGTCTGTATATAGCTATTGATCCAACAGACTCTGAGAAATTGGTAGTAGGGTAAACCTGATTTAGTGTGGATGGGATGAAAGCTGTTATAGTATAACTTGTTGTTCCGATCCGTGGGTTTTGTGAACAGCTCTGTTTCAATAATACCATCCTCAAATTTGATCTGTACATCTAAAAAGTTTATTGTCTTATTATTGATGTTGTATGTAAACTTAACCGGGTCAGGTGTGGCATTGTTTTCTGTCAGAAAGTTACTCAGTGTCTTTTGTGGACCCGTCCAGAGTATCAGCACGTCATCTATGTATCTAAGATACAAATAGATGTGTTGCTGTATGTCAGGCCCCCCAAAAAATAGTTTATTTTCTACCATATGCATTAATGCGTTGGCATAGACAGGTGCAGCGGCAGAACCCATTGCACACCACCTACTTTGGTTAAAATACTTTCCATCATGCAAAAACAATTATGGGTCAAAGTGAAAATTAGAAGGCTTAATAAGAATTCAATGTCTGGCCCAACATACTTGTCATGGTCTGTGATCAACATCCTGACCGTATCTATACCTGACTGATGCAGTATACAAGAATACAGATTACAAACATCTATGCAAGCCATGCTAAAATTTTCTGGGACCTGTATAATGTCCTCTAATCTTTGTAGTAACATTGTAGTGTCCTTAAAGTATGTATCAGTAGCCTGCACACATGGCTGCAAGAAGTGGTCTATATACACCGCTAAAGGCTCGCACAGAGACCCACGACCAGAAATGATAGGTCTGCCCGGAGTTCTCTGTGCGTCCTTGTGTATTTTCGGCAGTGTCTAAAAAAGAGGTAATTTGGGTGATTGTTTTAGTAAACATCTTTTCAAGTCAGCCATGATGATTTGCTGATTCTCCGCTCTTGTTAGAATTGTCTTCAAATCCTCTATATACCGTGGTGTGGGGTCTTTGGTTAAACGGCAATAGGTGTCACAGTCAGACAATTGTTGGTCCCATTCTTCTCGATATGCTCCAATGTCTTGTATGACAATGGATCCCCCCTTATCAGCTCCTCTTATTATGATGTCCTTCCATGAGCCTAGGTTCTTCAAGGCCTCTCTTTCTTCCTTAGTAATGTTGGCTTGTTGGAATTTTTTAGTATTAGATCTGATAGAGTCCATCATCCGTGAAAAGGTCTTGAGTCCCGGGTTAAAGGTTTGAGGGTCAAACACACTCTTAGGGCCGAAGTGTTCACGTAAGCGCAATTTGCGCTGAAATTTGTAATTATCCACTTTCTGTTGGAAAATGGCCTATTGTTTGGTGGCAACGAAGCTCAACCCTCTACTTAATATGCATGATTCAATCTCTGTGAGAGGAGCTTTGGATAGGTTGAAGATAAGATTTAACGACCCCTGGGGGGTTTTCGCTGGGATCCCCCTTTGGTTCTGGTGACCTCTCCGGGTACGTTTGTGAGACTTGATGTATTCAGAATGTTTACCCTCGAGCGGGTGTCTACCCCTAAATGGACAATTGGACGCTTGTTCCTTCTCCTAGTTGGTCCCTGAGTCTCGTTTTCACTCGCTGAGGTGCATTGAATATCCCTGGTTTGAGTCAACTGCCCGTCTTTCCCGTATATACTCTATCAGCTCTAATACTAAAAAAGTCCAACATGCCAACATTACTAAGGAAGAAAGAGAGTCCTTGAAGAACCTAGGCTCAAGGAAGTACATCATAATCAGAGGAGCTGATAAAGGGGGATCCATTGTCATACAAGACATTGGAGCATATCGAGAAGAATGTGACCAACAATTGTCTGAATGTGACACGTATTGCCGTTTAACCAAAGACCCCACACCATGGTATATAGAGTATTTGAAGACAATTCTAACAAGAGAGGAGAATCAGCAAATCATCATGGCTGACTTGAAAATATGTTTACTAAAACAATCACCCAAATTACCTCTTTTTTAGACACTGCTGAAAATACACAAAGATGCACAGAGACCCCCGAGCAGACCTATCATTTCTGCTCGTGGGTCTCAGTGCGAGCCTTTAGCGGTGTATATAGACCACTTCTTGCAGCCATGTGTGCATTCTACTGATACATACCTTAAGGACACTACAATGTTACTACAAAGATTAGAGGACATTACACAGGTCCCAGAAAATCTTAGCCTGGCTTGCATAGATGATTGTAATCTGTATACTTATATACCGCATCAGTCAGGTATAGATGCAGCCAGGTTGTTGATCACAGACAATGACAAGTATATTGGGCCAGCCACGAATTCTTTTTAAGCCTTCTAATTGTTCACTTTGACCCATAATTGTTTCTTGCATGATGGAAAATATTTGAACCAACGTAGGTGGTGTGCAATGGGTTCTGCCGCTGCACCTGTCTACGCCAACGCATTTATGCATATGGTAGAAAATAAACTATTTTTTTCTGGGCCTGACATACAGCAACACATCTATTTATATCTTAGATACATAGATGACGTGCTGATACTCTGGACGGGTCCACAAAAGACACTGAGTAACTTTCTGACAGAGCACAATGCTACACCTGACCCAGTTAAGTTTACATACAACATCAATAATAAGACAATAAACTTTTTAGATGTACAGATCAAAATTGAGGATGGTAGGATTGAAACAGTGCTGTTCACGAAACCCACGGATCGGAACAACATGTTACATTATAACAGCTTTCATCCCATCCAGACTAAATCAGGTTTACCCTACTCCCAAAAGTAAAATCTCTGTGGCCTATTGTTAATACAGACCCTGATCTCAAGAGTTTACACAAAATAGGATTAATGCCATCTGCGTCACACAGCCTGGCGTCATGTCACTTCTGGCACACAAACCGGAAGTCACAGCGAGACCCGGATGGTGCACCGAGCGGCAGCGGAGAGAGCGCACACAGTTGGTTTGTATAAATTGCACTTGATTGTCTTTCACTGTAAGTGTCCTGATGATGGGCGGAGCCCGAAACAGCGTTAACCCTCAGTAAAATCACGTTTTGTACCAGACCCGGAGTGACGGTGACTTATTGACGACTTACATACAGTGGGGTAACACCCTTCAAATGAGCACCCGGGAAAGTAATGCTTGCTGCCCCTGACAGCGCAGGAGTGCCGGGCTTCCTTCTGAAGAAACCGTTGCTGCTAATAACGGAGAAACGCGTCAATGGTGGGGGAGCATTGTACCCCTGTATCCGCTCCAATTGAAATTGACCGACACCTGTCAGTCTCCCCAAAAGGAGTGTCCACTGCGCCTTTTACCTGGCACAGCTGCAATTGCAATCAGAGGCTTCCATCAGGCTGAGTATATCTCAAAATTGCTGATCTTTCACTACCGGCTCGCTCCCCACAATAAGACTCTAGCCAGCTGTATGTCATCGGACAACAGCGCAGGATGGGTAGAGCGCTAGCCAGGGTGACATCCCATCTCCACAATCCGGTGGAACCGCAACATCAACCTGCGTCTGTATCAGCTCTCTCCCCGCTGAAATATCACAAACTGTCGCCTGTCACTATACAGGAGCGGTGCGGGTGAGATAGAGCTGCCGGAATACCATCGGCCTCTGCCGGGGACGCTACAAGTAAAAGGTTGTATCAATCACTCTCCCCAACATTGGGGTTTTTATGCATTCTATATCTGTTTTCCGTCTATTGCTGTGGACAATATAATCCCAAACATTCTCCCTCAATACGGGGCATTTTGCACCTTATTACCGCTGTTTGAAAAAACTACAGCTGGGACATTAACTCCACAACCAACCCGGTTCTAAGTTTGGAAATTGAACTGTGATTGCTAAACTGATTTATTTCTTTTAAAGTGGCAGTGTGATCTATATTGAATGTATATGGAGTCGGATACTACTATATTAGTCCTAGATAGATTGTATCAATGAGAAATATCAAATATTATGTAATTTTAATACTGTGTAATTTTATTGTGTTTTCTTTATTTATTTTTATTAAAAACTCTGAATTGGTAGTTCAAGTGTGTGGCGCTCTCTCATTATACCTGTAAACCTTATTTGAAGTGTATAGTTAAATATTTTTATTTTCATTCCCACATTGTTTGATTAACATTTGGGTAACGCTTACTTTTAGAACACAATTTAAAATTGTTTGTGAATATTTTGGTTCTTGGTGATAGTTCCAGGTGTTTCTAAATAGCTGCAACCTATAAATGAAGCGCAATAAGTAGACAAAACTTCTTCTTGATATACGTCATCCCCACATTGTTGCCTGGCAACTGAGTGGGACGCCGTCCCCGGCCACAGGACCAATCTCCCGATGTCGGGGAACTGCGGGGATACCTCATACCCCAGGCGAATGCCACAATGCCAGTTATAACATGAGAACGGTAACTGAGCTATAAGTAAGAGAGAAAAAAATGATGAAAACTGCACCCGCAGGTGTAAACGGGGCCAAAGGATATATTACACGGGCACGGTATACAGTAAGAGGTGAAATGCCAATGAATATGGGTCACAAAAAGATTCCCCAATTAAAGCGTTCATTGAGTCCATGCAGTCTTATGGTCTGTAGCAGATAGATCCATTTGGACTCCAGTTTCAGCAACTGTCCATCCCTATCGCCACCACGCAACAAGGCAGGGACATGGTCTATCATAATAAATTTGATATCACTGATGGTATGTCCTGCTTCCAGCCAATGTCTGGCCACTGGTTGGTCTGATTTTTTGGATTGTATGGCACTGTTAATTGCTGATCTATGGAGTGCCATGCGCTCCCTAATAGTCCTTATGGTTTTACCCACATAGTGTAGGTGATACGGGCAGAATAGTACATAAATAACATGGGTGGTGAGACACGTCAGCACATGTCTAATGGTAAAAGTTTTATCCATATGAGGGTGCTTGAATGACTTGCATAAAACCAAGTTTTTGCATGTTGTACACTTGAGGCAACGATAACAGCCTAGAGGTTTTTGTAGAAAGTTCTTATTATGGGTAGACACTATGGTGTCGAATCCAGTAATAACAGTGTGCATAACAGCATCATTAATATTGCGACCTCTTGTGTAACATGAAAGCGGCCTCACTGCGTAGAAACAAGGTAGATTGGGGTCCGTTTTGACAATGGGCCACAGAGCTTTGGTTGCTCTCTGCACTACGGGGCTGGACATAGCAAACTGCTGTTTCCATGGCAAAACTTTGGTGGTTGATTTAGCAGTGGGTGTAAGTAATTGCGATCTTGGAATAGCCAACGCTTCAGATTGTATTTGTTTCAGCGTTTTTAGATCATATACACGTTGTTTAAAGCAGTTAACCACTCTATTGGTGCCTTCAATGGCCGCCTGTGATGTGTTGGATATCCGTGCTACTTGCATGATATGGGATTTAGGTAAACCCATTTTCAGGGGTTTAGGGTGGTGGCTCGAGGCTAACAACAGTGTATTGCGGTCAGTTTGCTTGGTATAAACCTCAGTATAAATGTGGGCATCCTTGATGGATATTAATACATCCAAGTAATTGATGGTTGTCACGCTAGCAGTAGCACCAGCTGGAGTGTAACGGATGCTAGGTGCCTTGATGTAAGGTTTTGGCATAGACGACAGAAGGGAGGGATGCAATTGGATAAAAGAAAAACAGTTTTAATAAAGATACTGCGATACAGAAGATGAACTGTGGCACCAAGGTAATACTGAAGATATGAAATAACCATGTAAATGATATATAAAACTTATTGTAAAGTTCGTAGTGGATGGATAACGAGGTTGAAAGCTGAAGATGACTTGAAGTGTAGATTTAAAGAATAAACGTAAACTTGAATAGTTGATTTGAAGGATTTACTTGAATTGATGATTAAATTGAAGATTGAATGATTGAATGAAAGATTGGATGATTGAATGGTTGAACGACTGGATGATTGGACGATTGGATGGTTGGATGATTGGGTGATTGGATAGTTGGATGATTGGAAGATTGGAAGATTGGATGGTTGATAGGATGAATCCGGGAAGTATTGCAGCGGGCCTGAGTAGCTGTGACCAGGGAGAGTTGCAGTGGAAGTAACCGTCAGGTGAGGAAAGGGAGATCCCCTTTGGGGGGCTAACCTTGTCTGGACCGTAGAGGCGGCAGCAGGGTTCTGCAGGTAGATGTCTTCACAGCAGGCGAGCAGGAGTGGATTCAGTCTGGATATAGCTGACAGGCAGCAGCGTTTCAGCAGGAGTGGGAGTCAGATGCCTAGGGAAAGGACATCATTGTACTGACTGACTGTTTGGCCCAGCTGGTCAGTATTTAAAAGGAGAGCTGCACTGTAATTGGCTGAAGGTAATTGGTAGTGCAGCCTGGTTGGAGAAACCAACAAGATGGCCGCCACCAGGGAAGACGATAGGTTTCAGAACCAGGAAGTGTGTGCAGTACACTCCAGGCAGCGTGTCCAGCAAGGCCCAGGCAGAGTTCACAGCATCATGGTGCCTCATTGTGGGAGGCATGGGTGGCAGACATGGTGGTCGTGACAGTACCCCCTCCTTTACGAGTGGCCCCAGGACACTCCTTAGGCTTAGCTGGACATTTCCTGTGAAAATTTTGATTAGTTTGGGTGCGTGTACCTCTGTGGCATTGGTCCAAGATCTCTCTTCTGGGCCATATCCTTTCCAGTCGATCAGGTACTGGAGTCTCTTGTACCTTATACGAGAGTCCAGGATGCGAGCCACTTCATATTCCACGCCCCTGTGAGTAAAGACTTTAGGAGATTTGGGGAGACTTGCATGATATTTGTTTAGAATCAATGGTTTGAGTAAGGAGACATGAAAAGAGTTGGGAACCCTTAAATAATTAGGTAATTTTAATTTGTAGGCAACCGGGTTGATGATCTGCATGATTGGAAACCGATGAACCGCGGTGCAAACTTCATTGAGGGGACCCGAAGGTGAAGATTCCGTGTGGACAGCCATACCTTATCACCTACTTTTAAATTTGGAACTGCTCTTCTTCTTTTATCTGCAAATTTTTTGTACCTTTGAGAGGCGCTGACCAAGGATTTCCTGACCTTTCTCCAGTGGTGATGCAGTTGCTGGAGAGTCAAGGTTACCACTGGCACAGATGTCGAAGGAAGCCGCTGGAAATCAGGAACCTTGGGATGGAAACCATAGTTAATAAAGAAAGGAGTAGAAGAAGCAGACGAGTGATACTGATTGTTATGGCCAAACTCGGCCCATGGCAATACCTCAACCCAATGATCTTGAGAAGAGGACACATGTAAACGTAAAAATGTTTCTACATCCTGATTGACTCTTTCCGTTTGGCCATTAGATTGTGGATGATAGGCTGTACTAAAGTTGAGTTGAATCTTGAGGACTTTACACAATGCTCTCCAGAATTTGGCCACAAACTGAACCCCTCGATCAGACACAATCTCTTCGGGTAGTCCATGGACTCTGAAGATCTCTTTTATAAACAAATCAGCAAGCTTGGGAACTGAAGGTAACCCCTTCAGAGGTATGAAATGTGCCATTTTCGAGAATCGATCGATAACCACCCATATGGTACTATAACCATCTGAGGATGGTAGATCTGTGATGAAGTCCATCGACAAATGAGTCCACGGTCAGCCTTGGGATTGAGAGTGGCCTCAACTATTGGCGCTAGATTAGATGACTTATGTTGGGCACAATGAGGACAGGATGCAATATACTCTTGCACATCCTTTATTAAAGCAGGCCACCAATATTTTCGGGGCAATAATTCATAGGTCTTTTGAACCCCTGGGTGCCCGGAGAATTTTGAATCGTGAGCCCACCGCAAGACTTGACTCCTTGAATTAGGTCTGACAAACATTTTACCTGGAGGCACCGATACTTGCACTGTGGTAGCAGCAAAGGCACTTGGATCCAGAATTGGACTTCCTTCAAAGGATCTGGACTCCTCCTCTGTTTCCCATGACCTAGAATGAGCATCTGTTTTGCAGTTCTTTACTCCTGGAGAGAAAGACAACTTATAATTAAATCTGGCAAAGAATAATGCCCATCTGGCCTGCCGAGGATTAAGACATTGTGCATTTTTTAGATAAAGCAAATTTTTATGATCGGTAACAACATTAATAATGTGAACTGCCCCCTCCAATAAATAACGCCATTCTTCTAGTGCCATCTTGATGGCCAATAATTCCTGATCCCCTATGGCATAATTTTGTTCAGCCGATGAGAATCTTTTTGAGAAAAACCCACAGGGGTGTAACTGTACATCACTCTTTGCCTGGGAAAGTACAGCTCCTACACCGATGGAAGAGGCGTCAACCTCCAATGTAAAAGGCAAAGTGACGTCTGGTTGGACCAGCACTGGTGCTGTGATGAATTTTCTCTTGAGAGTGATAAAAGCCTTGGAAGCTTCAGGATTCCATTTAGAGGGTTTGGCACCTTTACGAGTGAGCGCAGTGATGGGGGCAACAATTGTAGAAAATCCTTTGATAAATTTTCTGTAATAGTTCGCAAATCTGAGGAACCTTTGGACCCCTCGGAGAGTATGAGGCTGAGGCCATGACTGAATTGCCTCTACTTTGGCTGGATCCATTTCTAGACCAGAGCCTGACACGATATATCCCAGGAAGGGTATAGAAGGCACCTCGAAAATGCATTTCTCCAACTTACAGAAGAGAAGATTTTTTCTAAGGCGTGACAGTACCTCTCTGACGAGTTCTTGATGCTCCTGATGACTGTTGGAAAATATAAGAATATCGTCAAGATAAACCACAACATGTTTATACAGAAGGTCTCTAAATAGCTCATTCATATAGGACTGGAAAAGTGCGGGAGCATTACTCAACCAAAAAAAGGCATAACGAGATACTCATAATGTCCATCTCTAGTATGGAAGGCAGTTTTCCCGGATGCGGATAAGATTGTAGGCTCCGCGTAGGTCTAGCTTAGTAAAGATGGTGGCTCCCTTAATACGATCGAACAATTCTGTAATAAGTAGCAGTGGGTAACGATTCTTAATGGTGATTTCATTCAGGCCACGGTAATCCATACAAGGCCGCAACCCTCCATCTTTTTTCTTAACGAAGAAAAACCCAGCCCCAGCAGGAGAGGATGAAGGACGAATGAACCCTTTGGCGAGGTTTTCTTTTATGTACTCTGACATTGCTTGTGTCTCTTGCACGGACAATGGGTATGTATGGCCTTGTGGAGGATTTTTGCCTGGTAGCAATTCGATGGGACAGTCCCATGGACGATGAGGAGGTAATTGGTCAGTAGCTTTCTTGCAGAATACGTCAGCGAAGTCTCTATATGAGGTAGGTAACCCTTCTGGGATATGGAGGGTGACTTGACGGGATGGTGTCACCATTTTAAGGCAGGACTTGGTGCAGGATGCACCCCACGCCAAGACCTGGGACGAGGCCCAATCGATACTAGGGTTATGGGCACGTAACCAGGGGAGGCCAGAAACAATTGGGTATGTTGACTTGGGTATGACAAGAAACTGTATTTTTTCTACATGCAACAGACCGATTTTTAGGGTTAAAGGTTGGGTTTGCAAAGTAACAGTCTCACCTAATATACGACTCCCATCCACAGCTGTTAGATATACTGGACGCTGTAGGGGAACAGTAGGTAATTGCCAACGTTTGATGACATCAGCCGTGATGAAACTTTCCACTACTCCTAAGTCCAGGTGTGCTGGTAAATGTCGGAGCTGTTGTTTGACTTGTAGTGATACTTGAAAAATAAAGTCTTTAGTATTTGGAGAGGTACTGTAGTAACAACTCCTAACCTGCCCTCTCTCTTGCAGGTTAGGTTCTGGCATTTCCCGGGCTCTTGGGACAAGAAACCACGGAATGCTGAGGATCAGTGCAATAGAGACAGAGATGTTTATCATGCCGACGTCTTCTTTCGGCTGAGTACAACTTGAAACGGTTAACCTGCATAGGTTCTTCCGTCGGTAGTGGCGGAGTTTTGGGTATAGGTAGATGCCGACTAGGAGATGCTTGACTTTTCTCTTGATGTCTCTCTCTCTGAGTCGTAGGTCGATCTTAGTGCATAAGGAGATTAGATCCTCCAACTTGGAAGGCAGGTCTCTATTCACTAGTTCGTCTTTAATTTTATCGGTGATGCCATTCAGGAAGGCTGCGAGGAAAGCCTCCTCGTTCCATGCTAGCTCAGCTGCCAGAATTTGAAACTGGATAAGGTATTGACCCACTGTCCTGGAATCTTTACGTAGGCGTAGTATCTCAGTGGCAGCAGAACTAATTCGACCTGGCTCATCAAAGATAATTTTAAAAGTACTGATAAATCGAGCATAGTCTGACAGCAGTGGATCTGCTTTTTCCCATAAGGGAGATGCCCAATTGAGGGCTGGGCCAGTAAGTAGCGATATAACATAGGCAACCTTTGTCGGGTCTGTAGGGAAATATGAGGATTGGAGTTCAAAATGAATTTCGAATTGATTTATGAAACCCCTGCAGTTTTGGGGATTGCCGTCGAATTTGGTTGGAGTAGATAACTGGAGATGAGCTGTGACTCCTGTCGTTGAAACTGTGGGTCTGGGCGATGGCGCTGGAGTAGGAGTTGACCCTTGGTCTGTATATTGTTTAGTCTTTTAGACAGGTCCTGGAGGGCATGAAAGACCTGCTCCTGGGCAGTTTCCTCGTGATCCAGGCGGGCCGCAAGTTGTTGAACAGGGGCAGTTCCTCGCTCCTGACCTGATGCTGGAGCCATGGAGTCAGTACAAACTGTCATGCTAGCAGTAGCACCAGCTGCAGCGTAACGGAGGCTAGGTGCCTTGATGTAAGGTTTTTGCATAGACGACAGAAGGGAGGGATGCAATTGGATAAAAGAAAACCAGTTTTAATAAAGATACTGTGATACAGAAGATGAACTGTGGCACCAAGGTAATACTGAAGATATGAAATAACCAGAGTCAATGATATATAAAACTTATTGTAAAGGTCGTAGTGGATGGAAAACAAGGTTGAAAGCTGAAGATGACTTGAAGTGTAGATTTGAAGAATAAATGTAAACTTGAATAGTTGATTTGAAGGATTTACTTGAAGAGATGATTGATTGAATTGAAGATTGAGTGATTGAATGAAAGATTGGATGATTGAATGGTTGAACGATTGGATGATTGGGCAATTGGACGGTTGGATGATTGGGCAATTGGACGGTTGGACGATTGGGTGATTGGATGATTGGATGGTTGGATGATTGGAAGATTGGAAGATTGGATGGTTGATAGGATGAATCTGGGAAGTATTGCAGCAGGCCTGAGTAGCTGTGACCAGGGAGAGTTGCAGTGGAAGTAACCATCAGGTGAGGAAAGGGTGATCCCCTTTGGGGGGGCTAACCTTGTCCGGACCGTAGAGGCGGCAGCAGGGTTCTGCAGGTAGATGGTATTCACAGCAGGTGAGCAGGAGTGGATTCAGTCTGGATATAGCTGACAGGCAGCAGCGCTTTCAGCAGGAGTGGGAATCAGATGCCTAGGGAAAGGACATCATTGTACTGACTGACTGTTTGGCCCAGCTGGTCAGTATTTAAAAGGAGAGCTGTAATTGGCTGAAGGCCCACCGCCAGGGAAGGTAACAGGTTTCAGAACCAGGAAGTGTGTGCAGTACACTCCAGGCAGCGTGTCCAGCAAGGCCCAGGCAGAGTTCACAGCATCATGGCGCCTCAGTGTGGGAGGCATGGGTGGCAGACATGGTGGTCGTGACAATGGTTTCACGTTGAATGTTAATGGTGTATTTGATTGGGGACTGGCTACTGTTGATGTTAGATACATATTCCTCTAATACATCGGTGGGACCAGTCCATAGCAGGAAAAGGTCATCAATGAACCTGACGTCAATATATGTTGATTGATGGTGCTATTGTGAAGAAACTTCTCTTTTTCTTCACTGAACATGTATATATTGGCAAAGCTTGGAGCTACTGGGCTCCCCCATTGCACACCCACTGGTCTGTTGGAAATAGTTGCCATTGTATAAGAAATAATTGCATTCCAAGGAGAGTGTGAGTAGTTCCAGAAATAACTCATGCTCCATTTCAGTGATATTATTTTCTCTGAGAAATTTGGCCACCATGGCAACTCCCGGGGACTGCAGGCAACTCCCGGGGACTGCAGGCTTAAATGCATTGATCAATTCATGAACCAAATCTCCACTATTTATTATCAGTTAATTTAGTGTGTGCAGAGCCCCTACAATGTCTGTTTAAACAATGTGGTCAAAAGACATAGGCACCCCAAAACTAGGAAAGGTGAGTGCCGATGTTTAGTGTATATATTGTTTATTATATTATTTTTTTTAATTAGTCTTATTGTGGTCACATTCTCTGATGCACCCTGTTTTAACCTATAGTGCATAGCTTATGTTAACCAGTTCCCTAGATGATTAGTGACAGGTGTGTTGGTAACTGCTCACCTATAAAAGCAAAGTCTGCTGTGAGCTTTAGACCAGATAGCATGGCAGGAATCAAATATTGATGTGATAGCTATGTGTATTGTAACCATTTTGAGCAATAGTGTTAGGACCTGCAGAAAAGTGGAGTCCCATGAAGGGGGCTGCAGACTTAAATGCATTGATCAATTCATGAACCAAATCTCCACTATTTATTATCAGTTAATTTAGTGTGTGCAGAGCCCCTACAATGTCTGTTTAAACAATGTGGTCACAAGCCATATGGCACCCCAAAACTAGGAAAGGTGAGTGCCGATGTTTAGTGTGTATATATATATATATATATATGTCCAGGATGCGGGTGGCACTCGGGTAAGGAATCACAAAAAGACTGTAGGCAGTAAGGGCAGTAATGTCGATATTTTTTATAGCCTGGTCAACGACGACTTCAAGAAAATGAAATTAGTTGACACCAAATATCGGGGTAACTTAAATATTCAAGAAAAAAAGGCGTTACAGACTCTAAAAAAAGACGACAGCCTAGTCATAAGGAATGCCGACAAGGGAGGTGCCGTAGTTATTCAGTCTAGGGTGGCATATCTCCAAGAAGCAACTAAACTTTTATACGACGGAGTTACATATATGGAATTACTGGATAATCCAACAGAGAAATTTCAGGAGGACCTATATAACTTACTAATGGACGCCAAAGCCAAACTACTGATCAACAGTAAAGAGTTTGAGTATCTATTTATAAAGCATCCTTTGGTCCCGATATTTTATCATATTCCGAAAATCCATAAGAATGATAAAGCTCCACCCGGACGCCCTATAGTGGCAGGGATTGGATCTTTGAGCAGCAATCTCTCCCATTTTGTGGACCTGTTGCTTCAACCTTATGTGTTAAAGAACAAATCCCACCTTAAAGATTCTACTTCACTTCTGAATTTGCTTGTCAATTTTACATGGGAAGAAAACTTCATTTGGCTGACAGTTGACGTACAGGCACTGTACTCCTCGATCCCCCACAACAAGGGAATCGAGGCAGTATCTATCATTATGTCCAAATACACTGACCACACACCAGATGAAATAAAATTTGTACTGGACAGTATTGGATACATCCTTACCCACAACTATTTCGAGTTTGAGGGTAAATACCACTTGCAAACGAACGGAACGGCTATGGGGACGAAGTTTGCCCCCTCATACGCGAACCTCCTGATGGGGGTATGGGAAAATCAATTCATCTACGAATCTGAGTTCAAACACCACATTAAATTGTATCAAAGATACATTGATGATCTTATTTTCATTTGGTGTGGGGATACTGCCAGTATTGAGAGCTTTATGAGTCATTTACAAAATAATGACTTCAATTTAAAATTTACCCATCAGACTAGTAATAAAAACATTGAGTTTTTGGATTTGGAACTTAATGGGAATGTTGGTGAAATTGTCAGTACTAAAACCTTCTTCAAGAAGGTTGATACTAATAGTTTCATACCTTACAGCAGCTGCCATCATCCGCGATGGAAGAATGATGTTCCATTTGCACAGTTTAACCGGATTAGACGGAATTGTAGTGAATATGAGGATTATGATGAACAATCACTCATGCTTTCTAAACGTTTCCTGGAAAAGGGCTATGACCCATTGAAGACCGAGGCGGCACGTCAACGGGCGGGAACAAGGAGTAGGGAGGAGACCCTTGTTAAAAAAACGGTAATCCCAGACGAGACAACAGCTAAAATGAAAAGGCCTTTCATCACCCAGTATACTAAGGATGGAAATATGATCAAAAAGATCCTTACCAAACACTGGGATATACTACTTAAAGACCAAGTATTGGGCCCGCACCTTCCCCCCAAACCGGATCTAGTCTTCAGAAGGGCAAATAATCTGAAAAGTATCATTGCCCCAAGCAAATTAAAGACCCCTTCATCTAAGGATGGAAGTGGTAATTTTCTAGAGAAGGTAAAAAGATGCAATCCGTGTAACAAGTGCATTTGTTGCAAGTTTGTAGAGAGGAAAACATTCAAATGCACAATCGATGGTAGAGATTATTCTGCGAACTCAGCCACTACTTGTAATTCAGTTTATGTGATCTACAAAATTACTTGTAATTGTGGCAAGACATATATCGGCAAGACTAAACGTCAACTTAAAATAAGGATTCAGGAGCACATCCGCAATATTAAAAATAAAATACTCACCCATAGTTTACCCAGACATTTTCTCGAGTGTCACAATTCTAATGTGAATATTCAGAACTTTGCATTTACTGTATTAGAGCAAATTCCTGTAAACCCTAGAGGCGGGGACAGAGATTTAACTTTGTCCAAAAAAGAGACATTCTGGATTTACTCATTGAATTCTCTTCATCCACATGGTTTGAATGAGAATGTAGACATAGTGGCATTTCTGGGCTAACCTTATATATATCCCATTGACTATCAATATTTATATTGATTTCAATTCTTGGACGTTTATTAGTTGGTTGATTAAACCCTCAAAATTGTTTTATGTTTGACCCAGCTCTTCTTTGTCTTCTCTATTCACTTGAATGTCGAGTCCTATACTCATTGGAATATATAGGAACTTATCACCAATCAGCTTAGTGTTTACTGATCGATAAGATCATACTTTGATTTCTTTTTCACTTTAATGTCAAGTCCCGCTTTCACTTGAATGTCTAGGAATTTATCACTTATAACAAACATGGTCAGTGTTTTCTGACCGTTGATATTATACTTTCACTATTATATGTTACACTTGATATTTGGGCTGTATGTCCCTTGGCTATTTTCTTCATATAAAGAATAGACTTATTATAAAGTATTTACTACTAAGGGTTACACTATAGTTTTGTTTCTGGTGAATATACACGATCTAGGGATCACTATTTGATTATATTAATCAACTGACTATTATTATTATGTATCAAGTTAACTGTTTGTCATATATTGTTACACTAACCAGTAGCCCAGATCTGTTATATTTACGAATGGGCGCTATCAATTATGTATTTGTATAAACTACTGTGGATGGTAACATATTTATTATGCATTATTACACTCCTTAAGAATGTAGACCTGTTATATAATGATTATTGCATTATTCAAATGTCCTTATAATGTAGTTTATCATTTAACTGCAAATAACTATATCATTAATATCGATGCTCCATTGTTTTTGATCTAGTGGCCATATTTGTTATTCACAACTGGTTTTGATTTGTTATATTGTGCTTTAATTGCAAAATGTATTATATGTAATTGGAGAGAAAGTATCCAGTTACTATGGCCGTTTTTCTCATTACATCCATCTATGAATGATAAACAGCGTATGGTGGTATTAATCACCCCAGCCTCTATTATATAAATATCTGAGGTGACGATGTCATGGCAACTATTTTTGGTACGCAAGCCGGATATATACGGCCTGGTTAACTGGAACGCATATTCTTAGCTTATACGCCCTTCATAAGTGACGTTATGTCAGTATTAACCACTAGCTGTTATCCAGCTGAGCGGAAGGCATGTCACGTAAATGATTGTGGAACGCGAAGTGGAACACATACGTAAGCGGCGTTTGTATCTGCCACTAGCTATGATTCCGTAGAGCGGAAGTTCTACCACGGAAGTCACTGTGGAACGCATATTGGAACGCACGCAGGATTCTCCCCGTGCGCTATGGGCTCCCACAGCTAATTACCTCTCCTTTTTGTTAGAGCCTTATTGTGGTATGCGACATCATCTCAGCCTATATGGTGGGGTTCGTTACTTTGCCCCGAATATGCTCTATTTTTCATGTTTAAGGCACACTTCCGTATAGGAAGTGACGTCACCAGCCATTTACTATATATAATCGGCTGTATGCTCCTGTCAAATCACTTGGAGTCTGGTCCCTGATCTGGCTATTGAGCTAAACTTATTGAGGTATGTAGTGACTGGTTCTTTCTTTCCAAAGTATTATGGCTTGTATTATCATGTTTTTTCTCTGGGTTATACATTGGATACATGTGCCTAATATGTGTCACATTTATTCTGAGTAGGGAAACTATATATGTCCATTGTGTCCAATATGCGTTAACATCCATTTCCATCTGGTATACTGCATCATGCCTTGTTGCCCTTTACCCTGAGCATATTGTTGTAAATATGCTACACATTTATTATTATTGTAATTAGGGAAGATCTGCCCCGAATAATAACTTTAATACATATATATTTTCTAATTCTATTTTTTTGATATACATTGACGGGTGCCTGCATTTCTAACATGTGCCTCTAACACTAGCATTAATTCAGGCTTGCACCCACTGAGAAATGTCCATCCCCTATAATTTGATTTGCCATTGAATCTGGATCTAATCTCCATATTGTTTAATGTCTGATACTTACTAAGATCTCATTATGGTATTTGATACTTCATTATTGATGTAGGATTCACACATATTGTTTACGTGATCCATTAATTTTTAGGTCCGTTTGTACTACGTCTAGAAATATTCCTGAACTTCTTCAGGACATTATTCCATCTCTTATCATACATGTGTTATGGAAATTGGTATGTTCCCATTCCATCTATATTATTGTGATCATTCCTCTGTCCTATCTTGCTCCCTCCCTGACATATTGTATATATATGTTTTTAGCTCATGTTTTGGATGCTGACAGGCATCAGGATTGAGATCTACTAAGGATCCACTCCCTCTTGTTTATACGAAAATTTTATCACACTGTGACTGGAATATATTAAAGTTATCCGTGGGTATGTATCCATAATCAATTTCCAGTTCAGACCAATGTAATTATTCAGTCTCCAGTAAGTGTTAATAATAATGCTTATTTCCACCACCTAGACGGTTACCCCTGAGGAAGTCGTTTTAACGACGAAACGCGTTGGGTTTTGTGCATGTTGACCGTTATAGAAACTTTGACTCCACACAGATGAAAAATTTGTTTTATTGTTATATTTTATCTATTTTATACATTAAATCTGTTGTATTGTGACCACATTGTCACCATTTTGTTCTATTGGTGGTGGATACATTTTAGGAGGGCGCACTTTGTACATCATCTGACATTCTCTGATGCACCCTGTTTTAACCTATAGTGCATAGCTTATGTTAACCAGTTCCCTAGATGATTAGTGACAGGTGTGTTGGTAACTGCTCACCTATAAAAGCAAAGTCTGCTGTGAGCTTTAGACCAGATAGCATGGCAGGAATCAAATATTGATGTGATAGCTATGTGTATTGTAACCATTTTGAGCAATAGTGTTAGGACCTGCAGAAAAGTGGAGTCCCATGAAGGGAGCTGCAGACTTAAATGCATTGATCAATTCATGAACCAAATCTCCACTATTTATTATCAGTTAATTTAGTGTGTGCAGAGCCCCTACAATGTCTGTTTAAACAATGTGGTCACAAGCCATAGGGCACCCCAAAACTAGGAAAGGTGAGTGCCGATGTTTAGTGTGTATATATATATATATATATATATATATAACAACAATCCAATGAAGGAGGCACACGGAAGAATAATTTCAAACAACGCTTGTATTAGGGCATAACAATTTTCGAGCGCTTTCGGGGAAGCCTCCCCGTCGTCAGGATATCAGCCCTTACACCAGTAAAGTGAAAAACAAATGTGACATTTTAGCAAACATGTACTTATACATACCTGCTCCGTCTGTACGTTTCCCGCGCCGAGCGTCCGTCCTCCTGTAGTTCACGCCCCCGGCTTCCTGTAGATAGCCGGATGTCATCACTGGAACGCACGAGTGTGCGCTCCAGCGCTTCATTTCCGCATTCCACCAGTACCTCCGTAGCGTGTTCAGCTGACAGGGGATTCTGAGCGGCGCTGGGTACACCTACAGAAAAAGCACACCAGGACACAGTGAAAATATATATATAACAACATAAACAATAATATATATACTAAAAATGGGCATGAAAAAGAAGAATAAAAAATAAAAAATAAAAAATGCAGAAAAACACAAAAAATACAAAAACAACAGTGGTACATATTGTACATTGGAGGCAAGACCTATGGGCTGACCAACGGCCCCCATAGTAACAGTATGAAAGCAACAGGTACATGGATTCAGCTCAGCTCAGGACAAACTGTTCCAATTAATCTTGTCATTGAGCCCTCCAGGTTTGATGGTGCCCAACCTAAGAATCCATTGGGTTTCTTTAATTAAGAGCTTTTTTGCCCTATCTCCACCTCGCGCACTGGGGGGTACCTGATCATGACAAAGTATTTCAAGGATTCTAAAGAGTGACCTGCCTGTTTAAAATGTCTAGAGACGGGCTGGTCCACCTCTTTACCTTTCAGAGTGAGGTTAATGGCTGACCGATGGGCCGCCATTCTTTCTTTAAATTTACGTGTAGTCTGACACACGTATCTCAGCCCACATGGGCATAAAATAATATAGACTACGTAGGCCGATGAACATGTAAAGACAGAACGTATATCGTACGTCTTGTTGCAATGGGGATGTTCAAATGTTTTACAACTAACCATAAAATTACACGTTGCACAATCACCGCAGCTATAACAACCAGGGGGCTTGATGTACACATTGGGGTGAATCACAGGTTTGTAATTAGTGACGTCGGCATGCACCAACCGGTCACGTAGATTCCTTCCCCTGGTATAGGCCAAGAGAGGTTTATGATCTTTAAGGCCCACTAGCTCCTTGTCTGTTTTAACAATGGGCCATAGTGCCCTAGATGCCCTCTGTACAAAGGGGCTAGACAGTGAAAATTCATGGACCCAAGGAATCCTTTTATCCTTCTGCCTCTGTTTAGGTATCCAGAGGGTCTTGGGATCCATCTCAAGGATTTGCTTTTTCTGTACCAATAAAGGCCCTAATTCATAACCTCTAGAGGAAAATTTCTTTACCATAAGATCCAATTCTTCTGGCAATTTGTCCCTATTGCTGGTAAGGCGTGCTACCCGCAGCATTTGGGACAGTGGCAATCCCCGCTTTAGCGAGGGGGGGTGGTGACTCGATGCTATAAGCAGAGTGTTTCTATCGGTATCTTTAGTATATCTACCAGTAGAAATGACACCATTTTCAACTGTAATGGCCACATCCAAGAAGTTGGCCTGGACTTCGCTGCATGAATACGTGAATTTAATAAATTGACTGGTGGCATTAATGCTCTCCATCAGGTTCACAAACCTCTCCTCCCCCCCAGTCCAAACGAGGAACACGTCATCAATGTACCGTAAGTACATCATGACGTGTCCCCGAGTGTCCTGGTCATTGAAGAAGAGGTCCGCCTCCTGGGCGAACATGTACACATTCGCGTAAGAGGGGGCCACGGATGACCCCATGGCACACCCTCTCAGTTGAATGTAGTACTGCCCATTGAACAAAAAATAGTTGCGACATAACGTAAGCTCTAAAAGAGAAAGGAAAAGATCATGGTCAAACAATATTGGGTCAAGGTGTTTAAACAAAAAGTCCTTCATAGCTCTGAGGCCTCCCTCATGGGGGATGGATGTATAAAGGCTGCATACATCTAAACAGCATAGTAGAGCCCCAGGTGGTAGGATGCCAATTTCTTTCAACTGCAACAAAAAGGTGTTTGTGTCCTTCAAAAAAGAATGTTCCAAAGGCAAGAGTGGCTGAAGAATGCTATCAAGCATCTGGGACACTGACTGCAACAGTGAACCCCTGGCCGAAATTATTGGGCGACCAGGCGGTTTCTCACAATTTTTATGTAACTTAGGAAGTGTATAGAGGACTGGCACTACTGGATATGTGACTTTAAGAATTTGGACCACTTTCTCCGGCAGAAGTTTCTTCAAACATGCTTGATCCAAGATAGCAAAGAGTTCCTTTTGAAATCCCACAGTGGGGTCTCTTGGAAGCAATTTGTACACCTCCGCATCAGAGAGCTGTCCCATAATTTCTGCCACATAGTCCTCCAACTTCATAATTACTGTGGCCCCGCCTTTGTCGGCCGGACGTATCACTATTGTCTTATCCTGTTCCAGGTTTTTGAGAGCATTGATTTCATCTTTGGTCATGTTGGGTCTCACAGTGTATGGAGTAGCAAGGAAACGATCCATAGACTCCTCGATCAATCTGTTGAAAGTTCTGAGGGAGCTATTTTGTGATGGTGGATCGAACTTAGACCGGGACGTCTTAGCAAGAAAACTGTCAAATATACTAGTGCTGGATATGGACTGTTTGTTTTGGAAGAATTCTTTTCTTCTGAGCTGCCGAGAAAATTTATGTAGATTAAGTTTCCAATTGTAGTCATTGTGACAATTGGTTGGAACAAAACTTAATCCCCGGTTCAATACCTGCAGTTCGACCTCTGACAATATGCGATCAGACAAGTTGAAGATCACACTTTCAGCTTGGTTGCCGCGACTGAGGCTGCTTTCCTTATCTCTCTTATTCTGCTTGCCCCGGCGGGTGGCAGAGCGCTTCTTGAACCTCTGGGGACCACTTCTTTCCCCCCTAAAGGGACTGCAGTTGCATTGTTGGTCTCTTCCAGGTCTGAGATTTGGAAATCACTATCGCTACTTGATTTATTGCGATCAGCTTGATCTTTTTTACGTTGCCAGGGTCTTCTACGGCGTTGTGTCTTAGACTGCTCGAATACTTGTCGGTCACCCCCATAGAGCAAGGGGTAAACTCGATTTTCTTCATAGTCCTGATCAACAGCAAACTTCTTGCTCTTTTTAAATTTAAGGAGTTCCCGCTTGTAAGAATCACATTGCGTCTCCAGCTTGGATAACCAACCAGAATTGGATTCATCCTCCATGACATGTTTAAATTCCTGGTGGAGAGTCGCAATTCCGTGTCTAGTGTGGTTCAGCTCACGATTCGCTTACTCCACGACTAGAATCATTAAGTCGAAGGCACATTTGTTGAGGATGGCAATCCACTTTCTGACAAACTCTGTATTATGTCGACCGATTGTCGGGACATTGCGGACTCAAAAGCCTCGCGGTATTTTATGTTCTTTAAAGTAGTTGGCCAGAGAAGCACTATGCAGCAAGAAATCAGTTTCTCGTCGCCGCATCTTTAATAGTCTATGATAGATGTCCTCAATATTGTCTGTATTGTCCAGAACCTCAGCTGCTTCCTGCGCCAAAATTGCATCAATCTGTTCTTGGGAATAACTGAACACCTCGCCAATTGGGGTAGCCATCTGTATTCCTACAGGGGTAAATCCCACTTGGCTGGCAGAAGGTCCCTCCATGTTGATATGGCTTTGCAAAAATGCCCAAAATAATGAAAAATCAAATAAAGTATATACAGGTCACTGGTATGCCAACGGCATCAGTGTGATCAGTCCACGTTACTTCCAAAATGGGCACAATTCAGGAAATCGGGGCTATTTGATCCAAAAGGATCCAGAGCGGGTGCCTTGCAACGGATGCGCCTGCAGGTGAGGACAAGCACATCAATCCATATGTACTTTTATGCCGGCACTCCCAATCTCCAGGTACAGCGGGTCCGGTGCACTCCACAGTAAAACAAACAACAATCCAATGAAGGAGGCACACGGAAGAATAATTTCAAACAACGCTTGTATTAGGGCATAACAATTTTCGAGCGCTTTCGGGGAAGCCTCCCCGTCGTCAGGATATCAGCCCTTACACCAGTAAAGTGAAAAACAAATGTGACATTTTAGCAAACATGTACTTATACATACCTGCCCATTTTTAGTATATATATTATTGTTTATGTTGTTATATTATATATTTTCACTGTGTCCTGGTGTGCTTTTTCTGTAGGTGTACCCAGCGCCGCTCAGAATCCCCTGTCAGCTGAACACGCTACGGAGGTACTGGTGGAATGCGGAAATGAAGCGCTGGAGCGCACACTCGTGCGTTCCAGTGATGACATCCGGCTATCTACAGGAAGCCGGGGGCGTGAACTACAGGAGGACGGACGCTCGGCGCGGGAAACGTACAGACGGAGCAGGTATGTATAAGTACATGTTTGCTAAAATGTCACATTTGTTTTTCACTTTACTGGTGTAAGGGCTGATATCCTGACGACGGGGAGGCTTCCCCGAAAGCGCTCGAAAATTGTTATGCCCTAATACAAGCGTTGTTTGAAATTATTCTTCCGTGTGCCTCCTTCATTGGATTGTTGTCAGTGCCTCCTGACACTTATACCTGCGCATCCCGCTGATGCAATTAGACTGGCTGATTTACAGCATGAAGGAGACCCTGACCCAGTGACTCTGAAACCTCCATCCAGCGGCACATTTGTGCATTCTTCTGAGGACTTCCCTGGCTGTGATTCACGGCAGCTCCAGAACACACCAGATAGACGCTAACTGACGGCAGCTGTTTGGAGACACGCATAAGCAGCAGAGACAGCAGGGAATACGTATCTCCTGTCACAGCGGCAGACCCGGCGGAGATCTAGGACTTGATCCCCGGGGTGAAATTATAGGTATCCACTGTGTCTCTCTCCCTGTCCTCTCCCTCTCTTACCCTTCCCTCACCTTACTTCATACCCTTTTCTCTCCCCGGCTCCCGGTAACTGCTCTCACCCGTCCTCAATTACACATCCTGGGCTGCATGCCGCTCACCCACCACCGATACAATTTATCTCAGTGGTGGATAGTAGCGCAACTCAGCGCCTAAGCAATAGAGTTGTACCCTTTTGATATACCCATTTCAGGAAATACTCATCCCGAAAGATTAGGGATTCACCCTGCACTGGCTTTACTCCAAACCAGGGGAATCTACCCCACCCTAAGGATAGCAGTTTCCAGCATTTTCCTCCCTTATGTTATCCTCTCTCCCTGTAACCCCTACTATTAGGACTCGCTCACCCGCAATACCTTCAAAAGCCCTTTTTTGCATCATCTGCTAAAGGAAGCCGACCTAATTGAGATATAACTGAGTACACAGAGGGGGGAGACCCCGCTAAGGAAACCGTTGTACCCCTTTTTTTGGTCATAGGTATATAAAGCTGGGCAGCAGCAGCCCTTTGGGGTTAAATCAGGGAGCATAGGTTTGACTTCCCACAATACCTAGAAGGCCCATCTATTATAGGTGGCAGCTGGTGTGCCGGTTGGTGACGAGTAACAGTTGAGGGAGACCTCACTGCGAGAACTCATCTTTCCCAGCACACTATAGGTATATAAAGTTGGTGAACTGTCACCTTTGAGGTAACATTTCTCTCCCTTTTCTTCTAGCTTTTGCCCGTTTTCCTGTTCTTTCATTTTCTTTTCTTTTCCCTATACTTTGCCACTTTCTCCCCCTCTCTGCTCTTCCCCAACTATACCTTTTCCCACATTTATTCTTCATGGGAGAGGAGACAGTGGTTTCCTTTATTTATTTATAGAAATCATATTTTCGCTATCTTTGATTGATGTGTGATCATTACCTTACCTGTACAAATTGATGCATTTTATCATACATACAAGTACATTATTTCTAGACCATAGAGATATACATAGTTTGACTATCAATAGGGACTAAGATTATACAGTTATTCACAAAGACATTTCCTTATTTGACCAGCAGTGGTGTTGTGACGGAATTGATAAAGGCAGTCTATATCTGAACAGTGTGTCGTCACTTTGGACACCCGGGCTAACACAAAGCCTCGTAGCTTATGTACCATTCTTTTCTTTGTGACAAAATTGATCCCTATTAGAATTAGAATTGTCAATACCTGAGCTTAATTTGGAAAGCAGTCAAATCTGGGACCGAGACCCCTGTGTAAGGTTAATCATTAGCCCTTCAGGAGAGTGTTTCTCCCAGGGGTAACTTTTTCTTCACAGGCCCCATTGATTTGATTACCATTACCAATACAAGCTCATTCAGTGTTTTATGTTAAATGTATCCTTTTTGGTTATGTCATTGTTTGTCTGTGTTTAGTGCTTAGTTTTAACAAATATACTATTAAAGAGAATTTTAAAAAAATTTTCATACACATATGTAAAGTGAATGTTGCGCTAATTACTTCAACAAATACTTATTGTTTTTTTGGGGGGCCCTTGTGGGTCTCTTTCCTGTCATACTTATAAATACCTTCTTTGAACCATTGAAATACATTTTTTCATGATAAGAGTGCCCCGACAAAAAGAGAGTCTTTCCCTTCTTTCTCCTAAAATATTATCCATACTCTCTAGGGAGCACCTCCACAACTCCTATCTAGTGCAAGGACGCTAGAATCACTAGCCCAGTTAATTTATCTTAGTATTGTGGATATTATATACTTCTCGCTGTTATTTACAATATATGTTAACCTGTGCACTGGTCTACTCCCACACACCCCTTTCCCTCCAAAGTAATGTATAAGTACATGTTTGCTAAAATGTCACATTTGTTTTTCACTTTACTGGTGTAAGGGCTGATATCCTGACGACGGGGAGGCTTCCCCGAAAGCGCTCGAAAATTGTTATGCCCTAATACAAGCGTTGTTTGAAATTATTCTTCCGTGTGCCTCCTTCATTGGATTGTTGTTTGTTTTACTGTGGAGTGCACCGGACCCGCTGTACCTGGAGATTGGGAGTGCCGGCATAAAAGTAAATATGGATTGATGTGCTTGTCCTCACCTGCAGGCGCATCCGTTGCAAGGCACCCGCTCTGGATCCTTTTGGATCAAATAGCCCCGATTTCCTGAATTGTGCCCATTTTGGAAGTAATGTGGACTGATCACACTGATGCCGTTGGCATACCAGTGACCTGTATATACTTTATTTGATTTTTCATTATTTTGGGCATTTTTGCAAAGCCATATCAACATGGAGGGACCTTCTGCCAGCCAAGTGGGATTTACCCCTGTAGGAATACAGATGGCTACCCCAATAGGCGAGGTGTTCAGTTATTCCCAAGAACAGATTGATGCAATTTTGGCGCAGGAAGCAGCTGAGGTTCTGGACAATACAGACAATATTGAGGACATCTATCATAGACTATTAAAGATGCGGCGACGAGAAACTGATTTCTTGCTGCATAGTGCTTCTCTGGCCAACTACTTTAAAGAACATAAAATACCGCGAGGCTTTCGAGTCCGCAATGTCCCGACAATCGGTCGACATAATACAGAGTTTGTCAGAAAGTGGATTGCCATCCTCAGCAAATGTGCCTTCGACTTAATGATTCTAGTCGTGGAGTAAGCGAATCGTGAGCTGAACCACACTAGACACGGAATTGCGACTCTCCACCAGGAATTTAAACATGTCATGGAGGATGAATCCAATTCTGGTTGGTTATCCAAGCTGGAGACACAATGTGATTCTTACAAGCGGGAACTCCTTAAATTTAAAAAGAGCAAGAAGTTTGCTGTTGATCAGGACTATGAAGAAAATCGAGTTTACCCCTGGCTCTATGGGGGTGACCGACAAATATTCGAGCAGTCTAAGACACAACGCCGTAGAAGACCCTGGCAACGTAAAAAAGATCAAGCTGATCACAATAAATCAAGTAGCGATAGTGATTTCCAAATCTCAGACCTGGAAGAGACCAACAATGCAACTGCAGTCCCTTTAGGGGGGAAAGAAGTGGTCCCCAGAGGTTCAAGAAGCGCTCTGCCACCCGCCGGGGCAAGCAGAATAAGAAAGATAAGGAAAGCAGCCTCAGTCGCGGCAACCAAGCTGAAAGTGTGATCTTCAACTTGTCTGATCGCATATTGTCAGAGGTCGGACTGCAGGTATTGAACCGGGGATTAAGTTTTGTTCCAACCAATTGTCACAATGACTACAATTGGAAACTTAATCTACATAAATTTTCTCGGCAGCTCAGAAGAAAAGAATTCTTCCAAAACAAACAGTCCATATCCAGCACTAGTATATTTGACAGTTTTCTTGCTAAGACGTCCCGGTCTAAGTTCGATCCACCATCACAAAATAGCTCCCTCAGAACTTTCAACAGATTGATCGAGGAGTCTATGGATCGTTTCCTTGCTACTCCATACACTGTGAGACCCAACATGACCAAAGAAGAAATCAATGCTCTCAAAAACCTGGAACAGGATAAGACAATAGTGATACGTCCGGCCGACAAAGGCGGGGCCACAGTAATTATGAAGTTGGAGGACTATGTGGCAGAAATTATGGGACAGCTCTCTGATGCGGAGGTGTACAAATTGCTTCCAAGAGACCCCACTGTGGGATTTCAAAAGGAACTCTTTGCTATCTTGGATCAAGCATGTTTGAAGAAACTTCTGCCGGAGAAAGTGGTCCAAATTCTTAAAGTCACATATCCAGTAGTGCCAGTCCTCTATACACTTCCTAAGTTACATAAAAATTGTGAGAAACCGCCTGGTCGCCCAATAATTTCGGCCAGGGGTTCACTGTTGCAGTCAGTGTCCCAGATGCTTGATAGCATTCTTCAGCCACTCTTGCCTTTGGAACATTCTTTTTTGAAGGACACAAACACCTTTTTGTTGCAGTTGAAAGAAATTGGCATCCTACCACCTGGGGCTCTACTATGCTGTTTAGATGTATGCAGCCTTTATACATCCATCCCCCATGAGGGAGGCCTCAGAGCTATGAAGGACTTTTTGTTTAAACACCTTGACCCAATATTGTTTGACCATGATCTTTTCCTTTCTCTTTTAGAGCTTACGTTATGTCGCAACTATTTTTTGTTCAATGGGCAGTACTACATTCAACTGAGAGGGTGTGCCATGGGGTCATCCGTGGCCCCCTCTTACGCGAATGTGTACATGTTCGCCCAGGAGGCGGACCTCTTCTTCAATGACCAGGACACTCGGGGACACGTCATGATGTACTTACGGTACATTGATGACGTGTTCCTCGTTTGGACTGGGGGGGAGGAGAGGTTTGTGAACCTGATGGAGAGCATTAATGCCACCAGTCAATTTATTAAATTCACGTATTCATGCAGCGAAGTCCAGGCCAACTTCTTGGATGTGGTCATTACAGTTGAAAATGGTGTCATTTCTACTGGTAGATATACTAAAGATACCGATAGAAACACTCTGCTTATAGCATCGAGTCACCACCCCCCCTCGCTAAAGCGGGGATTGCCACTGTCCCAAATGCTGCGGGTAGCACGCCTTACCAGCAATAGGGACAAATTGCCAGAAGAATTGGATCTTATGGTAAAGAAATTTTCCTCTAGAGGTTATGAATTAGGGCCTTTATTGGTACAGAAAAAGCAAATCCTTGAGATGGATCCCAAGACCCTCTGGATACCTAAACAGAGGCAGAAGGATAAAAGGATTCCTTGGGTCCATGAATTTTCACTGTCTAGCCCCTTTGTACAGAGGGCATCTAGGGCACTATGGCCCATTGTTAAAACAGACAAGGAGCTAGTGGGCCTTAAAGATCATAAACCTCTCTTGGCCTATACCAGGGGAAGGAATCTACGTGACCGGTTGGTGCATGCCGACGTCACTAATTACAAACCTGTGATTCACCCCAATGTGTACATCAAGCCCCCTGGTTGTTATAGCTGCGGTGATTGTGCAACGTGTAATTTTATGGTTAGTTGTAAAACATTTGAACATTCCCCATTGCAACAAGACGTACGATATACGTTCTGTCTTTACATGTTCATCGGCCTACGTAGTCTATATTATTTTATGCCCATGTGGGCTGAGATACGTGGGTCAGACTACACGTAAATTTAAAGAAAGAATGGCGGCCCATCAGTCAGCCATTAACCTCACTCTGAAAGGTAAAGAGGTGGACCAGCCCATCTCTAGACATTTTAAACAGGCAGGTCACTCTTTAGAATCCTTGAAATACTTTGTCATTGATCAGGTACCCCCCAGTGCGCGAGGTGGAGATAGGGCAAAAAAGCTCTTAATTAAAGAAACCCAATGGATTCTTAGATTGGGCACCATCAAACCTGGAGGGCTCAATGACAAGATTAATTGGAACAGTTTGTCCTGAGCTGAGCTGAATCCATGTACCTGTTGCTTTCATACTGTTACTATGGGGGCCGTTGGTCAGCCCATAGGTCTTGCCTCCAATGTACAATATGTACCACTGTTGTTTTTGTATTTTTTGTGTTTTTCTGCATTTTTTATTTTTTATTTTTTATTCTTCTTTTTCATGCCCATTTTTAGTATATATATTATTGTTTATGTTGTTATATAGTTACATAGTTACATAGTAGGTAAGGCTGAAAAAAGACTTGCGTCCATCTAGTTCAACCTGGTATAGATATCCATTGCTGATTTGGTAGGTTCTGGTATTTTACAGACAAATTATATTTCTTATTTGTACCCGTGGATGTTTTTCTCCAGTAAATGTTTGTCCAACTTTGCCTTGAACGCATTTAATGAGCCAGCCGTTACCACCTCTCTGGGAAGAGAGTTCCAGAGTTTGACTGTTCTGACCGTAAAGAAATTCTTTCTACTAGCTGAATGAAATCTTTTTTCTTCTAACCTATACTCATGCCCTCGCGTCCTAGATTCCTTTCTAGTAGAAAAGAGGGTACGTGACAGTTCCTTATATTGGCCCTTGATATACTTGTACATGTTGAGCATGTCCCCCCTTAAACGTCTCTTTTCTAATGTAAATAGTCCCAAATTGCTTAATCTCTCCCCGTAGCTTAAATTCTCCATTCCCCTAATAAGCTTTGTTGCTCGCCTTTGGACTTTTTCTAATTCTATGATGTCCTTTTTATAGTGTGGGGCCCAGAACTGTACTCCGTACTCTAGGTGAGGTCTCACCAATGCTTTATATAGTGGCATAATTACCCTTGAGTCCCTAGTTTCCATTCCCCTCTTAATACATGCCAGAATTTTGTTGGCCTTTTTTGTAGCTACATTACAATGGGCACTACATCCTAGTTTGCTGTCTATTTGTACTCCTAGATCCTTTTCAAGTATGGAATTACCCAGTTCCTCTCCGCTAAGGTTGTAACTTGCACACTGGTTGTGTCTCCCAAGGTGCATAACCTTACATTTATCTACATTGAACCTCATCTTCCATTTTTTTGCCCACTCATCTAGAATTGCAAGATCATTTTGAAGCATGGTGACATCTTCTGATGATTTGATGACTTTGCTAAGTTTTGTATCGTCCGCAAAGATGGATACATTGCTGAGTAACCCTATCCCAATATCGTTAATAAAAATGTTAAACAATATGGGCCCCAAAACCGAACCCTGGGGCACTCCACTTAGTACCGGTATCATATCTGATACGGCACCATTCACAACCACTCTTTGTTCTCTATTACATAGCCAATTCCCTACCCATCTGCAGATATTTTCACCCAATCCTAGGTTCTCCATTTTATTAATCAATCTCTTGTGTGGGACAGTATCAAATGCTTTAGCGAAATCTAGGAAAATCACATCTACAGCATTTCCATTATCGAGGTTTTTACTAACCTCTTCATAGAACCCTAGTAGATTAGTTTGGCATGAACGATTTTTCACGAACCCATGTTGGTTAGCACTGAGTAGACTGTGATGATCTAAATATTTCTGGATACCATCCCTTAAAAATCCTTCAAATAGTTTACCCACAATTGATGTTAAACTAACGGGTCTGTAATTAGCGGGATCTTCCTTTTTTCCTTTTTTGAATATTGGCACTACCTCTGCTATTTTCCAATCTTTTGGTACTATACCTGACGATAGTGACTTGCTAAAGATATAATGAGGGGGGTAGCTAGTTCATCCCTTAATTCCATTAATACCCTTGGATGAATCCCATCTGGCCCTGGTGATTTATTTGTTTTGAGTTTGCTTAGCCTCAGTATTATTTCCTTCGGCGTGAAATCCACAATGAGATCTGGCTTATTTGTCCCGTTTGTGGTAAATGTTCGTTCCACAGTCTGCTCTCCCTTAGTAAATACTGATGAGAAGAACTCATTTAACAGTTTTGCTTTTCCCTTGTCCTCAGTAACACTTTTTCCACTAGTATCAGTTAGTGGGCCTATGTTTTCCTTAATTAAACGTTTACTATTTATGTATTTAAAAAACTTCTTTGGGTTGGTTTTGCTTTCAGTGGCTATGCACACTTCATATAATATTTTAGCTGCTTTGATTACCCCTTGTTATATATATATTTTCACTGTGTCCTGGTGTGCTTTTTCTGTAGGTGTACCCAGCGCCGCTCAGAATCCCCTGTCAGCTGAACACGCTACGGAGGTACTGGTGGAATGCGGAAATGAAGCGCTGGAGCGCACACTCGTGCGTTCCAGTGATGACATCCGGCTATCTACAGGAAGCCGGGGGCGTGAACTACAGGAGGACGGACGCTCGGCGCGGGAAACGTACAGACGGAGCAGGTATGTATAAGTACATGTTTGCTAAAATGTCACATTTGTTTTTCACTTTACTGGTGTAAGGGCTGATATCCTGATGACGGGGAGGCTTCCCCGAAAGCGCTCGAAAATTGTTATGCCCTAATACAAGCGTTGTTTGAAATTATTCTTCCGTGTGCCTCCTTCATTGGATTGTTGTTTGTTTTACTGTGGAGTGCACCGGACCCGCTGTACCTGGAGATTGGGAGTGCCGGCATAAAAGTACATATATATATATATATATATATATATATATATATGTCCAGGATGCGGGTGGCACTCGGGTAAGGAATCACAAAAAGACTGTACTTAGTTGTCAATGTTTCAGGGTTGCCCCTTTTATCAAGACATGAATAATACACCAAAAAGAAAACATTTTATACTTACAAACTCTGTGCGCCCTTCACCACGGTTCACGCTCCCGCCCGGGACCCGATGACGTCATCCTGGCGCATCCGCGCAGACGGCTCGGCATCATGGGGGGCGTGGCCTCAATTGCTTCTCCGGTTACCCTGGTAACCTGTATGTTGAACCCAGTCCTCTACCGCTTGCCGTGGGTGCCATCGGCGAGTCTGCCAGATGATTCATTATTCACACGGGGGTGGCTGGTTACCTATGGAGGGCACAAGTAGAGATGCATGTTATGTGATTAAAAACAAGATATGCAACACAAATAAATCACGAGTGGAATGTCTGCAGATCATGATACTGTGTGCAATATGGCAAGGAGGGGAACAACTGTGTATCCTCCTATAACAACATCACTGGTGGGACAACTGTCAGTACGAGGGTTGCAATAAGTACTGTGAGAATAAAATATGGGATGGCCAGGGGGCAGTATGATGAATGTCATAATCAGTCACAGGAATGGAGAGAAGGTGAACATCTCATTCAGTCCCAAGGGGTGTATGGTCCCCAATTTATATATCCACATCGTCTCTCTTTGTAGTAGGATCTTTCCTCTGTTGCCTCCCCTATTACTTGGAGGGATCCAGTCGATCATTTTGCATCTTAGACTGGCAATGGAATGGTGGTGTTCTCTGCAGTGTCTGGCCACTGGTTGGTTCATCGGTTTCCCTTCAAGGGCAGCACGTATGTGCGAGCGATGTCCGGCCATTCTTTCTTTTAGCTGACAGGTGGTTTTGCAAATATATAAAAGTCCGCATGGACACTTGATTTGGTATACAACGAATCGACTGCTACATTTTAAGGGGTATTTGATATTAAATATCTTCCCAGACCGTGGATGTGGAAATCGGTTGCCAATCTCCATTGAGCTACACGTCGTGCAACCCGTGCATCTATAATTGCCCGGTTTTCGCGACAGAAAATGTTCAGGTTTCTGTATGCTTCTTCCTGAGACATCATTATTGATAATGGTATCCTTTATATTTTTCCCTCTGTGGAATGAAGGCAGTATGGATAGTTCTTTGATGGATGGGGAGTGTAGGATTGCTGGTCACCATGGGCCAGAACGTCTTGGCTGTGCGCATCAGTTCTGAGCTACTAGTGCTGAATTCTTGTGTCCATACAATTTTAGAGTTGACTGTGTTCTTTACTTTTGGTACAAGAGCTTCATCCCTGGAGATGGCTAGAGCTTTATTTCGGGCAGTGGTCAGCGTTTTGTGATGGTATCCTCGCTTGAGAAATTTATGCAGCATGGCTTCTGTCTGGATCTTGGCATCTTCAGGGTTGCTACATATGCGCACAATTCTTAAAAATTGCGAAAACGGCAGGGCAGATTTTAGTGGAGAAGGGTGGTGACTGTCCCCATGTAAGATCGTATTCCGATCTGTGGGCTTGTAAAACATCGATGTTTTGATGTTTCCCTGTTCCATTTGTGTGACTTGTACATCCAAATAATGGACTGTGTGATGACTACAGTCAAAAGTTAATTTTATTGGACAGTCTGCTCGATTGATGTTTTGGATCAGTGTTTCAAACTCTGTTCTGCTCCCCGACCATAGCATAAAAATATCGTCGATATATCTAGTATATCCTACGATATATTTGGAAATGTCCGGATTGGCAAAGAAAAAGTCGTTTTCAATATCAAACCTAAAAAGTAATAGGGGAGACGACAGAGGAAAGATCCTACTACAAAGAGAGACGATGTGGATATATAAATTGGGGACCATACACCCCTTGGGACTGAATGAGATGTTCACCTTCTCTCCATTCCTGTGACTGTTTATGACATTCATCATACTGCCCCCTGGCCATCCCATATTTTGTTCTCACAGTACTTATTGCAACCCTCGTACTGACAGTTGTCCCACCAGTGATGTTGTTATAGGAGGATACACAGTTGTTCCCCTCCTCGCCATATTGCACACAGTATCATGATCTGCAGACATTCCACTCGTGATTTATTTGTGATGCATATCTTGTTTTTAATCACGTAACATGCATCTCTACTTGTGCCCTCCATAGGTAACCAGCCACCATCGTGTGAATAATGAATCATCTGGCAGACTCGCCGATGGCACCCACGGCAAGCGGTAGAGGACTGGGTTCAACATACAGGTTACCAGGGTAACCAGAGAAGCAGGTGAGGCCACGCCCCCCCCGTGATGCCGAGCCGTCTGCGCGGATGCGCCAGGATGACGTCATCGAGTCCCGGGCGGGAGCGTGAACCGTGGTGAAGGGCGCACAGAGTTTGTAAGTATAAAATGTTTTCTTTTTGGTGTATTATTCATGTCTTGATAAAAGGGGCAACCCTGAAACGTTGACAACTAAGTACAGTCTTTTTGTGATTCCTTACCCGAGTGCCACCCGCATCCTGGACATTTATATCACTTATTTGGCTGGGCACCAGGAGAGTTGTTTTATCCATTGGGGAGTGCCGGAGCCTGTGGACCTATATATATATATATATATATATATATATATATATATATATATATATAAACATACATAATAGTAACCAATAATGACACAGTATAACACTACTGTATGTGTTATTATCAATAATAATAATGATAATAACAATAAAAATAAAATATATAAAGTGATAAGAGGAATGCATCCACCTTTTCAAGGTAGGTGCAAAGGAGTAACCACTCAACAACAATGCTCCCAAAGTTGGCAGGTTGGACAGTGACAACTTCATGCAGGAATGGAACAATAGAAATGGGAAATAGGTGTGTACCCAGCGCTGAACAATGGGTTGCAGCTGGTCTCTTGTAAAGGGTTTACGCCAAAACCCCAATACAATATGCAGTCAAAAGGAAAATAGAACAAGTGACCAGCGCTGTAGCAGATACCCAATGAAGGTTATCTTCAATGTAGTTTCTTTTTGTTCTCTGCAAATAATTCTTCCTGATGTTATAAGGAAGTGAACTTACAATTAATTTCAACTCAGGCGTGCCCGTAGCAGTTTCTTTAGACAGCCCTCACATTTGCAGAAAAATCGACATGCAGAACTACCGACATGAAATCAACTTACATGGGACTTCAATCTCGCATGCACATCAAAGGTTTCTTTGTTAGTCAAACCACCGTGGACGTCCAGGAACAGGTAACAGGGTTTTATTCTTACACTTGATTCACAGATACAACATAGACAAACAAAGGTAAAAAGGTCCAAATGGTAGCGGTGCAGGTGGGCGGGTTACCGGCGGCTTCTTCCTCGCTGTAAGGTGTGCTGCAGACAACACCAAAGGTCGGAGGTCCGGAGGTACGTGTAGCGCCGCCCAGATCCGTCCCACTGCTCCTGCCGTATGGGATGAGCGGCTCAATCAACGCGTTTCGGATATTTCAGTATATCCTTTTTCAAGATGTGCCGCCATGTTCACAGGGAGTTGCTTTTATCACACGCCTGCGTTGGTCACGTGGTTCTCAGCCGGCCAATAATATTAGACCTGTGTCCGGCTATATTCTGTTTGCTTCATTCTAACTATATGGGCTAGAATAAAGTGCTAAATGGTGTACATTTTAAGCTACAGAATACACGAGGTAACATTGATTAAAATTATCGGAGACAATACATAATATAAATACAAGAAAAAATACAAAAGGTGTGTAAAAAAGTGTATATAATCATTTATAAAAATTTATATAAAAAGATTAAAAATACTTAGAAATATTGCACACATTGAAATAGAAGCATGTATATTGCACAATAAAACTGGCTAATAGCTCATTAATAGCCGGACATTTAGAAGGAAAAAAAGAGGGGAGAGAATAAAACATAGTTAGTGGTATATCGATATAACAATACCACCCCCATAATTATTCATAAGCAGTGAGAGCAACCACCATGCTAATTGTATAAAGAGCATTCCATCCAGCCAATTTTATAGGCTGAGAAGGAATTGCCCAAATACCAGTGATTATGAAATCCAAGCCGAAGAAATGAGAGAAAACTTCTACCAGAAGGGGTATAACCAGTCCTGGGTATGTGAAGCATATGACAAAAATCATGAGATTATTCCCACCAACAGAAATAAAACTGAAAAACCAGAAAGTAGGGAAGTAATATTTATTACCAAGTATACTTCCCAACATGTACAGCTGGAAAAACTCATCAGTAAACATTGGGGTGTCCTTACTAAGGATCCCCTTTTAAAAGATTATGTAGGACACCGTCCAAAATTCACATACCGCAGGGCTGATAACTTAAATAACATTCTGGTCAGAAGTGCTCAAACAGTCCCTAAACGAACCACTAGAGTGTTGTCTAAAGGATTTTATCGTTGTGGCACTTGCCAAATGTGTAATGCATGTAAAACCGCACCTAAAATTACTGAATATAAGTCAAATGCTAACAATGAAAATTTTACCATCAACGACTTTATCACGTGTAACTCCAAGAACGTGGTGTATTTGTTGGAGTGTCATTGCGGAAAGCAGTATGTCGGACGAACGGGCAGATATCTCAAAGACCGTTTATTTGAACATACCCGCAATATAAGAAAAGGCCATGAATTACACAATGTCTCTTTACACTTTAAGGAGAAACATGGTTGTGATATAAGAGGGCTAAAATCATTCTGTGGAATTAAAATCTGTAAATCCAGTTGGAGAAAAAATGATATAGAGGAACGTTTAGCCAAATTGGAAATGAAGTGCATATTCACACTGAACACCATGGTCCCTAATGGACTTAATGTGGATTATGAGTACAAATGGCTGATATGAATAATTATGGGGGTGGTATTGTTATATCGATATACTGTACCACTAACTATGTTTTATTCTCTCCCCTCTTTTTTTCCTTCTAAATGTCCGGCTATTAATGAGCTATTAGCCAGTTTTATTGTGCAATATACATGCTGCTATTTCAATGTGTGCAATATTTCTAAGTATTTTTAATCTTTTTATATAAAGTTTTATACATTTTTATATACACTTTTTTACACACCTTTTGTATTTTTTCTTGTATTTATATTATGTATTGTCTCCGATAATTTTAATCAATGTTACCTCGTGTATTCTGTAGCTTAAAATGTACACCATTTAGCACTTTATTCTAGCCCATATAGTTAGAATGTAGCAAACAGAATATAGCCGGACACAGGTCTAATATTATTGGCCGGCTGAGAACCACGTGACCAACGCAGGCGTGTGATAAAAGCAAGTCCCTGTGAACATGGGGGCACATCTTGAAAAAGGATATACTGAAATATCCGAAACGCGTTGATTGAGCCGCTCATCCCATACGGCAGGAGCAGTGGGACGGATCTGTGCGGCGCTACACGTACCTCTGGACCTCCGACCTTTGGTGTTGTCTGCAGCACACCTTACAGCGAGGAAGAAGCCACCGGTAACCCGCCCACCTGCACCGCTACCATTTGGACCTTTTTACCTTTGTTTGTCTATGTTGTATCTGTGAATCAAGTGTAAGAATTAAACCCTGTTACCTGTTCCTGGACGTCCACGGTGCTTTGACTAACAAAGAAACCTTTGATGTGCATGCGAGATTGAATTCCCATGTAAGTTGATTTCATGTCGGTAGTTCTGCATGTCGATTTTTCTGCAAATGTGAGGGCTGTCTAAAGAAACTGCTACGGACACGTCTGAGTTGAAATTAATTGTAAGTTCACTTCCTTATAACATCAGGAATGGAACAATGTCAACACTTTTGTTCAAGGGGATAAAAACCATTGGTACTTGTGGATTATCACGGCTCCCATCGCATGCCATCACATGCCATATATAGTGGCATGCGATGGCATGCGATTGGATGCGATTTTTGCCGTTTTTAAACGATTTTTTACAAAATCGCATGCGATCGCATGCGTTTTTTAACAGAAATGCATCCAAATTAGTATCAAACATGTTCAATGGGCCCCAAATGTCATTTTTGAGGCTGTACCACCCCCACTATCAACGCGAACCCGAAGCGTGGCGAGCGCAGCGAGCCCGCGAGGGGCGGCAGTACGCGCCCTACGACCTTTTCATACCCCCACTATCCACGTCGGCGTGGAGTTGAGAATAGAAAGTGTGGCGAGCGCAGCGAGCCACCGAGCCCGAAGCGTGGCGAGCGGACGCGGACACCTGTGAAGCCCGCGAGGGGACGCGGATACCTGTGAAGGTATCCGTGTCCCCTCGCCACGCTTCGGGCTCGCTGCGCTCGCCACACTTTCTATTCTCAACTCCACGCCGACGTGGATAGTGGGGGTATGAAAAGGTCATAGGACGCGTACCGCCGCCCCTCGCGCCGACGTGGATAGTGGGGGTATGAAAAGGTCATAGGACGCGTACCGCCGCCCCTCGCGGGCTCGCTGCGCTCGCCACGCTTCGGGTTCGCGTTGATAGTGGGGGTGGTACAGCCTCAAAAATGACATTTGGGGGCCATTGAACATGTTTGATACTAATCTCAATGCATTTGGATGCTTTTCTGTTAAAAAACGCATGCGATCAAATCGCATGCGATGCGATTTTTTCATGTGCGATGGCCATCGTGGGAGCCATGATACTCCACAAGTACCAAACCATTAACCATTTTCAACCACCCAATATTAGTACTAGACTCATTTTTTAGTTGATTAGGTGCTAAAATCGATTTAAGGGAATTTGCCATTTTAAATACTAGTTGTGGTTTAGACAGAAGGACAGTGTGTAATAAGGCATCTAATAGTAACACATCCCAGTGTTTATTTAGTATGTTTCTAATGTTGTTGCTTTCAGAGTTATACTTAGTGAAAAAAGGTATAAAGTTGGTAAGATTCTGTTCTTTGTCCCTATATTACAAGTGCTCCATCCTATCACATCCTCTGGCCTTGGTTTTGCCACATTCAATTAATTCTATGGTACTGTATAGTCTTTTTCCTGGAACCTTTTACTGTAAATAGCAGACTTGCCCAAATCAGCACACTTGCTCCGCACCCTTACAAACTGAGAGTAAGGTATATTATTAAGCCACCTTCTATATTGGCAGCTATTGCTACCTACCTGTTTAGTATAGGTGGAAGTTCCAATGTTCTTATACGTGACTAGCTGATCCGCCCGGCGTTGCCTGGGAAAACCTTGTTTTTTTAATTTCCAAAATTGCTGTAAAATTTGTCTTATTCTGTGCCAAAGGGCTAAGATTGTAATTTGTTAAAACCTCCATTATAATGTTAGAATGTGTTTGCATTGATACTTAGAGGAAAATTTACTAAGATGGGATTTGTATTTCACATGGGATGTTGCTATGGGCAACCAATCAGATACTATATCTTTCCGACTTTCTCGGCTCCTGATTGGCCGCATGGGGCTCCATCAGCCCCGGAACCAGGACCAAGGCCCCGGAACCGGACTCTTCAGCCCAGGAGCCCCGGACCCAGGATCCAGGTACCGACCTACGGGCTCAAGGTATCAGTATGTGTGGGCTGTGGATGTATTAAACTTTTATTTTTCTTGGTGTCAGTGTGTGTTTTATTTAACTATTTTTTGTACTGTGGAACTACAAGTGCCAGCGGGCCCTTTAATGCCCCGCATGCTGGGACTTGTGGTTCTCCAAGTCCCAGCATGCGGGGTAGGCTTGCTGGGACTCATAGTTCTACAGTATAAGACAATAGTTTTTATTCTTTTTTTTTTACACTTTTTATCAGCCCGATGCCCACCACCCAGGGGCATCGGGGACAGCCCCGGACTTTCAGCATGGGCTGGTAAGTCCTGGAGGGGGGGACCCCTTCATTGGGGGGGTCCCCACTTCCCCAGGACCCCTGCCCATGCTGACCAGCCAGGGGGATAATGCTTTGGCCGCGGGACCTTATATAATAAGTGTCCCCCGGCTGTGTCATTACCCTGCTGGCTGGTTGGGTCTGGTGCTGGTTCTTAAAATACGGGGGACCCCTAGTCATTTTGTCCCCCGTATTTTGGGAACCAGCGCTGGACCTTGAGCCTGGTGCTGGTTTCATTAAATCAAGGGAGCCCCTATTTGTTTGTCCCACTGATTTTATGATACCAGCACCGGCTTTTTGAGCCCGGGGCTGGTTATGCTCAGGAGCATTTTTTTTTTTTTTTAACAACAGAACCATGCACAGATCTCAATGATCTGTGCATGTTTCTGACAAAATCGCCAGTCAGAAACTGGTCTATTTTCTTTTCGATTTTTAGTAACCTTTACTAAAAATCGCAACCCATTAAATATGCGAGTTCTATACTTTTTAATGGGAAAACATCTGGATGCGATTTTTAGTCTAACTAAAAATCGCACCTTTAAAAAATGCGAATTTTTCAGAAAATCGCAACATATAAAATATGCGATTTTCGGGAAATGTCCGAAAACGGACGTTTTTTGCGAAAAAAAATCGCAAAAATAAAAAAAACGCACCCTATTAAATTTCGCCCCAGGTGTGGTGTTGTTCCTTTGTCATCTGTTTCCCAGATCGTTGATCTTCTTTCCAGATCATCAAGGCAAATTGAACCTTGGTGTTTTTTACATTTCTAAGTGAAATTTCCCGAAAATGGCTTCAAAGTGCGCACCACTGGGTCCAGCGATACCTTGACAATTTTTGGTGGCTCTGAGTGCCAAGGTGTGTCAATGTGACAGTCGCGCACGCACACACACACACACTCTCTTTAACTTATGATATAGATAGACCAATTTGAAGAGCCTAACAGCAAATCCAGATATTCAATCTTATTTTCATCTACTTTGGATGTAAACCGCATATTTACATTATTATGGTTGATATTAGGCGGGGCCCATCCAAACCTTATTTTTTGATAAACAAAAACTGTGGACATTCTGGGTGGAACTACAATGTGGGTGGAGTTTACTCAAAAACAGTCAAAAATCTACGGCGTAACCACATAATAGTACCAATTCACATTACACACTGCACCTTTACACACCTTGAAGCCCGTTACACATTGTACCACACACTATAATGCCCATTACACATGTGGAGCACACACCATAATGCCCATTACACATTGTGCCACACATTGTGATGCCCGTTACACATGACACAAACCATGAGGCTCATTACCTATTATACCATACACTGTGATGTCCATTACATATTATGCCACATAAGGGCCGCTTCCCGACATGCATTGCAAGGAGTTTCTTACTCAATGCCAGGGGCTTGGTGCTCCATACCAGGTGCTTCATTCTCATTGCCATGGGGATTTCAGTCTTGTTGCCAAAGGGGTTTCATGCTCATTGCTAAGGGGGATTATATGCTCATTGCCACAGGGTAGGCAGGGACCTTGGGGGAGTGGGGACTTTCCCAATAAAGGGGTCTCCTTCCAGGATTAACCCTGCCTGGGCTGAATCCTGGGGCTGTCCTTGGTGCCAGAAGGGCAGTGAGCACTGGTCTGATAGCCTTTATGTAAAAAATATAAATAAACCAGTATGTATTTTTTTGGAACAATAAAGCCCAGCAAGCCTGCACTACATACAGGGACTTGGAGAACCATAAGTCCCAACATGTGGGGCCGGCTGGAACTTGTAGTTCCCCAACAGTACAAATAGTTAAATAAACACACACTGACACCACAGAAATGTATAAAATTATTACATACACCCCATACATACTGATAATTACCTACCTTGACACATAGGTATCTGTCCATTGGTCCAGTAGATATTCCATATGGGTATCTGTTGAAGGAAATTATATTTACAGCTACTTCACTCTCTCCTCTTCGTTCTTTGTAGGCATTTCGGAAAGTCAGCTCCTGATTTCCCGCAAGTTGGCAATAGCGCTTTACGGATTGAGAAGTACTGAATGCAAACACTACATTCAGTGCTTGCTTCGCCCTGTTCATAGTGGCACGGGTACCCAATTTATTATTTTGCCAAGTACATGGATGCCTACAGGGAACGAAGAGGATGTGATCCACATGAAGGAGCTCGTAAGTATAGTTTCCTGACTGATCCCTGCAGACTAAGGCCAAAAATGCCTGGAAAATGAGGAGTATTTTCCAGTAGTATTTTCACGGCAAGTAGCGGCCATATATTACATACGGCTGCTTAGTAAATTAGTAATCACCATTCGACTGACTCCTGCTCGTATTCTTTTGCTTTTATATGAATTCCTATGAATTCATATTCGTAAATACGAATACGAATGTGCCATCAATACGGACATGAATTGGTGTATTTTTGGCATAGTAAATGCCGAAAATATGTGTAGGCAGTCACATTTGCCTACAAATATGCCAAATCCAGGCAAACTTGGATTAGTAAATTTCCCCTTATGTGTTTAAGAGGTACTAATAATACGGCCATTGTACACCCTTTTTTTTAGCATGCAGTCTTTGGCACACCCCTGCAAACTAAAAAAATGTGACCATATTTTGGAATGGAGGTCACAGGGAGGCACGAACACCCTAGCACAGGCCCTGGTCAGAAGGATATGTGTGCTAGAAAATCCATGGCCACTTGCTAGTGTTTTTCCCGCAGGCCAAAAGTGGCCAGCCAGCCCCTGTGCATAATTGTTTATATAATTAAATATTTAGATCTTACTTGACTATTTATCTGTGCAGTAAGTTAGCTAAATATTTACCAGAAGCTGTAATCTCATTAGCTATGTAAAACAAATTGTTGGGCATTGCAGGGACTAAAACAAAAATCAATACTTTTAAAAGTGCCAAAACTTGTATGGTATTGATGATTTCAATAGGATGGATGTGCTTTTAAGTCAGGTTTTCGGAGTTTTCCTTTTCTCATTATGTGTGTGAATGACTAATCCCTTATGAAAAATAAACATGATTAATTCATAGCAGCAGTTATTGTGAGTGTGTCATGTAGACAGTGCTCCAATACGATCAACACAAGGCCAAACTCTAAAAATGTTAAATCGTGGAAGATGCTGCAGAAACTGTAACTTGAGATTAAAATGCTCTGATGTTACTTAACCCCTTCCTGACAGAGCTAGTTTTTGCGTTCCTGACAGAGCCATTTTTTTCAAATCTGACATGTCTCACTTAAGTGGGGATAACTTTTTTTTGCTTTTACTTATCCCAGTGATTTTGAGATTGTTTTTTCGTGACACATTGTACTTCAAATTAGTGGTAAATTTGGGTCGATACAGTCTGTGTTTTTTTGTGAAAAATACCAAAATGTCGTGAAAAAATGGAAAATTTAGCGATTTGCAAAATGTTAAATTTTCTGCTTGTGAGACAAATAATCATACCACTCAAAATAGTTAATAACTAACATAGACCATATGTCTACTTTATGTTTCCATCATTATTTCAACTTCCTTTTAATTTTTTTGGACACTAGGAGGCTTACAATATGAATAGCAAATTCTCAAATTTTCAAGAAAATTTCAAACACTGATTTTTTTAGGGACCAGTTCAGTTCTGATATGACTTTGAGGGACTTGTATGTGAGACACCCCCATAAATGATGCCATTTCAAAAACTGCACCCCTCACAGTATTCAAAACAGCATTTTGGAAGTTTGTTAACCCTTTAGGTGTTTCACAGGAATTAAAACAAAGTGTAGGTGAAATTTCAAAATTTCATTTTTTTTGCAGATTTGCAATTTTAATACATTTTTCTAAGGAACACAGTACATTTTACTAGAGAAATGTGACTAAAAATTGATTCCCCCAATTCTTTTGTTTTCAAAAATATCCTATATGTGGCCCTAGTGTGCACGTTGACCAAACCACAGGCTTCATAATAGAAGGATCACCTACTTGATTTTGGAGCCTCCTTTTTATGAGATTATTTTTTAGGCACCATGTAGGTATCTAGGCACCATAAGATGCTAAAATTTAGGAACCCCCCCACAAGTTACCCCATTTTGCAAACTACACCCCTCAGGGAATTCATCTAGGGGTATAGTGTACATTTCAAACCCCCAGGGGTTTCACCAATTTTGATACAAGTGGGCAGTGAAAATGAAAAATTACATTTTTTACACAAAAATGCAGTTCTGGCTCAAAATTTTTCATTTTCACAAGGAATGAAGGAGACAAAGCACCCCAAAATCTGTGCCCCAATTTCTCCCGAGTACCGCAATGCCTCACATGTGACCAAAAAATACCAGTTGGGTGCATGGCAGGACTCAGAAGGGAAGGAGTGATTTTTGGATTTTGCAGCTCAGATTCTGGTGGAATTTTGGTGGGTGCTATGTCGCATTAGCAAGACCCCCCAAGCACCAATACAGTGGAACCCCCCCACAAGTGACCCCATTTTGCAAACTACACCCCTCAGGGAATTCATCTAGGGGTATAGTGTACATTTCAAACCCCCAGGGGTTTCACCAATTTTGATACAAGTGGGCAGTGAAAATGAAAACTTACATTTTTTTACACAAAAATGCAGTTCTGGCTCAAAATTTTTCATTTTCAGAAGGTATGAAGGAGAAAAAGCACCCCAAAATCTGTGCCCCAATTTCTCCCGAGTACGGCAATGCCTCACATGTGAACAAAAAATACCAGTTGGGTGCATGGCAGGACTCAGAAGGGAAGGAGTGATTTTTGGATTTTGCAGCACAGATTTTGGTGGAATGAATGGTGGGTGCTATGTTGCACCAATACAGTGGAACCCCCCCACAAGTCACCCCATTTTGCAAAGTACACCCCTCAGGGAATTCATCTAGGGGTATAGTGTACATTTCAAACCCCCAGGGGTTTCACCAATTTTGATACAAGTGGGCAGTGAAAATGAAAAATTACATTTTTTTACACAAAAATGCAGTTCTGGCTCAAAATTTTTCATTTTCAGAAGGTATGAAGGAGAAAAAGCACCCCAAAATCTGTGCCCCAATTTCTCCCGAGTACGGCAATGCCTCACATGTGACCAAAAAATACCAGTTGGGTGCATGGCAGGACTCAGAAGGGAAGGAGTGATTTTTGGATTTTGCAGCTCAGATTCTGGTGGAATTTTGGTGGGTGCTATGTCGCATTAGCAAGACCCCCAAAGCACCAATACAGTGGAACCCCCCCACAAGTGACCCCATTTTGCAAACTACACCCCTCAGGGAATTCATCTAGGGGTATAGTGTACATTTCAAACCCCCAGGGGTTTCACCAATTTTGATACAAGTGGGCAGTGAACATGAAAAATTACATTTTTTTTACACAAAAATGCAGTTCTGGCTCAAAATTTTTCATTTTCAGAAGGTATGAAGGAGAAAAAGCACCCCAAAATCTGTGCCCCAATTTCTCCCGAGTACGGCAATGCCTCACATGTGAACAAAAAATACCAGTTGGGTGCATGGCAGGACTCAGAAGGGAAGGAGTGATTTTTGGATTTTGCAGCTCAGATTCTGGTGGAATTTTGGTGGGTGCTATGTCGCATTAGCAAGACCCCCCAAGCACCAAGACAGTGGAACCCCCCCACAAGTGACCCCATTTTGCAAACTACACCCCTCAGGGAATTCATCTAGGGGTATAGTGTACATTTCAAACCCCCAGGGGTTTCACCAATTTTGATACAAGTGGGCAGTGAACATGAAAAATTACATTTTTTTACACAAAAATGCAGTTCTGGCTCAAAATTTTTCATTTTCAGAAGGTATGAAGGAGAAAAAGCACCCCAAAATCTGTGCCCCAATTTCTCCCGAGTACGGCAATGCCTCACATGTGACCAAAAAATACCAGTTGGGTGCATGGCAGGACTCAGAAGGGAAGGAGTGATTTTTGGATTTTGCAGCTCAGATTCTGGTGGAATTTTGGTGGGTGCTATGTCGCATTAGCAAGACCCCCCAAGCACCAAGACAGTGGAACCCCCCCACAAGTGACCCCATTTTGCAAACTACACCCCTCAGGGAATTCATCTAGGGGTATAGTGTACATTTCAAACCCCCAGGGGTTTCACCAATTTTGATACAAGTGGGCAGTGAACATGAAAAATTACATTTTTTTTACACAAAAATGCAGTTCTGGCTCAAAATTTTTCATTTTCAGAAGGTATGAAGGAGAAAAAGCACCCCAAAATCTGTGCCCCAATTTCTCCCGAGTACGGCAATGCCTCACATGTGACCAAAAAATACCAGTTGGGTGCATGGCAGGACTCAGAAGGGAAGGAGTGATTTTTGGATTTTGCAGCTCAGATTCTGGTGTAATTTTGGTGGGTGCTATGTCGCATTAGCAAGACCCCCAAAGCACCAATACAGTGGAACCCCCCCACAAGTGACCCCATTTTGCAAACTACACCCCTCAGGGAATTCATCTAGGGGTATAGTGTACATTTCAAACCCCCAGGGGTTTCACCAATTTTGATACAAGTGGGCAGTGAACATGAAAAATTACATTTTTTTACACAAAAATGCAGTTCTGGTTTAAAATTTTTCATTTTCAGAAGGTATGAAGGAGAAAAAGCACCCCAAAATCTGTGCCCCAATTTCTCCCGAGTACGGCAATGCCTCACATGTGACCAAAAAATACCAGTTGGGTGCGTGGCAGGACTCAGAAGGGAAGGAGTGATTTTTGGATTTTGCAGCACAGATTTTGGTGGAATGAATGGTGGGTGCTATGTTGCACCAATACAGTGGAACCCCCCCACAAGTCACCCCATTTTGCGAAGTACACCCCTCAGGGAATTCATCTAGGGGTATAGTGTACATTTCAAACCCCCAGGGGTTTCACCAATTTTGATACAAGTGGGCAGTGAAAATGAAAAATTACATTTTTTGACACAAAAATGCAGTTCTGGCTCAAAATTTTTCATTTTCAGAAGGAATGAAGGAGACAAAGCACCCCAAAATCTGTGCCCCAATTTCTCCCGAGTACGGCAATGCCTCATGTGTGACCAAAAAGTGGCAGGACTCAGAAGGGAAGGAGTGATATTTGGAGTTTGCAGCACAAATTCTGGTGGAATGATGGTGGGTGCTATGTCGCATTAGCAAGACCCCCAAAGCACCAATACAGTGGAACCCCCCCACAAGTGACCCCATTTTGCAAACTACACCCCTCAGGGAATTCATCTAGGGGTATAGTGTACATTTCAAACCCCCAGGGGTTTCACCAATTTTGATAAAACTGGGCAGTGAACATGAAAAATTACATTTTTTTACACAAAAATGCAGTTCTGGCTCAAAATTTTTCATTTTCACAAGGAATGAAGGAGAAAAAGCACCCCAAAATCTGTGCCCCAATATCTCCCAAGTACGGCAATGCCTCACATGTGACCAAAAAATACCAGTTGGGTGCATGGCAGGACTCAGAAGGGAAGGAGTGATTTTTGGATTTTGCGGCTCAGATTCTGGTGGAATGAATGGTGGGTGCTATGTGGCATTAGCAAGACCCCCGAAGCACGGTGAAATTATGAACCTAATATTCCATAGATGTGTGGTATATTTTAAAACACTCCTTTATACATAGGCCGGGTTTGTCGGGGCAAGTGTCACACTGGAAAATAGTTTGCTTTCTTATTCCCTTTTTATAGCAAACTTTGCACCTTTTTTGTGTCCTGCCCTTTTTTCCAGTGGAGGGGATTTCATCAGGAAAATGCTGCCCTGGTACAATACGGGGGCCAGTACTAGAAGTACTGGGGCCCTCTGCCTGCTGGTTCCCAAATATTAGGCCCTTTATGACTTCCTCTTGAAAGTGCATAAATGTCCCCCTCTGGCCGGTAGAACGGAATAGCACGTAAGCGTTATACAGTGCCATCTGGATGATATACACGGCCACCTTCTTGTACCAGATTTTTGTTTTCCGCAGGGCACTGTACGGCTTCAGTACCTGATCTGAAAGATCCACTCCGCCCATGTACCTATTGTAATCCAGGATACAATTAGGTTTTGAGGTGTGGGTACTGGTACCTCGTACAGGGACGGAGGTGGTACTGTCTCCGTGAATTGTTGTCAGTATAAGGACATCCCTCTTGTCCTTATATTTGACCAACAACATATTTTCGTTGCATATTCCCCTGCTTTCACCCCTTCTCATTACTTGGGCAATGTGCGTTTTTGGGAGGCCTCTTTGGTTCTTGCGCACAGTACCGCAAGCTGCTGTACCTCTTGAACCAAGGGCCTTAAACAGGGGGATGCTAGTGTAAAAGTTATCCACATAGAGGTGATAACCTTTATCCAGGAAGGGGTGCACTAAATCCCAGACAATTTTCCCACTAACACCTACGAGGGAGGGGGGGCATTCTGGCGGTTCAATTCTTGAATCCTTCCCTTCATAAACCCTAAACCTGTGGGTGTACCCTGAGGTGCTTTCACACAGTTTATACATTTTTATGCCATACCTTGCCCTCTTACTGGGAAGGTACTGGCGGAATTTAACCCTTCCTTTAAAATGTATAAGGGACTCGTCGATACAAATAAATTTTTCAGGGATGTACACCTCTTCAAATTTGGCACTGAAATGATCAATGACCGGCCTGACTTTGAATAGCCGGTCAAAGGTGGGATCATCTCTGGGTGGGCACTGTGCATTATCGGTGTAATGTATAAATTTAAGAATTGTCTCAAATCGAGTCCGGGTCATGGCCATACGGTAAAATGGAGTACTGTACAGAACATCTGTACTCCAATATTGCCTAATTTCTGGCTTTTTTACTATGCCCATATGAAACACCAGACCCCAAAACGTCATCATCTCTACTGCATCTACAGGGGTCCACCTAGCAAATGATGACGTGGGGTTTTGAGCAATAAACTGCTGGGCATATAAATTAGTTTGGTCCACCATTAAATTTATAAAATCATCAGAGAAAAATAATTTGAAAAAGTCAATTTCTCTGAGACCTGTGGAATCAAATTGGATTCCTGGCATGGCCAAAAACTCAGGAACCTGGGGCTCAAAATTGTCTGGTGGTGGGGTCCATACGAGATCAATTGTTGGGGGGGGGGGTCTCAGCTGCTCTACGGGGGCGTCTTTGAGGGGGTCCCTCATCACCAGAGGAGGAAGAGGAGCTTAAGACGAATCCTTCAAATTCCCCGCTTGCATCACTGGCTGTGTCAGAGTCAGAGGCAAGCATGGCATATGCCTCCTCCACTGAATACATTCTCCTGGATGACTGGGAGGACATTTGGGAGGACATTTGGGAGGACATTTGGGATGCCATTTTTATTTTTGTGTTACTGGTAGTGAAATGTTTCAACACGTGTATAGTGTAGGGGGGGGTACAAACTTTATTTCAACCCGGGGGGTATGTAGTGTGTAGTGTGTATGTAGTGCAGAAAAAAAAAAATACTTTATACCAATAAAAAAAAAAAAAATGAAGGGGTTAAAAATAAAAAATTGAAGGGGTTAAAAAAAAAAAAAAAAAGGTCCTGCGCCAAAAATTGAGCACAGATGTTGGTCAGTAACGTCTGTCACTGAACAGCGCTCAAAGGCAACAGGAATTTGATCAAAAAAAAAAAAAAAATAGATCAACCCTGTGCCGAAAAAGCTGATCAGTGATGTACGTCACTGATCAGCGCACAGTGGCCACAGGACACCCACAAAATCACAGTGTGTGTAAAAAAAAAATTAAAAAAAGACCCCACAGCACTCACAAAAAAAAAAAAAGGTGATCAGTGATGCGACACTGATTACCAGTGAGGTGCAGCAGGTGCACAACCTTTGGTGCAACTGACAGTGCAACTGACAGGTATATATAAAAAAAAAAAAACCTCTGTACCCCCAAAAAAGTTGCTGATCACCTCAGATATAGTGATCAGCACAAAAGGCGGGGGCAGCAGACACAAAATTTAGCACTCTCTATCACTCTCTGTCACTATCTCTCTCTATCTCTCTATCTCTCACTATCTATCACTCTATGACACTGCAGCAGCAGCACTGACAGGTATATCTATATATAAAAAAAAACCTGCGCCCCCAAAAAGTTGCTGATCAGTTAATTTATACTGATCAGCACAAAAGGAGGGGGCAGCAGTCAGTTATATAAAAAATATATAGCACAATCTGTCACTATCTCTCTCTATCTCTCTCTCTCTATCTCTCTCTATCTCTCTATAACTATCACACTGCAGCAGCACAAAATATAGCACTCTGTCACTAGGCCTCTCTATCTATCTCTCTCTCTCTATCTCTCTCTATCTCTCTATCTCTCTCTCTCTATCTATAACTATATCACACTGCAGCAGCACAAAATATAGCACTCTCTGACACTATCTCTCTCTCTATCTCTCTCTATCTCTCTATCTCTCTCTATCTATCTCTCTATCTAGCTATTACACTGCAGCAGCACAATTTCACAGCACAGGAAGGCACAAGTAGCAACAGGATCCAGGAAGCATCCAGCACACTACAAGCACAGATCAAGCAGTGATCAAGCAGTGATGAAGCAGTGATCAGGTAAGTATGGAGCAAGGTTCTGGTCAGTATATGGCGGCAGGTGGGCACGGTGACCGCACTGCACGCTATTCCAGACCGGAATGGCGTCTGCAGTGCAGTCACCGTTAGTTTAAACCCCCCTCCATGGCTGTGATTGGTCCGTCGGTCCGACGGACCAATCACGGCCTTTGGGGGCGGGCGGGGTGAGGTGGGGTGACACCAGTGTCACCCTTACACCCCGCGGTGATTGGTGCTGTACTTTACAGCACCAATCACCTCCGATCCCGTGTCACCGGCGAACGTTATTCGCCGGTGACACAGGAAAACGCTGTGAATGGCTGTTCACACTGAACAGCCAATCACAGCGATCGCCGACGGGGGGGCGGCATCGCAGCCCCCCCTGGGCATGCACGGACATGTCTGCTGTCAGGGACAGCAGACATGTTGAAACTGTCACCGCGTCTATAGACGCGGTGACAGTTTAAATCCATGACGTACATTTACGCCATGTGTCGGGAAGTGCTTCCCGACCATGACGTAAATGTACGTCAAATGTCGGGAAGGGGTTAAGCAGAATCAAATCAGTTTATGGCTACATACAGTAAAAGGAGAAGAAAACATTAAAAACAGAACAAAATATAAAGCAACCAATATATTGTACAGAAGCACAATGTTAAAAGTAAAACATTGTAAAAAATGCATGTCTTCAATAGTCTTATAATTACATTTTCTTTCGAATTGACTGAAACTTTTAAATAATTTTAAAATACTATCAGTGCTCTAACTTGGGTTGTGAGAGTGGTATTGCTGTACAGTGCACAGGACAATGTGGATGGCACTCACGGATGCATCAGGCTAGCAAGTGCCTGAAATGCGTGCTGCAGCCAGAAGTACAGTACCTCTCGAGCATTCTAAGATGCTTTAGTCAGTGCTGTATTTACCATTGCTCCTGACTATGCTCCTCCATGGGTCCATGGGCAGCTTTCAATAGGTCTAATGCCACCGCATGGTCGGCATTGCTCATGGTCGACACAGTCAAAAGGTCATCATCATTAAATGGTCAACATGGCATTGGTTGACACATGAAAGGTCAACATGAGATTTTTGGAACTTTTTCATACTTTATTCGTGTGGGAATGGTAAAGTGTTCCAGAGCGCAGCAATAGACTATTGAGGCACCTTGCCTAAAGCATGGCAGTAGAAGCATTGACTGAGACATTGTTGACCTCTTGACTTTCAACCTTTTCTTACCATAAACATTGCCAGCACAAGGTGCAGAAAAACCCTGTCAGGCACTGAATCTATAAGTATTGCACAATGGTACAATGGTAATCATCATCATCACTGAAAGGATACTGTACATTCGCTATTTATGTGTGATCTTAGTGGAAGAAAGATGAAAGGCAGCGGCTAGCGTCTCCGCATGGGGAGCAGATGAGGATGAGCCCCATGCAGTGGCATATTCACCACTAGGAAAACAATGCAGCTTTCTGGAGGCCGCAGGCAGCATTACAATGAGCGACTCAATCCGGAGGCTGCAAAGCTAAGGTCTGAATAGAAGGACAGAGGGGGGGGGGGGGTTATGAGTGGAACAGTCAAGGTGTGTTAAGGTCACACTGAATGTATTGTTGCAGGGTTCTGAGCCCAGGCATGGGTAGTGAGGGCTGAAGAACATATACAGTGATAGATACTTTGCTTCTGAATTTTTAACCACACAAGTAGCTTAGGCATGGCAGTGTTCAGCATCAGTCCCGCTACCTATTACTGGATGAGAGTGGCAGGTTCCATCTGCCAATACAATTCCACAGAAATAGGGCCACCTGCATGCTGTGCCCGCAAAACCTGACATCTGGAAAGGCTCCCGTGCCTGTCTCCTGGCTGTCAATTTCAGGCTGCTGCACAGACACACTGTTGTCCCTTGTCTTGCAACCAGGATGGGAAAAGAATGGCTGCCTGCAGATCTGAATCTGGCCACCATAAGGAGAGTACAGAATGTGCTGCAAGGCCAGTCTACCCTTTCAAAACAGGTTACCCCCTTAAGGCCCCATCCCCCAACACAAGGTCAGCTGTCCCCAGACTTGTGTGATCTGCACTCAGTAGCCCTGCCCCCAACTCTCTTCCTCCTCAAAGTTATTTTTCTTCCCTGGTCCCTGCTGCTACTGACACCACGCAGGAGAAGGCAGGACCTGGCACTTAGCTTGCCAGCTGCAGAGCACAAACCAGGGGTATCCCTTGTACACTTGTAGAACCCCACATTTATAGGTGTGATCTGTAAATAGTTTTTATTAGTGAAGTGGTATAATGGCCCGTTGGGAACCCCAGCAGAGCCCCTAGGAATGTTTTAGACTGATATGCTGTCTTTGTTGAAGGGACTCGTGCAGGGATGCAGCGGTTGTTGCTGTGAGTTTCTGAATAAAGTTACACAGCTCGAGGTAGGGAGAGGCAAGCAACGGTAGGCACGGGACTGGGGAACGTTAGGGGCGGCTGTTAACTCGGTGGCGCAGTTTTCCCGGAGAGTTCACAGAGAGAGGAACCGTATGCTACACCAGCGGCTAAAAACAAATAAAAGCTACCGTGTATAGACTTACCGGAGGTCAGGAGAAGCCTCCAGCTCGGTAGTTGAGTACACCCGGCCTTTCCTGGCATAAAATCCAACACAGCGGGAGAAAGTGAGGAATCACCGCCGCAAGCAGTCCAGAGTGACTTGCGTCGTCGCGGAGACACAGCCGGAAGCATCAGAGCTCTCCTTCCCCGATCGCGGTGAGTGTTAATCCCCGCCTCTGGCCGGCCCCTCCACCTCGCATCACGACTTGGATACGCCCCTAACACTGACACAGTCCTATAGAAAAGGGCTAAACCCGACTCCGCTGTGGGTCAGGGGACGCCCCTGTTAGTGATAATCCAGTATCCACGTAGTATAAAGTCGCTGGAGGATTACCTCTCCTGGTTATAGTAACCCAAATAGACAGCGCAGACAGGCTAAACCCGACTCCTCTGTGGGTCTGGGGACGCCTTAATGAAAATAAAATCACATTGACTGCCTTCGTTAATAGCAGTTATTGGCTGCTCCTGCAGGTCACCAAAGAAACAGAAGAATCAGGCTAAACCCGATCGCTAGTACAGGATCAGGGGACGCCTCTGCATATACACTTAACACCCATTATAACCGGAAGATTTCAGGAGAACAATTCCAATTAAAAACAAGATAGAGAGAGAGACAACAGCTTATAATCACTATACCAAACAGTTAGCGACTACCTAGTCTGTGCACAGTGAAACTCATATAAACTGTTCTAAATTGTATCAGATACATTAACTGACAGCCTCTGCAGTGATAGAGGTATAGAGTGGCTAATTGCTCTCAAAGTGGCAGCTATAGGAGAATAAACTATATGGACTATTGTAAGGTCCCGTTGGATCACCTAGTACTTACCTTTGAGGTTGGATATATCCGGGGTGGGATTGTTTTGATCTGTAATTGTTGATATACCCTGTAATGAGATAAAAAAAAATAGAAGATTGTTTAATATTATAATAAATACAGTTAAAGCATTTATTACATAGGCATTCTGTGGTGATATCTGCGTCTACGTTATTTGAGACGTTTCATTACCGCAGAAGTAGTGATCACTATTTAGATATATAAAGGTGTATACACCCTGTTCTATCATATTGTTTGATACTGTGTTGAAAAAGTTATTGTTACAGATGGGTCTGGTCCCATCTTGGCAGGGGATGGCGCTGGCGTCGCCAGCCGCCATCCCCCGCCAGCGCCATGGCGATGGTGAGAAGGGGACGCGCGCGCACGAGAGGCGCGCGCGTCCCCTTCCGACGGCGCTTCCATCCGTTCCCCCGGGTCCCCGCCGGCTTGCTGGCGGTAACCCGGGGTCCCCGCCGCCTGCCCGCATCCCCCCCTAACCCCCCCTAACCCTGTCCGTCTCCCTGAGGCGGAGACGGACAGGGTTTCCGCGACGGAGACTGAGACGCGCGTGCGCGTCTCAGTGTATTCGCTGGCGCGGCTGCTGGCGGGTCGCCAGCGCGGACGTTCTGGCGACCCGCCAGCCAGGATGGGACCTGACCCATCTGTATGTGATTTGAATTTGCTGGACCCTCCATCTTCAGTTTCCAGAGGGACTCCGAGATTCCAGTATAATAAAATGTATCTTGATCTTGTTTCACTGAAACGTTGTTATCCTTGATAGAGTATAAAAGAGAAATTGTTAACCTAACCAAAAGAATCCTATATACTTACCTTACCACCCCGACGGGTGTTACACAATTTTTGGCGTCTAACGAACAGGATCGTACAAAGCAACTATGTCGACTTCAGGAGAGTCGGAGTCGGAGGCCCCAGTAGATGTACAACTAAACGCAGAACCCAGCACTTCATCCACCCAAGCAACCATGACGGGTGTAAACGCCATTACGCTACCATATTATTTCGGAACCCCCTGGCTACCTAGCTATTCAGGAGAAATTCCGAGGAAAGATACCAATACATTGATCCAGTTCCAAACAAAGCTACGATCAATGTTCACTTTATGCCCGATGGAAGTGCACCAACAGGTGGAAGTCCTTATAGGACAACTAAAAGGATCAGCTCTGAGAGAGGTACTATCTTGGCCGGATGAAGAAAGAAAAAATGCAGAACAGATTTTTGCTAGACTGGCGACCACGTTCGATACATCGACTCTATCCGAACTGAAATCCGATTTCTATGCAAGGAAACAACTACCGGGCGAGAGTCTAAGAGATTTTGCCCTAAGCCTACAGGAAGCACTCAAAGCAATTCAGTTGGTGAATACCAAGGAAGTGGTAGAGGTCAATGATACTCTGATAAATAGATTTATCGAAGGGTCTAATAACAGTGGTGTCAAATCTCAACTTAAATTACTGAGACTCCAAAAGCAGGGATGCTCTTTCCTAGACTTCAAGGAAGTCGCCATAAAGGTTATTGGCCGTAAAACAGTCAGTGAAGTAACCTTCCCAGAGTTGCCAGGCTATCAAGAACCCTCGCCCCGGTCTGTAGAAGATCACGTTGAACTGGAAGGGGCTGAAAAGAAACCTCCAACTATAGTACAACATGTCCAGTCGTCATCCTCAGATTCTTCACAGGGGCTAAAAGGGCAAGTGGAAGACTTGGCCAGCGGGATGGAAGAGATCAAAAGAGAACTTCGAAGGCTTGCAAGACAGGGATCATCTGGAAGGGGTGATAGAGACCGAAACTATAATTACCGACAACCAAGAAACGAGTGGAGGTCAGCGGCCTCAGAACGGGGGCGCAGGCCCACCGACCGATTCGACGCACAAGGAAGACCTATTTGCAGGAGGTGTAATAGAAGTGGACATGTCGAACGATTCTGCCAACAAGACGAAGATTTAAACTCGTCAGCCCCGGGGACGGAGATCAATCCTCGGGGGAACCAAATGTAAAAGACCCCACTCCGGAGGAGTGGGCCCCCAGATACGTGGGTCCGTGTCCCGTGTTACCGATTGTCATCGATGGAATCGGGGTGTTGGCTATGCTTGACACGGGTTCTCAGATTTCGACCATTCAAAGTGACACCTTTCAACGTTACTGGGGCGCTAAAGATAACTTACCTCCTCCTCCATCCTGGCTACGACTGTTGGCCAGTAATGGCTTAGATATTCAATGCAAAGGGTACTGCGAAATGAACATGTGTTTGGGTAAGACCGTCTTACCACGTCAAGGCTTCCTTATTACACAAACCACCAATCCAAATGTGCCATCTATCATTGTTGGTATGAACATTTTACAAAACTGTCCCAACGAACTAATCGGAGCACTTAAAGAAGAGTTGTTTCAAGGCACTGCGATGATGCAGAGAGCTATCCGAAAGACCATCAAAGTCTTACAAAATCAGCAACGCTTCGTTAATCCTAATGGAGATGTGGGAAAAGTGAGGATGACTGATCAGAGAACTGTTATTGTACCAGCGAACTCCGAGATCATCGTCTGGGGAAAGGCGAAGTGTGGTCCCTCTGGGCAGGAATACAATGCAATGGTGGAACCGTGCAGCGCCACCAACCAGAAGGATCTAGTAGTGGCAAGGGCCTTAGTGACTGTGACCAATGGCCGCGTCCCCGTCCGCATAATGAACCCCCATGATCACGCTGTCCGCCTACCCAAAAACCAGACTATTGCTAAGTTATTGTGGGTAAATTTTCAAAACATCTACGAAATCTTACATATGAATACGACGATAGAAGAGAAAACCCTATTGGCAGAGGGTACCGATGTTGATTGGTGGACAAAAATTCATATTGGAGAAGCAGATACTCCTATCGAACTGATTGAGGGAGTTCTAAAAGTAGTAAAGTAGAATGCTGTCACCTTTAGTCAACATGAAGCTGACTTCGGCAAAGTAGAGACTATCCATCATCGCATTCCCACGGGAGACGCACCTCCCATTAAGGAAAGGTACCGCCCCTTAGCTCCAGCCCTATACCAGCCTGTACGGACCATGCTGGAAGAAATGAAAACATCAGGTGTTATTCATGAAAGTCACAGCCCGTGGGCAGCACCAATTGTCCTGGTTCGAAAAAAAGATGGACATCTAAGGTTTTGCGTCGATTACCGCAAATTAAATCAGATCACCCACAAAGATGCTTACCCTTTGCCGCGCATCGAAAAGTCTCTCACTGCCCTGAAAGCTGCCACGTACTTTTTGATCTTAGACCTGACTTCGGGGTATTGGCAGATACCGATGGATCCTTCGGATCGTGAAAAAACGGCCTTCACCACCCCCATGGGGCTGTTTGAATTCGACCGCATGCCCTTCGGGTTATGCAATGCTCCCAGTACCTTTCAACGTGCAATGGAACATTGCCTGGGCCACTGCAATTTTGATATGGTGCTTATATATTTGGACGATATCATCATCTATTCCCAAACTTACCATGCACACCTACAACACCTGGACGAAGTGTTCAAACGATTAGCCGAATACGGCCTGAAAGCCAAGCCATCCAAGTGCCATCTGCTCCAAGAGAATGTTAAATTCCTCGGTCACATTGTAAGTGCCGCTGGAGTTATCCCGGATCACGATAAGATCGCCATTATAAGAGACTGGCCTGTACCGACCACCGTGAGAGAAGTCCGAAGCTTCCTAGGATTTGTAGGCTATTATAGGCGATTCATACGGAACTTCGCTCAGATCGTGAACCCCATCCATTCCCTTCTTAGAGGGATTGATAAACATCAGCAAAATAAGAATAAGCGTGTGACGTGGACAGAGTCTCAACAAAATGCCTTCGATCAGCTGAAACAGATGATGACTGAAACCCCCATACTGGCTTATCCAGATTATAGCCAACCTTTTCAATTGTATACGGATGCCAGTTATCTGGGACTGGGTGCCGTATTATCTCAACAGCAATTCGGACAAGAACGCATCATAGCCTATGCCAGTAGGAGCCTGAAAAGAACCGAGAGGAACGATTCGAATTACAGTGCCTTTAAGCTTGAACTGTTAGCCTTGGTATGGGCAGTCACTGAAAAATTTAAAGACTATTTGCTTGCCACTCCCTTTATAGCCTATACGGACAACAATCCGGTGGCCCATCTGGACTCGGCCCAACTGGAAGCCCTTGAACAGCGTTGGTGCTCCAGACTAGCCAACTATCAATTTACTATCAAATACAGGAGTGGTCGAAGTAACGGTAATGCGGATGCGCTTTCCCGCCTACACAGTATAAGCAATTCTGTCGATGAAGGTGACACCTGGGAAGAAATAGAGATGCCCAACTTTCATGCCCTCTTTGTTAAACAGCAAATGATGACCACAAAATGGAAGAAGGAGTCGAGAGAACGGGAGATCATCCCGAGCTGGACAGGTTCGAATGTTGAATGGGCACGAATCCAAGCTACCAGTCCGGTGCTGGAGAGGTTGAAGTGCTTGTTGACGTCTCAGACCCCGTTCGGAAAAGAAGAACGTATGAAAGCAGAACCCGAACTTGTAAAGTTATGGAGGCAAAGGGACCGGCTGCTTGTAAAAGAAGGGTTACTAGTGCATGCAGTAACAGATCCAAAGACGCACCGTTATGTCTACCAGATTGTCATACCTCGCCTACAGAGCGACGTTGTGTTGCGAGCTTATCATGATCAGTCCGGCCATATGGGAGTCGACAAGTTAGAAAATACGGTACGCCAACGGTTCTACTGGATCGATCTAAGAAAAGATGTGGAAGAGTGGTGTGGGAGTTGCGCCAGCTGTGCCGTAAAAAGAAAACCGGCACACGATCAGAGGGCCCCACTTCATCCGATTATCAGTCATTTTCCTCTGGAATTGGTCTCCATTGACCATGTCAAACTGGAACCAAGTAAGACTGGATACCAATATGCATTAACGATGGTCGACCACTTTTCCAAATTCGCAGTGGTATTACCCGTCAGAGATCTGTCCGCCGCAACTACCGCTGAAATACTATGGAGAGCCTTTGTACGTCCATACGGCTATCCGAAACAAATCCTCACGGATCAAGGTTCAGCCTTCGAATCGAAATTATTCCACGAACTCTGCACGCTGTACGGTTGCAAGAAAACTCACACTACGGCATATCATCCTCAAGGCAATGGTGTTTGAGAGAGAATGAATAGGACTCTGATCAATATACTAAGATCTCTACCTGAGGTCGAGAGGAAGAGTTGGCCGACTTTGTTGCCCGAGATAATATTCATCTATAATAACACTGTTCACAGCGCTACCGGATTCACCCCTTATTTCTTGCTATTTGGTCGTGAAGGGAGACTACCAGCGGACGAGAAGCTAAATGTACCCCCAACGGAAACGTATCGAGAGTTTGCACATGCTGACTGGGTAAAAGACCATCAACGGCGATTACAAGTGGCATACGGGATAGTAGAACAACAAGTCAAACATAAACAACAAAAACAAGCCGAATACTACGACCAACATGCCCGAGCTAAACCCCTAAAACTACAGGAAATGGTGTGGAAGAAGAAAAATGTCCGTCACAGTAAACTAGATACTCACTGGGAACGACAACCCTATGTGATAACCGACGTATCGAGAGCCGACAGAGACATTTACGGGATAACCAAGATTGGGGAGGAACTGACCGTCGCGGTTCACAGAAATCAAATCAAGAGAGCTGTCTCCTCGCCGGAAGAAAGCGAAGAGTATCGAGCCGAACCAGTCACAACCAAGAAAACCCCCGAGGCTGCAGACGGTACTCAATTGTTCCATGAGATAATGAATACATTCTGGCCTGCTGGGGGTGGCATACTGATATCCTCGCCTGCCCGATCCTCTCCTGCTCCTGTTACGCTTATCCCATGTGTAGATGATCGTATTGTATCAGAGCACGACTCACAGCAATCATCACCCCTAACACCGGTGTACGAACTGGTGCTAGAACCGGCTGGAATCCTGGCTGATGAACCTGACATGCCGAGAAGGTCTACCAGGGCCACTAAAGGGGTTCTCCCCGTAAGATATCGTTGTTAGACATGATTAAACATTGTTAAAGGAGTTGCTTGTGGACACGCAACTTCAGCGGGGGAGTGTGTAGAACCCCACATTTATAGGTGTTATCTGTAAATAGTTTTTATTAGTAAAGTGGTATAATGGCCCGTTGGGAACCCCAGCAGAGCCCCTAGGAATGTTTTAGACTGATATGCTGTCTTTGTTGAAGGGACTCGTGCAGGGATGCAGCGGTTGTTGCTGTGAGTTTCTGAATAAAGTTACACAGCTCAAGGTAGGGAGAGGCAAGCAACGGTAGGCACGGGACTGGGGAACGTTAGGGGCGGCTGTTAACTCGGTGGCGCAGTTTTCCCGGAGAGTTCACAGAGAGAGGAACCGTATGCTACACCAGCGGCTAAAAACAAATAAAAGCTACCGTGTATAGACTTACCGGAGGTCAGGAGAAGCCTCCAGCTCGGTAGTTGAGTACACCCGGCCGTTCCTGGCATAAAATCTGACACAGCGGGAGAAAGTGAGGAATCACCGCCGCAAGCAGTCCAGAGTGACTTGCGTCGTCGCGGAGACACAGCCGGAAGCATCAGAGCTCTCCTTCCCCGATCGCGGTGAGTGTTAATCCCCGCCTCTGGCCGGCCCCTCCACCTCGCATCACGACTTGGATACGCCCCTAACACTGACACAGTCCTATAGAAGAGGGCTAAACCCGACTCCGCTGTGGGTCAGGGGACGCCCCTGTTAGTGATAATCCAGTATCCACGTAGTATAAAGTCGCTGGAGGATTACCTCTCCTGGTTATAGTAACCCAAATAGACAGCGCAGACAGGCTAAACCCGACTCCTCTGTGGGTCTGGGGATGCCTTAATGAAAATAAAATCACATTGACTGCCTTCGTTAATAGCAGTTATTGGCTGCTCCTGCAGGTCACCAAAGAAACAGAAGAATCAGGCTAAACCCGATCGCTAGTACAGGATCAGGGGACGCCTCTGCATATACACTTAACACCCATTATAACCGGAAGATTTCAGGAGAACAATTCCAATTAAAAACAAGATAGAGAGAGAGACAACAGCTTATAATCCCTATACCAAACAGTTAGCGACTACCTAGTCTGTGCACAGTGAAACTCATATAAACTGTTCTAAATTGTATCAGATACATTAACTGACAGCCTCTGCAGTGATAGAGGTATAGAGTGGCTAATTGCTCTCAAAGTGGCAGCTATAGGAGAATAAACTATATGGACTATTGTAAGGTCCCGTTGGATCACCTAGTACTTACCTTTGAGGTTGGATATATCCGGGGTGGAATTGTTTTGATCTGTAATTGTTGATATACCCTGTAATGAGATAAAAAAATAGAAGATTGTTTAGTATTATAATAAATACAGTTAAAGCATTTATTACATAGGCATTCTGTGGTGATATCTGCGTCTACGTTATTTGAGACGTTTCATTACCGCAGAAGTAGTGATCACTATTTAGAGATATAAAGGTGTATACACCCTGTTCTATCATATTGTTTGATACTGTGTTGAAAAAGTTATTGTTATGTGATTTGAATTTGCTGGACCCTCCATCTTCAGTTTCTAGAGGGACTCTGAGATTCCAGTATAATAAAATTTATCTTGATCTTGTTTCACTGAAACGTTGTTATCCTTGATAGAGTATAAAAGAGAAATTGTTAACCTAACCAAAAGAATCCTATATACTTACCTTACCACCCCGACGGGTGTTACACACTGCAGAATCTATTTCTTGTGCCCTGCCATCTCCATATCCCTTTCCCATGCATACTCTCTCGCTATTTCTGTGTCACCAGCAGTCTCTCTCACTTTCTTAATGTCGCCTGCGGTCTCTCATGGTTTTTCCATGTCCCTTGCGGTTTCACTCTCTCAATGTCACCTGAAGTCTCTTGCTCTCCCAGTGTCCCCTACAGTCTTTCTTGCTTTCTCTGTACCCCCTGTAGACTCTGTCCCTGTTTCCTGCAATATCTCGCTCTATATTCCTGTACCCTGTGTTCTCTCCCACTAGCTCAGTGTTCCTGCGGCCACTTTTGCTCTCTGTGCCCCATTTGGGCTCGCTCTCCCCCTGTCCTCTCTGGTCTCTCCTGCTGTCTCCCATTTCTCTTGAGGTATTTCACACTGTTTCCCTTTCCCCTGCAGGTCTCTCTCACTTTCTCACTTTCCCCTGCAATCTTTCCTACTCTTTCCCTTTCCCCTGTGGTCTCTCCTGCTGTCTCCCTGTGGTCTTTCTCACTGTCTCCCTTCCATGGCTCTTGTTATTTCCCTTTCCCCTCCAGTCTCCGTTGCTATCTTTCTGTCTTGATCAATCCGAGAAGGCATACTATACATCTTGGTTTTCCCAAGGTCGTACCAGTTTCTGGCCTTCCTCTTATTTTTGAAATATAGCAACCCCAACTCCAGGGCCACTCGTGTTTTTCCTCAGCCCCTCCTGACTGTGCATATGTGCCTGGTCCAAGTGCAGGGAGGAGGGTCTGCATTATTAATTGAAAAAAATATATTTACTGTAAAATTAGAGTGATATATAATTAAATATATAGGCTATAATTACACATTAAGAGCCTTATTTTGATCACGCATTTGCATAGACTGACAGATATAACATTTGTCAATGCACTCCACTAGCACCACAATATCTGGTGACAGGTCTGTTGGAGCCTTAAGGCCTGTACAGACTGCTCCATGTACTGTATACAGGGTATAACAATTGTGGTCCCACATGTTGCCATCACCCAGAGTTAGACAGTGTATGCACTGTCTGTACTACTAAGATTGCAGCATTTTACCTATTAGCATAAAGTAGTTTAGCACTGACGCCCCTTGTCCCTCCGTGTTTAAGGGGATTTAGTGCAAACAAAAGACATTTATGAATAAACAAAAGCTGTGTTCTGAGCAATTTAGTGTTGGAGATTTCCTGCAGTCTAGCTCTCCCATACACATTGAGAGATTTGCACAAGACATTTGTGCTGAGCGATTTAGTATGGGAGATTTGTATTTAGCAAATTAATAAATAATTTAAATAATGGGTGGGAATTAAAGGTGTGAGGTTGACTTTGATCTCTCAGATTACTTCTTAAACACAGGTGAATTGCAGTTTATTGCTAATAAATCTGACTAGATATATACTGCATGCTTGAATGATCTAGACCGCCGATTTGCAACACACACGGTCATGCATAGCCATCGCTATGTGCCATACACACAGAGATTTGTGCATAAGTTCTAAAGGATTTAGCCAAATTGCTTAGAAATGAAGCAGAAATCTCCCAGTGTGTATGCCCCATTGGTACCTAAATGCTTTTGTATAAATTAGACAGTGGGGTCCATTCACATCATGTTATCATGTGATGAGAAACTGCTTCAGGTACCTTGGTACCTTGATCATGTAGGGCTTTGAAACTCAGTAAATTGATCTTGAAAATGATTTGCCATTTTATGAGCAGCCAGTGAAGGGAGTAGAGAATGGGAGTTATGTGTCTAGAATGGTGCAGGTTACTTAAGAGCCTGGCAGATGTGTTTTGTACCAGCTGTAATTGGTGCAGTTCTTTTGTTGGGAGACCAAGGTAGAGAGCATTGCTGTAATCCAAATGAGATGATACAAATGCATGTATGACTTTTGGCAGATCTTCAGAGAGGATTAAGTGTTTGATTCTGGCTATGTTCCTAAAATGAAAGAATGAGGATTTGATTGTGGCTGATATCTGATGTTTAAGTGTCAATCCACCATCCAGTACCATGCCAAGATTCCGCACATGATCAGAGTTTTGTAATGTTGTACCCCCAGGTGTCAGTCTAATTGGGTGGCTATGCTGCAGTCTTGTCCTTTGATGTTGTGGAGCTATCTGTTTTATCAGGATTCAGTCTCAGCCAACTCACACTCTTCCATTCCTGGAGCTCAGCTAGACAGCCATTTAGGGTTGTTATTGGGTTTTCAGTGCCCGGAGAACAGGACATGTACAGTTGTGTATCATAGGTGCCCAATCTGTTTTCAAAGAAACTGTTGTTGGCTATTGTGTTCAAAGGGACTTGCTTCTGATCCACAGTTGGCATTGGCATTATTCTTATGTCTTTCCTATCTATTGCTTCACCAAAGTGTGGGAGCATTCGTCAAGTTTCTAGCGACTATCCATCCTTCTCTCCTGGTGTAGAAGTGAAGTTGAAAAACAAAAATGGATTAATTGTATTTTTACTGCTAATGTGACATTAAACATTATTTTCATTATATTTTTAGTATTCTGTAATTTCAGTGGATGATTCCACAGTTCTCAACAACAGCAACATTGATGATCCCAATACAAACCCTAAACTAGCCGGATTGGAAAGATAATTTTAGTAGTGTACACATGGTGTGATTTTGGTTGCTTTTCAATCCCAATTCGACTATATATTACAGATGTGTACTATATAGTCTTGTCTGCATAGTCTTTTTTTCTATTCGATTCTGATTCTACTGAGCCACACATCGGGATCATCATCGAATGCAGCTGAAAACCGTTGAGTGTCCATTAGGTTTTGCTTATAAAAGAAAAATAGACCAAATCCAATTGTGTGTATGGGACATTATAGTACATATCCAGCTATATATAGATTACTGCTACAACCACTCTCAACCAAAACCATGCAGGCTTTAGACACTAATCAAAAATTTCCCGGTAACTCCAGTATCTCCCATTTACAAGGGGACATTAACAGTCATTTACAACAAAAACCTGGGAAACTATCACACAATGGAGTAGAAAGTAATCCCCTTTCCACTGCTTGCATTGCATCGTCAGCCCCCAGCCTAATGAGAGGCACTACATCTGTATCTGATACTTTTTAAATACTTTTTAATGTTATTCTTTTTTTTAAACAACCTTCTGAACAACCATTACATAATTTTCCTTTCACAGGCTGTTTATGATGTCACAAATTGTACCAAATCAATCTAAAGCCCTGTACACATGGGGCGATATATCGCCGTGCGATATATCGCTCACGCTGAGGGATATAATGCTCGGTGTCCCGTTTGCATCAGCGACCAGAGATGGTCGCCGATGAAAAATAAACTGCCGGGGGAGCCCGGCAGTGGAGCCCGGCAGTGGAAATGAGCTGATCCTGCGACCAGCGATCACTACGGGCAGAAAACGGGATCGCGATCCCAGCGATTTGTCGCCGGTGCACACTCCCATCGCTGGCAATATGGTCGGTCAGCGACCATATTTCCAGCGATATTTCCAATAATCACCCCCGTGTGTACGCACCTTAATAGTGTTTTATGGTTTGAGGGCACTCCTCATAATATAAAGACGAAGAATACTTAGAATGCTCTAAAGATTAAAGTAGTTTAATTCAAAAGCAGCTGCTCTTCTTACCACTTCTAAGAGACTTTATTAAGGGTCTGAAAAAAAATATCATAGACATCCATGAATAATTTTCATATATAGTTTTTCATAAATTTTAAAATATTCCAGCACTGACATAAATGTCTTAAATAGACACGAGGCACATTTGGTTATGTAGTTCTGAATTTATAGCAATGAAATTGGAGCTGTCATAATTTAAATATGCTTTGCACATATTTTGGGCCTGATAAATTGCTAGTGCATTTGCATATAATGAATAAACGATCACACAGTTAAGGTAGAAATCTGAGGATTTTACTTAAAGCTATTTCCTTTCCAAAATCCCTTTCATTTACTCATAAGTTAAAAGAAATATAGGCTTACTAAGTATTTTCTATGGTACTGAATCCTTTACCAGTCCTGCGGCAAATATGTATTTATTTTCCGTCATGTTTTTGAAATATATGTATTTTATCTTAAGTTATTGTTTTATATTGTACATTCTTAATTTGGAAAATAATTTCTATTCCCTTTAAAAAAAAAAATGATTTAACAGGAACTAATCACAAAAAAGTGTTTGCCCAACTTAGCAATAGTTTTCTTAATGTTAATTAAAAAAAAAACATTATAACTACACTAACTGTATGGAAATAATTATTCAAATTTATAAACTACTACAAATGATACCGTTGGGAGTATTCGTCTGTCTGTGTGGCCGGGAGCGGGACATATCGGCACAGTCCCGCCCCCCCACGCTCAAGTAAAGATAAACACCCCCATTCAAGTAAAGTAAAACACCCCCCCAAATAAAGTAAAAGACACCCCTTACACCTCTGCATGCCGCCGCCACCACATTCAGGGTCCCGCACTGCAGATCTTGTCCTGACTCCGTCTTCTCCTGCAGTTCTAATGAAAAATATCAGAAAATGGCTGCCCCCTAATAGCAGACAGTTTTTAAGGATGCTAGAGGAGGCCTGTACCTCCTCTAGCATCTAAAAAAACCCTGTCTGCTGTATGGGGGCAGCCATTTCACATCCCCCGCTGATACCTGGCGCCACTGTCCCACAGGCAGCAGATCAACAGCAGGGAGCGTCCTCCGAGTGACGTGCGGGAGTAGCGTCCAGCGGCGCCATATACCCACTACAATCTGCCCGTTTTGCGGCAGGGAGGGGCAAATTTAAGGGGGGGGGTGGCAACCGTGGCACCAAGTCATTGCTGCAGCTGCCAAATACAGAGCAGCTGCAGCAGCATCGCTGGAAGCTGAGAAGCTCTGCATCCTCCCGCTCTGCAAGGTGCGTCCTTCTCCTTTCTTCCAGCATCTCTCCCAGCGCGGCAGCAGTGGCTTCTCCACAGAGACCGACAGCAGGATCCCACACAGTGAGGTGAGCGAGCACAGTGAGTGTGGCTGCAAGAGGGAGGGATTGAACGTGACTGTGATGAATTATGGATATGATTAAACAGGAACCTGCCTTGCTGTATTGCAGTGTCGGGGACTTTGTATATAAGACATGCTGTGCCTCAGGGGATAGAGGGAGAAGAGGCTGGCTGAGCAGATAAATCTACCCCCCCTCCCCTCGCCCACTGCCTAACCCTAACCTTCCTCCCCTCCCACAGCCAACCCTCTCCTCCCATAGCTTGAACCCTGACCTTCCCTCCTGCACCCTAAAGCTAACCTCCCTCCCCTCATGCAACCTAACCCTAAACCTTCCCTTCCCTCCCACAGCCTAATCCATGACCTTTGCTTCCATACACTAAACCCTAACCTCCACTACCACAGCCTAAACCCCGACATTCCAGCCAGCAATTTAAATCCTAACCTTCCTTTCCGTAGCCTAGCCCTTATCCTCTCCTCCCGCAGCCTAAACCCTAACCTTTCCTCACGTATCCTAAAACCCAATCTTCCGCAGCCTAAACCCTGACCATCCCTCTCACAGCCTAATCCCTGACCTTCCATTTCACAGCCTAATCCTTGACCTTCCATCTCACAGCCTAATCCCTGACCTTCCATCTCACAGCCTAATCCCTGACCTACCATCTCACAGCCTAATCCCTGACCTTCCACCTCACAGCCTAATCCCTGACCTTCCACCTCACAGCCTAATCTTTCCTCAAAACCCTCCCGCAGCCTAAACGCTAACCTCCCCTAAATATAATCTTTCCTCCTGCAGCCTAAATCCTAACAACTGTAGGTGGACACTACATATTCTCAGCAGATGTAAGGTGCCACATCAGAAGTCCCCCATCTAGCTACACCCCCACAACCATGCTTCCCCTTATCACGGTGCCCCCCCCCCCCTGTATTTTTTCCCTGGATCCGCCTCTGGTGGCAGGGGTGGGACAAAATTACGCATGGCATGGTGGGAGCGTCCACACGAGGGGGGAGAGAAAATGGAGGAGGAGGAGCAGCAGCAGCTGAAGGGGGTGTTTTAATAGCTGGCGAAGGGTGCAAATTACTGTAGCAGCAGTGTTTAAATGCCGGCATTGGTAGCCCACCACGCATGCCAAATGCCTGTTTCACAGAAAAGTGCTTGCTACAGTATTTTATGGGGTGGCTAACACTGTTGGGTGATATATCTGTGTCATAATGCGCAGCACTATGGGGGAAGGGCTGTGACTATTATATATATATATATATATATACAATCCAAGAGAACTGACACTCCTGGACTTAGGTGAAGCCTGGAGTAGCTTGCCCCGGTGCCTGCAGTTAGGAACCTTGCAGTCCCAAATATACAGATCCAGAAAAGAGGGCACTCGGGGACTCCAACTGGGTGAAAACAGTGGACTGGTTTATTGAACAGTCATATGAGTCGTCAACGTTTCGGGGTCGCCCCCGTCGTCAGGACAAAAGTAGTGAATGAACATACAGTGTACAAGCAAATGATTTATAAGCTTTAGACATACTTACCCCCTCCTGCAGAAAGCACTCACATCGCGACCGCCAGGCTTGGTTTCCGGGTGCGATCGCATACTGGTGACGTCACCGCTGCACACGGAGTAGTCTAGCAGGTGCATCACAGGGGCTCCGTCCTGGGGTCACGTGGGGCGAGCTGCTGGGGAGGCAGACGAGTGGTTAGTGCAATGGCAACAATATCAACAACAAACGAAACTGCTGAGAGTCACAGTGCGTACAGAAAGCATCCAATTAACAGCATACATTTAGGAGGATGCTGAAACAGTGTGAGACACAAAGAGCAAACAGTGGCAAAATATAACGTGCGTGACATCAGGTGAACAGAACATTACAGTATAAGAATAAACGGATCTATAGAGAAAAAGAAAGTATTTTAAAAACCCTATACTTCTGGGAAATGTAAGAGTAAAAGCTCAAATGAGGTAGAATGAATGAAACAATTGCGGCACTAAGCAAAGGTGTGCCTTACATGTGTCATGTGCACCAACTGGCCAACTGCCAGAGCGAATAAGCAAAAACAGCCGTCATGTCAGCATTTGGCAGATGTCGACCATGTTAGGGAATCCTGTGTTGCAGGAGCTGCGTGCAAGCCAGAAGTTAACAGATGGTTCGGGTAACAGGCTGAGTGCAGCTGTTACTGCTGAGCAGCAAATGTACAGTAGCGGTAAATTGTTTATAAAAAAGCATGTAGACCCAAACTGTCATTTAACCCCTTGGGAGCCAGTGTGCCCAATCTAAATATCCATTGGGACTCAAGTTGTAGAAGTTTCTTGGACCGGTCCCCTCCACGAATAGAGAAGGGGACGTGGTCCACAATCTTGTAGCGCAGCCTGGCCAGGCTGTGTTTAGCCGTGGCGAAGTGCCGGGCCACTGGTTGCTGGCTCTTGCCTGACAACAGGGCAGCTCTGATGGCACTGCGATGCTGCGCCATGCGAACTTTGAAGGCACAATCTGTCTTGCCAACATAATATAGCCCGCAAGGACACTGGATAACATAAACAACGAATTCTGTGGAGCAGAAGTATAGGGTTTTTAAAATACTTTCTTTTTCTCTATAGATCCGTTTATTCTTATACTGTAATGTTCTGTTCACCTGATGTCACTCACGTTATATTTTGCCGTTGTTTGCTCTTTGTGTCTCACACTGTTTCAGCGTCCTCCTAAATGTATGCTGTTAATTGGATGCTTTCTGTACGCACTGTGACTCTCAGCAGTTTCGTTTGTTGTTGATATTGTTGCCATGGCACTAACCACTCGTCTGCCTCCCCAGCAGCTCGCCCCACGTGACCCCAGGACAGAGCCCCTGTGATGCACCTGCTAGACTACTCCGTGTGCAGCGGTGACGTCACCAGTATGCGATCGCACCCGGAAACCAAGCCTGGCGGTCGCGATGTGAGTGCTTTCTGAAGGAGGGGGTAAGTATGTCTAAAGCTTATAAATCATTTGCTTGTACACTGTATGTTCATTCACTACTTTTGTCCTGACGACGGGGGCGACCCCGAAACGTTGACGACCCATATGACTGTTCAATAAACCAGTCCACTGTTTTCACCCAGTTGGAGTCCCCGAGTGCCCTCTTTTCTAGATCTGTATATTTGGGACTGCAAGGTTCCTAACTGCAGGCACCGGGGCAAGCTACTCCAGGCTTCACCTAAGTCCGGGAGTGCCAGTTCTCTTGGATTGTATATATACATATATATATATATATATATATATATATATATATATATATATATATATGCTGTGTATATATCTATATATATATACATTTTTAATAATTAAATCTGGTGGAGGGGGGGCGCAAGAGACTTTTTTGGCTGGGGGGCGCAAAATTTCAAGCTACGCCACTGACTGTCTACAATTGTAAAGTGCAACGGAATCTGCTGCGCTATATAAGAAACTGTAAATAAATAAATAACTTAATCATATTACCACTAAAGCAGAGGCTACGCCTATTAATATTCTTTTTCTCTCCCTCTCTGCTATAAATAAATAATTCCATTCATCTGGAAGGAGTTTTCAACTTCTGGCCAGGTTTTACCAAGTCTGCAATGCTACCACAAAACATCACTTATCTCCCAAATTATCCACTGGTTCTAACCGTCCCTTCTCCATTTAAATCCCTGGGTAGGACAGAGAGTTTGGGATTCTGCACACACAATAAATTAAGGCCCTTTATTACACGGGCAGAGAACCGCTTAATTTTTAGTTAGTTGTAGCGGGGGTGCCATCCTCACCAACTGAGGGTCAATAGTCAAAAACAAGGAGAGAAGAGAAAAAAGCAGTTGTATATGAATGCACTCCTATTTGAATATTTTTGAGTGTCAGTGACGACCATTTATTTTAAAAACGTGGGAACTTTTATTATCTTTATTGGTATGGTTTGGATAAGGAGGTACCCACAAACATTGCGTAAATAAGGGATTAAAATCAACACATACACATACAGATATGGTGACGAAAAGGAAGGTAAAGGGTGTATTTATAGGATTTTAAATCACTGTTAGGCAGAGTTGAGAATGTTGTGATGTAGGTTGTAGGAATGTCGGTACTTATGTAATATCTGGGCTCCCATTTTTCTTATGAGACCGCGTCCCCTCGCCACGCTTCGGGCACGGTGGCTCGCTGCGCTTGCCACACTATATAAAATCAACTCCATACGTAGTTGGATAGTTGGGGTATGAAAAAATGGGGTGCATTTAACATGGGAGCCTAGATAATACATAAGTACCGGAATGTCTAGTTAGAATTGCTAATTTAGATAGACCTAGGCATAGCATCCATCACTTGTATGTGAGTAAGCTTATGCAGGAAATCTATTTTCTAACCATACCAATAAAGATAATAGGAGCTCCCACCGGTTTAAAATAAATGGCCATCACTGAATCCCTTGGTAGACCTGGAAGGTGTCCTTTTCTCTGTCATTCTTTGCCAAACCTCATTTGGTCTCCCAGTCCACTCAAACCATTGATTTATTTTGTTCCAATGGCCATTGTGGACATTTTATATGTGCAGTGTAACAAATTGGTACTGCTACATTGTTGCTGTGTATAGAAGTATTAGCAGGACCACGATGTTTATGAATCATATAAGCAGAGGAGTAGCTAGGGGTGACATGGTGCCCATTAGTAATGGTATGTTTCAGCATCCCCCCATTCATTTTTCTTTATAGTAATGCCCTTTGCACATAATGCCACACAATCCTTAATGACCATTACACTTTATGCCACACACCATAATGCCTATTACACATTATGCCACTGTGAAGCTTATGTTACTTTATGCCACACACAGTAATGCCCAGGGCTTAAAGTGGGTGGGGGAATGGGGTGGAACTAGTTCCACTTATTATCACCTCTAATGATAAGTGGAACTAGTTCAACCTTCACTTTGGCTCTGCTCAGTAATTCTAACAGTAAAGCTTTATCGTTTTCAAGTGGGTGCCAAAATCCCTGATAATGAAGCTGGCTCTGCATATTGGGGGGGGGGGGGGGTCGTCTTTTCAGGACCATTTTAAGCCCTGGTAATGGCTATTACATACAGTATTATACAACACACCATAATGCTTATTACATATTATGCCACACAGTACTGCATTTTCTATATTATATCACACACTTTATATAGTTACATAGTAGTTAAGGCTCAATAAAGACTTGCGTTCATCGAGTTTCACCTTGGTTTTAGAGAGTATAATCTATTAGCTTAGCCCTTGTAATACACAGTGTATTCTGATGTCTTTAAACACAGTTTTTGATTATTGTTTGTACCCCTGGATGTTTTTAACCAATAGATGTTTGTCCAATCTTATGTCAAACGTATTTATTGTGTCTGCCGACACCACCTCACCTGGAAGAGAGTTTTGCTGCTCTGAACGTAATTTTTTTTCCTTCTAAAGGAACAAAATCTTCTTTTCTCTAATCTAAACTCATACCCACGTGTCCTAGAGTCCTTCCTTACAGTAAAAAGGGTGCCTGACAGTTTCTTATATTGACCCCTGATATATTTGTACATGTTAAACATGTTCCCCCTTAAGCATCACTTCTCTAGCGTAATCAATCCCAATTTGTTCAATTCTCCATTCCCTTTATTAGCTTTGTCGCTCTTCTGATTTTGTCCAGTTTTATGTCTTTTTTTTGTAATGTGGGGCCCAGAATTGAACTCCATATTCTAGATGTGGTCTAACCAATGCATTTTCCTGTGGCATAATTACTTTTGAGTCCCTAGTTTCCAGACCTCTTTTTATCCATGCTAGTATCCTGTTGACCTTATTTGTTGCTATGTGAGCACTACACTCCAGTTTGTTATCAATTTTGACCCCTTGGTCCTTTTTCCCTATTACATATTATGCCACACACACAGTTATACCGCTTACACCATTTTATGTCCCACACACAAAAGTGCCCCTTACAAATCATGCCCCACAGTAAGGCTTATCCCTTCTCAATGACAGGTATTTCATGGCAATTTATGCAGCTTTCTGCATTTTCTCTTGGCGTCCTCAGTATTCTCCGCATTTCCAGGAAATGCTATATACATAACAGCATAATTATAAATTTTGCACCCCACAATTGCATTTTTGTGCCACTTGTAGTGGTGCTTACACATATAATACCCCCCATCCTGTAGTGCCGCTTATACACATAATACTCCAAAAAGTTTCTTGATCATTGCCAGGGGTTTCAAGCAAGATGGCAGGAGTTACATGTTTCTTGCCAGGGGGATTACATTCTTATTGCCAAGGGCTACATGCTCATTGTCATACTTTTCATGCTTCTTGCCAGGGGCTACATGCTCAGTACGAGGGTTTACATACTTCCTGCCAGGGGGGTTTAAATGCTTGTTTCCAGGGGGGTTTACATGCTTTTTTCCAGGGGGAGTTATATGCTTGTTGCCAAGGGGGATTAAATGCTTGTTGCCAAGGAGGAGGTTGCATGATCATTAGCTGAGGAGATTACTTGCTCATTACAAGGGGATATTACATGCTCATTGCAAAGGGAGTTTACATGCTCATTGCTAGAGGAAATGACATGCTCATCGCTAGGAGAATTTGAATGGTCATTGCCAGGTGGGGTAAAATGCTAATTACCAAGAGGGTTACATGCTCATTGCCAGGCTTGCAGGGGCATAGTGCACCAGAGCTCCCATAATTCTGCTGAGTAGCACTGGGCACACTGCGCTCCCCTGAAAGATGCTAGAGGTGAAGATAGACCTCTAATGCTTGTCTCCTTTAAGCGTGGCCATTTTTGGAGGGGCCCAGGGTCTCTATCTGCATGTGGACAGAGACTCTGCACCCTTGTGACATCGTTTTCCAGAGTCTCCCGCCACAGGAGAGGGCCAAAATGAGTGTACTCACAATAGATGCATAAGGCATTCCATATAAAAGTCCCCTTCTACCAAACATACGTAATTGCATAGAAAACAATTGTATAGATTTGACATACTAAACGTCATAGAGTTTTGATCACATGCTCATAATTTTGCTGGTGTCTATGCCAACAGGAGGGCACAATTTTAGATATATTTTGGGATTTCACCATCCTACATTCTTTTTCGACAGAGGTCTATGGGCCTAATTCAGACCAGATTGCAAAGCACCTTTTTATTTTAAATGGACAAAACATTGCAGCATGGTGGGCAAATGTAAATTGCAGCACCAAATATTTACTCTGTGCCAAACCCCCTCACCCCACACCACTGGCAGCAGCACATAGCCTTCCATCTCTCCCTTCCCCCATCAGCAGCAGCACCAAACATTTCCTCTGTATGTTCTGCCAGCAGGCCCACCAACAGGGGGGTCTGTGGGGTCTGCAGTCCCAGGCCCTGACAGAGAAGGGGGCCTGAACCTAGTCCTACTACTATTAACATTAAATAGCTCCTTACCATCTATCTATCTGCCAATGCTATCTGTCCCTGTGGTGTGTGCATTGGCTCAGCTGCAGCCAGACTCTGCTCTGGTCCCGAACAACAGGGCTGCTGGGACATGTATTTTTTTTAAGTGTCTGGCAGCCAGGCTTCAGGTGATGGCCTGGCACTCCCCCAGCTGGGTCCAACTACCCTGGTGCCCTCTAGATTAGATGGATAGAGAGGTAAATGAGGCGCCACTCAGACGGGTTTTTTTCAAAGCGTGTATTCAAAAAGGACCAACGTTTCGGGGTCTTTGTCACCCCTTTGTCAAGGTGTATATTTGGCCAGTAACTAAAATGTTGTAATGTATAGTATTTGTTTCATTATATATACTTAGGAGTCTCAGTCGCACTAGCATAGTTACATGTGCGGCTGCATTAGACATACAGTATAGATTTATTTCCTGACAAGTATATTGCATATCAGAAGTGTAAAGGTTTATTTCTTATAAAGTCAGTGAATAGGTTAAACTTGTTAGGACACTGTACAATGGATCCCATAGCATCTAGTCATATGCAAATGTGTTTTACAGCCATTCACACTCAGAGCTATTGATTGCTAACATCACAGTGTCAGGCTGCGGTTGTCAAGGTTAACAGGATGCATGATTTAGAAGGTACTGTATTACAAATTACTACTATCCTTATCCACTCGCGTTTCGCTGGGTGTTCAGCTTTTTCAAGGATGACACTCAGCGAAATGCATCGGTGGGCCACTGTACTCCCCCCTGGCATACTTCTAAGGACAATCAGATCCTCCATTCTTCACTGGCTACCTCCGGAGAAACCATTCCAATATATGTGGCAATGCTGTCAACTTATTGAGATAAAGAATCCATCTGGATACCGCTAACTGGGAAGCTCCACAAGGTTCTTGACCATCCTCCAGCGGTTGTGCTACACATCCATTCAACATTTCCGCAGAAATAGTGAGGACCACGGACCCAAGCCCAGAAAGAATCCCAAGTTTCAAGTGGTGAGATCCATTCATTCATTTCTCACAAAATTCACACATTGCCCATTGCCTTAACCTGCCCCATTTCAAGGAGGACTGTTCCCAATAAAGACACCAACCACCAGGGGAGGGTACAATGTACTTTAAATTTTAAATATTTTTAATGTGTATATTGTGTGTTAATAAATAATGAAATTACAGGTAATCCCATATGTTTAATTTTATTACAGTGCTGTTTCTGCAACAACAGCTCTCACTAATTTCTGCATTTACCTCTCCTGACTCTGCTATTTCCCACCTCTACCAGACTCTTGAAACAGCCCTTGATGAAGTGGCTCCAGCTACCCATTACACCCCACGTAGGCTTAGATGCCAACCGTGGCACTCCAAAACAACAAGACAACTACTAAATCAGTCACGTAAAGTGGAATGCCAATGACGCAAATCTCGTAATATGACTGCTTTCCTCACATATAATGCTGGCCACACATCCGACCAACTTTCCTCCAACCATCCAATTAGTTGCATGGCTAGAATAAAAATATGGAACTGGATGGGAGAACATTTAATATTTACTTCAGAAATTTTCTCCCAAAATCTGGAAAAGGACAAAAACTGTCGCTCAGACGTGTTACTGTAGTTGAACCTGTTTGATTTAAACAACTTGACTGAATGTTTTTGTCCATTTTTTATAGGTTTGTGAACACATTTCTGATTGTCCATTGCTCCCATCCAGTACCATATTTTTATTCCATCCAAGCAACTAGTTGGATGGTTGGAGGAAAGTTGGTCTGATGTGTGGCCAGCATAAGACTAGCTACCACTCCTACTGCAATGCTTTGGACACTGCCAAACAAACATACTACCAATCTCTCATCTCTTCTCATGCCATCAACCCTAAGCAACTTTTTAACACATTTAAATCTCTTCTGTACCCTCCCCCTCCTCTCCCACCGGCTAACATCAGAGCACAGGAACTTGCCTCCTACTTTAAGGACAAGATAAATAACATACGAGATGAAATGGTATGCTCTTCCACAACCTCTAACCCTCTTTCTTCCCCACCTGAACCCTCTGGCACTTTCTCTTCATTTTAACCCACAAATCAAAAGGAAGTATCCACACTCTTCTTATCCTCCTACTCTACTACCTCTCCTCTTGATCCAATACATGCACAAGTTATTAAAAATCTCTCTTGCTACTGGTACTTTTCCTTCTCTGCTCAAACATGCAGTGATTACTCCCATTCTGAAAAACACAATTCTGACCCTAACTCTCTCTTTAACTATCGTCCTATCTCTCCGCACCCATGCCTCTCCAAGCTACTGGAGAGATTTGTCTACTCTTGCCTTACAAACTTTCTTAACTCTCACAACCTTTTAGACCCACTTCAGTTAGGCTTTTCGCTCCCAACACTCCACTGAGACAGCACTGACTAAAGGTGGTGAATGATCTGGTAACTGCTAAGTCTAAAGGCCATTACCCACTACATATTCTTCTAGATCTTTCTGCTGCATTTGACACTGTGGCTCACACTCTTCTCCTACAAACACTACACTCCCTAGGTCTTAATGATACAGCCCTTTCATGGTTCACATCTTACCTATCTGATCGCTCTTTCAGAGTTCGCTTCTCTGACTCTACTTCCTCTTCACTACCACTGTCAGTCGGAGTTCCGCAAGGCTCAGTCTTAGGTCCTCTGATTTTCTCAATCTATACTTCCTCTCTTTGCAAACTAATCAGCTCTTTCGGATTTCAGTATCACTTGTATGCGGATGATACTTAAATCTATCAACCCAAGAGTTGTCGCCAGTGGTTTTGGGCCGAGTCTCTAAATGTCTCTTTGCCATCTCATCTTGGATGTCTTGTCGCCAACTCAAACTCAATATTTCCAAAATGGAATTACTTATATTCCCACCAACTAAGAACAGTTACCATCCTGATATCTCCATCGCTGTTGACAACTCAACAATCTAGCCTACCCCACAAGCTCCTTGCTTAGGGGTCATCCTCGACTCTGAACTGTCCTTTCTTCCGCATATTCAATCTGTCTCCAAATCATGTTACATGCATCTAAAAAACATATCCAAAATACAAGCGTATCTCACACAAGACACCACTAAATCTCTTATCCATGCACTCATTATATCCCGCATTGATTATTGCAATAGTCTCCTAACTGGTCTTCCCAAGAACAGACTCTCACCACTGCAATCCATTTTAAATGCTGCTGCTAGGCAGATCTTCCTTGCAAGATCCGCTCTGCCAGTCCCTCCATTGGTTGCCTGTATCTTACCATATTCAATATAAAACACTTCTACTCGCATATAAAGCTATTAACCATACTGCACCAGCATATATCTCCTTACTTATCACAAAATATCTCCCATCTCGACCACTCCGCTCTGCACAAGATATGCGTCTCTCTTCTGCACGGATCAGTAGCTCCCATTCACTATTACAGGACTTTCATTGGGTTGCTCCCATCCTATGGAATGCCCTTCCATGCACAATAAGACTCTCCGCTAGCCTCCAAACTTTCAAGTGTTCCCTGAAAACTCACCTCTTCAGGCAAGCCATTATCCCTCTCCCTCCATTGTTTTTTTATTGGTGTGAATTCCCAGGGAATCATACCATTGATCCTCCTCAATTTCATGTGTTTGGTGACTGTTAAGTCTTGAATCATACAAAAAGGAAAAGTAGTAGCGCTGAACAATATTAGATAAAAAAATGGCAGGGTTTATTACACACAATTAAAAATAGCACAAGAAATTGAGATTAATAATGCAAATGCAAAAGGCTAGGCACCTTATATGCTACTAATTAGGATGGTCCATTCCTAGTATACCGCCAAGTGTTTTTTCCAATAAGTATCCAGAGTTGAATATTATTCAAAGTGGGTATAGTTACCGCTGGGAAGTGTCCAATAGAAGATGGATTAATCCTTAGTAGGAAAGCGATATTGCTGGAGTCTTCAGATGGTTTGGACAAAGTTCCCGAATGTAGTTGCGGAAATAAATGTAAACATCAGTCAGCTCTGGTGGCGGCTGGTCTGGCCCAAATAGTAGCAGAAGTAGCGTTGAGGGTGCCAAGATGCTGGATCCTGACGCGTTTCGCTGTCTCAAGGTACAGCTTTATCAATCCTTAAGCATCAGACTTATATGCAAAACATGACAATCTTATGCCTTTAGTAATAGTGGGGGTCACAAGCATATTCACCCATCCTTGCAGTTTATAACACAAGCAGTCGGCAGTCTGACGGTTCCGTTTCGGCTGGAAGCCTTTCTCACAGACTGACCCAAACATACTAACACTCAAACTGTGTTAAATAGCCACCAACACCTCAATCAATTAGCTCACACAGCTGTTGTGTGTCGCACATCAACCAATCACAGCTAGACAGCCCAGCCGCACCTTTGCCCGGAACTCCATATAAGACTGCCGACTGCTTGTGTCATAAACTGCAAGGATGGGTGAATATGCTTGTGACCCCCACTATTACTAAAGGCATAAGATTGCCATGTTTTGCATATAAGTCTGATGCTCAACTTTATAGATTAAATAAATTGTGCTACACTGGACTTTAAAAGGATCGAGGAGTGCTGTCTTCTATGTATCTTTGGATACACAGTTTATATATATATATATATATATATATATATATATATATATATATATATATATATATATTCCATTGACAAAAAACCTTACGGTTTCACATGTCCCATTAAGGCTTCTTACACATGATCTGGCATTTCTGAAACCTGTTGTAACTCTTCCACTCAAACGCCAAAAAGCAATGAAATTCCGATCATTAAGGCTGACGCCTTAATGGACGTGTTCCTTGCGCAATACAGATATGGTACGCCATCACAGCCTGTGGGTAAGTGCAGATTCAGCACTCTCACAGAGTGAGATTGCTGTCACTCACACAATGGTGGAGCTGCTAATTCACAGATTTGTGTGCTCATTGGAATACACACATGCAGTCTATGCAACTGAAGGTCTGAGCAGTAAACAGAGCCAAGAGGATGGGGTAAAAGTGGTGTTGATTGGGGTCGGAGGCAGTGTGGTGCGGATGGGGAGGAATAGAAATGCGTAGATGGTAGGAAGGCTAAGCAGCACTGACATGGGACTATCGAAGCAGATGGGTGGAAAAGAGTGGCACAGATTGGGGAAGGTAAGACAGAGTGATGCGATTGGGTGGGAAACAGAGGAGCAGTTGGAGGAAAGACAGCACTGATGGGGGAGGGGGTTTGGAGCAAAGGGGATAAAGGGAAAACCGAGCAGTATAGATGGAAAGGGGAGACAGCAGTACAGATGGAAGGAAACTGTCATGGATCAGGCGGGCAGAGCAGCATAGATGGAGAGGGAGACAGAGTATCACTAATAGAGGGGAAGCCAGTGGTACAGATTGGGGGAGGTAAGACAGAGTGATGCGATTAGGTGGGAAACAGTGAAGCAGTTGGAGAAAAGACAGAGTGGACCAGATAGGAGAGAGACAGCAGTACAGATGGAAGGAAACTGTGGCATGGATGAGAAGGGCAGAGCAGCATGGATGGAGGGGGAGACAGAGTATCACTAATAGAGGGGAACCCAGTGGCACAGATAGAAGGAAACAGTGGCATCTGTGTGGAAAGACAGGGCAGGGCAGATGGGGAAAGACACATTGGTGCAGATGAGGGAATACACACAGCAGTAGGTATCGGGGAAGACAGAGCAGCCTGGAGGCGTATAGGAGAAGAAAGTGTAGATGCATAGTAGTTGGGAGTATTATAGTTTTTGCAATTATGAAAGATGTTTCTGGTAACTGCATGTGAATACTAACAGAAATGGATATAGGTAGTGAGTGTGAAAGATGTTGAACCCTCAGTGGGATAGTTCTAGTAATAGTGTTTATTCTAGCACCCGCCATCTTTGAAAACCCATGCAGTTCCTCAACCCTGTCTGGGGTGTTGCTGTCTGCTTTAGTGCTTCTAGCACAGGTCTGGTTTGCAGTGCTGATATACAGACCACACTGTGCTAGAAGCACTACAGCAGACAGCTACACCCCAGGCAGGGAAGAGGAACTGCATGGGTTTTCAAAGATGGCGGGTGCTAGAATGAACACTATAGTAATTCAGTGGGCTAGACAGTTTTAGATGATTGCGGGTACTTATTAGGATGAGTGCGCCACATAACTGCTCAGACCTTCAGTTGCATAGACTGCATGTGTGTATTCCAATGAGCACACAAATCTGTGAATTAGCAGCTCCACCATTGTGTGAGTGACAGCAATCTCACTCTGTGAGAGTGCTGAATCTGCACTTACCCACAGGCTGTGATGGCGTACCATATCTGTATTGCGCAAGGAACCAATCCATTAAGGCGTCAGCCTTAATGATCGGAATTTCATTGCTTTTTGGCGTTTGAGTGGAAGAGTTACAACAGGTTTCAGAAATGCCAGATCATGTGTAAGAAGCCTTAATGGGACATGTGAAACCGTAAGGTTTTTTGTCAATGGAATTTCATCGCTTTTTTAAATTTATTTTTTTAAATTCAGAAATCTAAAATTTCACTGTAAGAATAAACATTGGATTTTTTAAAATGTTTAACAATAACACACCCTTGGCAACGAGCATTACCACTGCCTACAAGCATTACAAACCCCTGGCAGGAGTATGACACCCGTCCCAGAGCATGAATGCCCTGGCAATGAAGACACCCATCCCATGAAATCCCTGGCAATGAGCATGACACCCAGTGGGTAGAAGCTATACTGTTGGGCACAATGTATCACGGGCATTGCAGTGTGTGGCATATGATGCAGGGGACATTACTATATGGGGCTTAATATGGTGAAAAAATGTTCTTCCTGTGTTGGCAAAGGTCTGTTGGTGCAGGGCCAAAAACTGGGGTGTAAGGTAGTCTTCTCCGGTGAGGCCATGCCCATTTTAATGAGTCCACGCCCCTTGCCTGGGGCAGAGAAAGAATTACAAATGTATGGATAGGGTTAGGCTGCGAGTGTGTGTGTATGTATATATAGAGTGTGCGGATGGGCGTGTGTGCAGATAGGGTAGGCTACGTGTGTGTGTGGATGGTGTTAGGCTATGTGTGTATGGATACCGTTAGGCTACGTGTGTGTGTGTGGATGGTGTTAGGCTATGTGTGTATGGATACCGTTAGGCTACGTGTGTGTGTGTGTGCGCATATATGGATAGGCTATGGGTGTGTGTGTGTTTGGCAACTGTGGTATAACCCTGCCCACACACACACACAGAGTCAATGATGCCTATCCCTAGATATACATGACATACTACCCTACCAGGTCATGGATCAGCTGCGGGTGTGTGAGTATGTATGTATGTATGTATGGATAGGCTACATATGTGTGTGTGTGTGTGTGTGTGTGTGTGTGTGCGCATATGTATGAATGTATGGATAGGCTATGGGTGTGTGTGTCTGTGTACAGGGTTAGGATACAGGTGCCAGAGTCAATGATGCCTACCTATACATGACACGCTGACCCTACCAGGTCATGGAACTCCACCAGGCTGAGTGTTCCTCCCGGGGATGGTGATCAATCTGTTCCTTCTGTCTGACTTGGTGGTTTCCCCTCCAGCAGTGAGTTCCAGACAGCCGCTCCCCTTTTCCCCAGTATCTGCAGATGCTGAGCAGGAGCCAGGCCTCCTCCTTCTGGCATGGCAGTGGTGCGGTCTCCAGACTGGATCGCCGGAGTTAAAGGGAGCGTCGATGGGGGGCTGCTGTGCATGTGCCTCCTCCCATGGTCCTCCCTGAAAAGGACCGTGGGAGGAGCTACACACAACTCTGCAGGCGCAGCTGCCCTCCCGGAGCCATTTTGGCTTTGTGCAATGATCAAATTAGTTTTTTGGGTACGATCAAATTCTAATAGGAGAAATGTGACCTATTTTAGTCTAAAAAAAAGGGGAGGTAGTGACTCACACCATGCCTCTGGTGCTATATTAAATAAAAAATGTAATAGCCAAGGAAAGCCGCATTTGACAACAAGCAAACCAGCTTGTAAGAAATAAAAGAAAACAATTGGAAAGCTGTCACAGCATTAGCAATTATACCTTTGATTAAAGTAAAAAATTAAATGTAATATAGGTCCCCCTTTTCAATAATAACACAAGTCTCAGTTCAATTGAAGTATCAAAAATATTTTATAAACACATAATATATACAAAAATATACATAAATCACATGTAATTAATGGCAAAACAATGTAACTTAAGGTGCTGGCGTCCCAATTAATTAAAAGAAGTGAACATAGGAGCAGCAGACCTCACTTGAAGCTCAGTCATGATGGTGATGGAGCCGTCGGAAAAGAGCTGGGTGTATGTATGGTATGGGTTATAGGCTGCGCTTTGTGTGTTTTGGTAAGGTTATAGGCTGCAGGGTGTGTATGTGTGGTTAGGGTTATAGGGTTGCGGGTTGTGTGTATGTGTGGTTAGGGTTATAGGCTTCAGGGTGTGTATGTGTGGTTAGGGTTATAGGCTGCGGGGTGTGTGTATGGTTAGGGTTATAGGCTGCGGTGTGTGTGTGTGGTTAGGGTTATAGGCTGCAGGGTGTGTGTGTATGGTTAGGGTTATAGGCTGCGGTGTGTGTGTATGGTTAGGGTTATAGGCTGCGGGATGTGTGAGTGTGTTGTTTAGGGTTATAGACTGCGGGGGGGGTGTGTGTATGGTTAGGGTTATAGGCTGCGGGGCATGTATGGTTAGGGTTATAGGCTGCAAGGGGGGGTGTATGGCTAGGGTTATAGGCTGCGGGGTGTGTATGGTTAGGGTAATAGGCTGCGGGGGGGTGTTGTATGGTTAGGGTTATAGGCTGCGGGGTGTTGTATGGTTAAGGTTATAGGCTGCAGGGGGTGTATGATTAGGGTTATAGGCTGCGGGGTGTGTGTATGATTAGGGTTATAGGCTATGGGTGTGTGTATGATTAGGGTTATAGGCTGCGTGGGGGGGTGTATGGTTAAGGTTATAGGCTGCGTGGGGGGGTGTATGGTTAAGGTTATAGGCTGCGGGTGTGTGTATGATTAGGGTTATAGGCTGCGTGGGGGGGTGTATGGTTGGGGTTATATGCTGTGGGGGATGTATATGGATAGGGTTATAGGCTGCGGGGTGTGTGTATGGTTAGGGTTATAGGCTGCGGTGTGTGTGTATGTTTAGGGTTATAGGCAGCGGGGTGTGTGTGTATGGTTAGGGTTATAGGCAGCGGGGTGTGTGTGTATGGTTAGGGTTATAGGCTGCGGGATGTGTGTGTATATGGTTAGGGTTATAGGCTGTGGGTGGTGTGTGCATGGTTAGGGTTATATGCTGTTGGGTGTGTGCATGGTTAAGGTTATAGGCTGTGGGGGGTGTGCATGGTTAAGGTTATAGGCTGCAGGGGGTGTGTGTGTACTGTTAGGGTTACAGGCTGCCGGGTGTGTGAATGTGTAGTTAGGCTTATAAGCTGCGGGGTGTGTTTGGTTAGGGTTATATGCTGCGGGGGGTGTGCATGGTTAGTGTCATAGGCTGCTGGGTGTGTGTATGGTTGGGGTTATAGCCTGCGGGGGGGGTGTGGTTAGGGTTATAGGCTGCGGGGTGTGTGTGGTTAGGGTTATAGGCTGCGGGGTGTCTGTATGGTTAGGGTTATAGGCTGCGGGGTGTATGTGTGTATGGTTAGGGTTATAGGCTGCGGGGTGTGTTTGTTTGGTTAGGGTTATAGGCTGCTGGCTAGGTGTGTATGGTTAGGGTTATAGGCTGCTGGCTGTGTGTGTTTGGTTAGGGTTATAGGCTGCTGGCTGTGTGTGTATGGTTAGGGTTATAGGCTGCGGAGTGTGTGTACGGTTAGTGTTATAGGCTACAGGGTGTGTGTGTACGGTTAGTGTTATAGGCTGCAGGGTGTGTGTGTACGGTTAGTGTTATAGGGTGCAGGGTGTGTGTAGTTAGGGTCATAGGCTGCGGTGTGTGCATGGTTAGGGTTATAGGTTGCGGGTGTGTGTATGGTTAGGGTTATAGGCTGCGGGGTGTACGTGTATGGTTAGCGTTATAGGCTGCGGGGTGTACGTGTATGATTAGGGTTTAATGCTGCGGGGCGTGTGTATGGTTACGGTTTTAGGCTGTGGGGTGCGTGTACGGTTTCGGTTATAGGCTGCGGGGTGTGTGTATGGTTAGGGTTATAGGCTGCGGGCTGTGTGTGTGTGTATGGTTAGTGTTATAGGCTGAAGCGGGATGTATGGTTAGGCTGCCGGGTGTGTGTATGGTTAGGGTTATAGGCTCCGGGGTGTGTGTATGTTTAGAGTTATAGGCTGCGGGTTGTGTATGGTTAGGGTTATAGGCTGTGGGTTGTGTATGGTTAGGGTTATAGGCTGTGGGTTGTGTATGGTTAGGGTTATATGCTGTGGGGTGTGTGTGTGTATGGTTAGGGTTATAGGCTGCAGGGTGTGTGTATGGTTAGTGTTATAGGCTGTAGGGTGTATATGGTTAGGGTTATATGCTGTGGGGTGTGTGTCTGTGTGATTAGTGTTATAGGCTGAAGCGGGATGTATGGTTAGGCTGTGGAGGGGAGTGTATGTTAGGTTTAGGCTGTGGGGATGGGTGGGGTTAGGCTGCAGGTGGGAGGAGAATGGTTGGGTTGTGGGGGTGGGGTGTATAGATAGGGTTAGTCTATGGAGGTATGTATAGCTAGAGTTAGGCTGCAGGGGACAGGGATGTATAGTTAAAGTTAGGATGTGGGGAGTGGAATGTATTGTGAGTATTAGGCTGGTGGGGAGCGGGATGTATAGTTAGTATTAGGCTGGTGGGGAGCGGGATGTATAGTTAGTGTTAGGCTGGTGGGGAGCGGGATGTATAATTAGGGTTAGGCTGCAGGGAGCGGGATGTATAATTAGTGATAGGCTGGTGGGGTGTGGGATGTATAGTTATAGTTACGCCGTGGGGGAGGGGGGTATATGGCTAGAGTTAGGCTGGGGGGGATAGTGTTAGCATACCTTCCAACTGTCCCGTGGTGGTGGTGAGGGGGGGAGTTGGGAGACGGCCGGGCGCGCAAGGTTTCCCTCTTAATGGCAGGTTTGGGGAGGTATGGTGTTAGGGTGCAGGGTGTATGTAGTAGCTACTAACCTGGCCCACTGTACTTCAAAGGCGGCTGCTTTTGGTGGACACTCTGGATGATTCACCTCTCTGCAACTCTTCATTCATCCTGTCTGGACCTTTGGTTCCAGGTTCCCCGCAGCCTTCTTCCCCCTCCTCCGCTCTTCAGTGCTCTCTCCTGAGCTTCCTAACATTCTGCTGCTGGCACCGCGTGAATCTCCTCTTCTGCTCCCCTCCAGCAGCCAGCACCGGGACAGCACAGAGCAGGCTGACACATGTCCTGTGAAGGAGTAGAGACAATGAAGATATGCCAGATATGCCCCCGCAGTGCTAGATATGCCCCCATAGTGCTAGTTATGCCCCCACAGTGCCACACATATGCCCCCACAGTGCCAGATATGCCCCCACAGTGCCAGACAGTACCAGGTATGCCCCCCCACACACAGTGCCAGGTATGTCCCCCCCCCACACAGTGCCAGGTATGCCCCCCCCCACACAGTGCCAGGTATGCCCTTCCCACACAGTGCCATATATGCCCCCGCACAGTGCCAGATATGCCCCCCACATTGCCAGGTGTGCCCCCCCAGTGTGTGATATGCCCCCCCACAGTGCCAGATATGCCCCCCCACAGTGCCAGATATGCCCCCCCCACAGTGCCAGATATGCCCCCCCCCCCACAGTGCCAGATATGCCCCCCCCACAGTGCCAGACAGTACCAGATATGCCTCCACAGTGCCAGATATGCCCCCAGTGCCAGCCATCTGCCCCCACAGTGCCAGACAGTACCAGATATGCCCCACACAGTGCCAGGTATGCCCTCCCCCCACACAGTGCCAGGTATGACACCCCCACAGTGCCAGATATGCCCCCCCACAGTGCCAGATATGCCCCCCCCCCACAGTGCCAGATATGCCCCCCACATTGCCAGATATGCCCCCCACATTGCCAGGTGTGCCCCACCAGTGTGTGATATGCCCCCCCACAGTGCCAGATATGCCCCCCACAGTGCCAGATATGCCCCCCCACAGTGCCAGATATGCCCCCCCACAGTGCCAGATATGCCCCCCCACAGTGCCAGATATGCCCCCTCACAGTGCCAGATATGCCCCCTCACAGTGCCAGATATGCCCCCTCACAGTGCCAGATATGCCCCCCACAGTGCTGGCTGGCCTGGGCTGCTCAAGTTACCTCTTTCCTTGGGGCTCCTCCTGTGGGGGCTGCCGCTGGGCTCATCAGGAGCTGGGACCTGGGACTGCACGTGGGGTGGGGGGCTCTCCCAGCCCACCAGTTGTTTAATGCCGGGGCCTGCAGGCCTGGCCTCTCCTCCGTTGCAGGGGTTTCTTCAGCCCGAGGTCACCAAGCGCCGGGGGCACTCAGCATTCACGCTCCCTCCTCCTCCAGGGGGGTCCCTGCGGGTCCTCTGAAACAGCACGCTGACGCTCGCCGCTCCCCCTTCACCTCTCAAGTCAAAGGGGTGGGGGGTTAGGGAGGACGCCGGCGGCCAGAGGTTCGGAGCTGCGGGCGGGATGCCTGATGAAAATCCCCAGACTCCAGCGCCGCTCCCACTTCATCTAGGTAGTCGGAGGGAGGGAGGGGGGACGCCGGAGGTTAGGAGCTGTGGGTGGGCTGCCTGGTGCACATCCCCAGACTGGATGGTTGGGGACGAATAATGCCGGGCATAGGAGCAGGGGATAGGAGCTTTGGGTGAGTGAGCAAGCAAGCAAGCAGGGAAGGGGCGGATGGGCGAGCACATCCCTGTGCTGAATGGTAGGGGTCAGAGGACGCTGGGGACAGGAGCTGCGCTTCCAATTTATATGTGCACTCTGTGACACCTCCTGATCAGCAGCGAACAGCCCGAGTACCCTGTGTAGGTTGCCGCTGCAGAGCCCTCACATCTCCGTCGGCCATCTTGGTACACCCAAGTGAGGCCTCTGTCTGTACTCCCTCTGATGGACGCACTGCGCATGCGCAACAAGTTGAGCTCTCCTATCTTTATAATGGGGGACGTTTCACTAAATAAATAAAAAACTGTACCTATCTGAAAATCCTCAACCCCAAAAGGCACTCCACTGGGACAATATCTACCTAATAAAACAAACCCCAAGTCTCAATTGTTCCCCTACCCCGAGTTATGCCTTCCCAAAAAAAAACCTCATAGACTAACATGGGTGACAAAGTGTCATTTCTGAAGTGTCAGAAAAAAACTGGCAGTTGGAAGTTTAGATCGCTCCCAATTGCTCATTTTTTAATATTTCGACCTGAAATTTGGCAAGCAGCACCGGTTGACGATTCTACGCGTACATGCCAAATTTCAGCTCAGTACGCCCAGTCACTTTTGAGGTGCAGTCCCTCAAACACCATGCCCCCATCCGAAAAGTTCCCTATGTGAAAAATTCGTTCGTTGGATTCAGCCTTAATATAAGGGCACTACCGTGCCCTTATAATATATATATATATATATATATATATATATATATATATATATATATATATATGAAAACTGTGTATCCAAAGATATATATATAGTGGGCCATGCCTTTTTTGAGTCTTCACAACCCCAGAGCAGTGTAAAGGAGACAGGAGAGACTAGGCAGATGAAGATCAGCAGGTGGGCGTGCACCATGACCCAGGGGTGAATTTGGCTGACACAGGACAGAGCTGGAGGAAAATCTGAGTAGGCACAGAAGGGGGGAGATTGAGTGAGTGGGCAGAGCCGGAGTGACATGGGAGAGGAGGTCTATAGTGCCACATGGGAGTGTCTAGAGGGGTCAGTAATGTAGTATAAGGTACAGTATAAAGCAGTTAGTATTGCAGTGTAGGGTATAGAGGGGTCAGTGATTTAGTGTAGGTTATAGAAGAGGTCTGTAATGTAGCTTAGGGTATAGTGGAGGTCAGTGATGTAGCATAGAGTATGGCATATTTCAGTGATGTAGCATAGAGTATGGCAGATATCAGTGACACAATTTAAATTGTGTTCTGTATTTATAGCTCTTTTGAGAAAATGTTTATGGCTTTGAGTGGCTGCTGTATCCATGTAAACAGACAGATTGGGATAACATTGGCACAATGGGGGAAATTTACTAAGAAAAAAAATGTATTAAATAGTCGTATTCATATACAAAAAATGCCTATTTAATACGTATTTGTATCATACATAGACCTAGATATACTGTAGTAAGCAGTCACTGAACCCCACCCAACCTTTCCTCATGAAGCAGAGCCTATGCTTCCATTTTATTGAAATTAACTAAAAGCCTGAGACAGTGTTAAAAACTCTGTAAGTAGCTTTTGCAAACTAGGAAAAGCCCTTTTAGGTTCATTAAATAGAGGAGTCATCCGCAAAAATAGATATCTTAATTGAACAGTCACCTATCTGAATTACTTTCCAGGAATCGTATTTAATAAATAATATTTAATCAGGAGGTCAAGAGCCGATTTAAACAACATAGGGGAGAGGGAGCATCCTTGTTGTGTTCCCCTGAATAATGTGAAATGTGTTGAATTTAGACCATTAACCCCTTCAGTGGTGTTTTTTTATGGAGCGATCCCCACAGGGAAGGTTTTTTTGGGGGAGTGCTCAGTAAAAAAAACACCACTGTGTCTTTCGGGGAGGGCAGCACCACATGAGCGCACTACATCAGCCTCTGCCCGGCCCTGCCCCTGGCAACCCAGTTTTGTGTGGCATGATGTTAGCAAGGTCTCAAAGCACACAGAGGTGGGGCCTGGCAGCTGGGCAGTGGCTGAAGCAGAGCTCGGCATTCAGCCCAGAGCTCAGCTCAGCAGTGCTGCCACGCATTAAGGAGTGCAACAATGGCAATCCTGAGAATTTTCCAGGTTTGACAGTCTGGGCACTGGAGCATAGCCCGGAAAATTCTCGGGTTTACCACTGAAGGGGTTAATTGCCAAATATGCAATCAGTTGGAAATATAATTATTAAAAAATTATAGTAAACTCAGTAGCAAAACCCTGAATATCTAATATAGACAAAATAGGACACCAGGAGACTCAGTCAATGGCCTTGTAAGCATTACAGCTAACTATGATAGCATTTTTGTTCTTAATTTGTTTTATGTGTAGGAGGCGCATGGAGGAGTGACCTTTAATAAAGCTATTTTGTGCCAGGTGAAGCACCCTAGAGAGTATATATTGAAGAGATGAAGCCAATAACTTTGTACATAATTTCAGATATTAGTTTATAAAAGAAATAGGTCAGTATGATTGGACCAGTGTATGATCTTTTACCGGTTTAGAGAAAACTACAATTCTTGCTTTTGTAAAACTTGATGGAGATGTGATGTCTGAAATCATAGAGTTAAAAAGAAAGTCAGTGTGGCATCAGATGTGAGGAAATAATCTGATAATACTCTGCCCCATAACCATCTGGTCCAGGGGATTTACCTTTGGAGAGTTCTTTAATCAAATGGAGCAATTACAATTCAGTCACAGGTGTAACCAATGATTCTATTTCCATAACTGGTAAAGATTGCAATCCAGCTCCCTGTAAAAACATGGGTCTTTACTCAAGGCTTCATCATCGTGCAAACTGGAAACCATCTGTTCACTTCTCCACGTGGCTTTAAATGCATGTTTCATAACTACAGTTCATAACTTATTACTGGTATATGCTGCGGTCTTAAACCAATCACCGTAGATGGTGATCATACCGATACCAAGCACTAAGAGAAAATAATGTATTTTACCATTAATCTATGTGTAGTGATTTAAAACCATATAACTATATTTTATTATTTATGAATCTATGTGTATTAGTATGGCTGCCCCACGTTCACACAATACTCCTGCTATATATATGTGGATCCAAATGGCGGCCATAATATGCTAGTGCAGTATAGATGCAATCTGACTTTGACAGTTCACCCTTAGACAGTAAAATAAAACTGTCACATTTAAACATTTCTGTAAACATAGAATTCATAACAACATTTCTTTCTGGGAAGGAGAAAAAAAAAAATTAGGGGTGATATGAGGAAACAACCTTCATATGTGTTACACTGATAATTAGGACCATTGGTGGGATGTAGGGACTTCATCTGACCTACAAAGGATGCTGGGGACATGGGATAACAAGGAATAGATTGGGTACCAAATAATCAAAAGAACAGTACAATTATATACATTTTTCTTCATATGGTATCCCTTACTGAATTATGGTTTCGATCACAGGGTCATATACCAAACCCTCATCTCGTCCTTACACTCTTTTTTTCTGTACGGTTTGTTTTTCCTTGGGTCACCATTCTAACACACTTAAACAACAACCTGATAATTATGATAATGCCACAGATAATGAGAAGCAGTTTCCCCACACTGGCTATGATTCCCTTAGCCCATTCTCCTAGCCCAGAGAACCATTTCATGGGGTTAACCAGGAAGTCCATTCACTGACCTTTTCACCTTTCTCTGATGATATTGTGTTCCCTCCTAAACTCCCATTTTAGCTGAAGGATCTCATACATTCTGTGATCGATGATCTCCTCCTGGTCTTCAGTGTTGTTGGTAATGTACGTACATCACTTTTGTTTAAAAAACTTTTTATTAGTTTTCAATGTACTGTAGTTTTCCAACAAAAATTTTTTACAGAGTTGTCATTATCACTCAGTTAGGGAGCATATGAGTAATGATAAACCAGAAAAAATCTTCATGGATTCTTGAAGGAAGCATTTACACCAATATTGTACATATTATAATCTGCTATTTAACTAACATCTACAAGACTAATTCTAAACCCTAAGACACATTAACTCACATTCAAACTCACACAAGAAGGGGAGGTGGGGAGGAGGGGAAATGTCAAGGTGCTTTTTTTCCATTCTGGGCAGCAGTGCACACAATATTATACTTCTTATGTTCATATCCAATGTAAATCTGAAATTAGTTGGGTTATTGGGAGGGGTTAGATAACTTTGCTTATTTAGCGGATGTTTGGTTGTCATCTCAAACTTAAGGCAATGGCCCATTATCTTACTTATTGGGGTCATATAGTTTAGGGTTGAGTCGGACGGTCATACACTTACAATTGAGGTATGGCCCCAGAATAGGTACTGTGTGCATGGTTGACCTGAGGAATCATTGTACTAAAATCTCAATCTTTCTTCAGTCTATTTCCAGCAGTGAATTATTTCTATGCCATAAACGTTTCTCAAAAAAGTCCAAAATAAATTGTCTTGAAATTTCGTCTAATGGAGCTAATAAACATACCCCATTTGTTATGGGAGTCCGGTGTTGTGATCTCATTCAGCATAAGAGTCCTTATGTCAAAATAAACAAGTTGGAGGAGTCTCAGTTTAAGTTCTTGCAAGGATAGAACAGACTTCTTTATCCAGTGGCGTAATATTAGCTTATTTTCCATAGTAAAGGTAATAACCATAAAAGGGGTATATTTAGATCAGTGTGTACCTAAGTTCTACCTATCAAATGCAAACAAAAGACAGACTTCCGGTAGCCCTACCACAGATAGGTTGAATATTGTATTTATATAGCCTATAATTTTGTTCCAGAATCTCTGGATTTTATTACAGCTCCAGAAGCAATGGAAGTATTTTGCATTTGTCATGGAAAACTTATAGCACTGCCCTTTCTCATCTGGGATCATATGTTTATGTTGGGCTGGAGACATATAAATCCTAAGTAAAGATTTCAGATGTGTATCCTGGAGATAAGCTGATTGTAAAAGTGAACTTACAATAATTTTTCAATATCTTATCTGTATTATTTATTTTGCCTGGAATAACTTCTTCCCATTTAACCATAAATTTGTGGGAGTATATGTTGATATTCAACTTAAGGCCCATACACACTGGGCAACTTTGAGCTGAAAGTCGCTCAAAACCCATAAAGTTGTTCTAGATCTGGCTGTGTAGGGTCAGTTCTAGATTGAGTTGAATCTGGTGGAATATAGTATGGAGTAAAATTGTTCATAACCTCTGCTATTTGTTTATTTGACGAGGTAGAGGACCTGTCTGGTAATTTTACTGGATTAACTACGGCTGGAGGTCTAGTACCATTTAGTATGTTTGTTAATAGTTTCCCTATCTTATTACCAAAGTGCAGGTATCTGCAATCCATATTATATAGATATTTCTTCCCTTTGTGAGTCAAGTACTCATTAAAATGTGTTTTTATCAAGTTATAGTTTTGTTAATTTATTCGAGAAGGATTTTGTATGTAGCTGGAGTATGCTGTGGAAAGAGCTTTTTGCAGGTCCAAATATGAATGCCAAAAAGTGATGGATTATTACTAGCATATGCCTGGTTATTTAAGCAGTTTTCCCCCATCTATCCCCTACATACTTCTTAAATTCTGTAGATACAAGGAGATGGCCTGGGAATCTCCATATAGTTTTACATGTAATCTCCTCCATGACAGTCAACCAAAACCATAATAGCGCATGGTCTGAGACCTAAACAGGTTCCATCTCTGTATCTAATATTCTTTTGAACAAGGTCTCAGAAATTAATATGTATTCAATTTTTGAAAGTGTATGGTGTGCCGCCGAAACAAGTGTATTCCTTAGAGGTCAGGTTCCGGGATGCACTGCTGTATGCTGAGAGGCTGGCCGGCGGTCATTGGCAGCAGAGGCTGGAGCCCGACACTGGATGGAGGTGAGGGGAGCACTGAGCCTGGGGGAGTGGGTAGGCACAGGCAGCGGCAGCAGCAAAAGCGGGACCCACGCAGAGAAAGGAGGCAGAAGTGGGGTAAGAGGGCAGGGGTGCTGAATGGATTAAAAGCTGCTCCATTCAGGCCCCCATTTCCCAGTGTATTCCTTGCCAATGTCCGCTCTCTGACCAATAAAATGGATGAGCTGCTGCTTAGCATGGCCAGTTGTAACCTTTTAACCTTTTAAATTCCTGCTCAATATCCATCTTTACTGAAACCTGGTTGAATCCAAGCATACCTGACAATGGGGTTCTCTTACCGGATAGAACGTTGTTCAGAGCTGACAGAACTCTTGACTCAGGCAAAACAAGAGGTGGTGGCTTGTGTATGTATATTAATAACAAATACTGTACTAATGCTTCCAACCTGGAAAAGTCTTGTTCTCCAGGGGTGGAAATTCTAATGGTGAAATGCAGGCCATTCTATTTGCCACGTGAGTTTACTGCTGTTATTGTAATAGCAGTTTACATACCATCCCAGGTGGATGATAAAGCTGCGCTGGAGATTCTGCATACTGCTGTTGCAAAGCAACAAACAAATCACCCTGATGGTTTGTTTCTTATAGCGGGGGACTTTAACAAGGCCAATCTAAAAAGAGTGCTACCGAAATTGTATAAATCTGTATTTGTTCACACTCGTGGGGGAAATATTCTGGATCAACTTTATTGCACTATCAAAGATGCTTACAAAACTGTGGTGCATTCCCATTTAGGTCTTTCGGATCATGTATCATTATTATTTGCACCGAAGTACAAGGCTGTTGCTAAACGTGTCAAACCTGTTAAAAATTCGGTCTGCATTTGGCCGAATGGAGCATTGGACGATCTAAAGGATTACTTTGGCACCATGGATTACAATCTGTTTATTCAGGAATCCACTAATGACTCGTTATTAGACATGGACTTATTGGCCTCTACTGTATTGTCTTATATAAATTGGTGCATTCCATTGGTAATGTCACTGTTCAGAAATTTGTTAAACAATTTTCTAACAATAAGCCATGGATGAATGGAGAAGTGCATTCCTTGCTACGTACCAGGGACCAGGCTTTTAGAGGAGGTGATTTGGTTGTGTACCGGGAAGCTAGAATTCTCTTAACCCCTTCCTGACGCAGCATGTTTTTGCCTTCCTGACAGAGCCCTTTTTTTCAAATCTGACATGTATCACTTAAGTGGGGATAACTTTTTTTTGCTTTTACTTATCCCAGTGATTTTGAGATTGTTTTCTCGTGACACATTGTACTTCAAGTTAGTGGTAAATTTGGGTCGATACAGTCTGTGTTTTTTTGTGAAAAATACCAAAATGTCGTAAAAAAATGGAAAATTTAGCAATTTTCAAAATGTTAAATTTTCTGCTTGTGAGACAAATAATCATACCACTCAAAATAGTTAATAACTAACATAGACCATATGTCTACTTTATGTTTCCATCATTATTTCAACTTCCTTTTAATTTTTTTGGACACTAGGAGGCTTAAAATATGAATAGCAAATTCAAAAATTTTCAAGAAAATTTCAAACACTGATTTTTTTAGGGGCCAGTTCAGTTCTGATGTGACTTTGAGGGACTTGTATGTGAGACACCCCCATAAATGATGCCATTTCAAAAACTGCACCCCTCACAGTATTCAAAACAGCATTTTGGAAGTTTGTTAACCCTTTAGGTGTTTCACAGGAATTAAAACAAAGTGTAGGTGAAATTTCAAAATTTCATTTTTTTTGCAGATTTGCAATTTTAATACATTTTTCTAAGGAATACAGTAGATTTTACTAGAGAAATGTGACTAAAAATTGATTCCCCCAATTCTTTTGTTTTCATAAATATCCTATATGTGGCCCTAGTGTGCACGTTGACCAAACCACAGGCTTCATAATAGAAGGAGCACCTACTTGATTTTGGAGCCTCCTTTTTATGAGATTATATTTTAGGCACCATGTAGGTTTCTAGGCACCATAAGATGCTAAAAGTTAGGAACCCCCCCACAAGTGACCCCATTTTGCAAACTACACCCCTCAGGGAATTCATCTAGGGGTATAGTGTACATTTCAAACCCCCAGGGGTTTCACCAATTGTGGTACAACTGGGCAGTGAAAATGAAAAATTAATTTTTTACACAAAAATGCAGTTCTGGCTCCAAATTTGTCATTTTCACAAGGAATGAAGGAGACAAAGCACCCCAAAATCTGTGCCCCAATTTCTCCCGAGTACAGCAATGCCTCACATGTGACCAAAAAATACCATTTGGGTGCATGGCAGGACTCAGAAGGGAAGGAGTGATTTTTGGATTTTGCAGCTCAGATTCTGGTGGAATGTTGGTGGGTGCTATGTCGCATTAGCAAGACCCCCGAAGCACCAATACAGTGGAACCCCCCACAAGTGACCCCATTTTGCAAACTACACCCCTCAGGGAATTCATCTAGGGGTATAGTGTACATTTCAAACCCCCAGGGGTTTCACCAATTTTGATACAACTGGGCTGTGCAAATGAAAAATTACATTTTTTACACAAAAATGCAGTTCTGGCTCCAAATTTGTCATTTTCACAAGGAATGAAGGAGACAAAGCACCCCAAAATCTGTGCCCCAATTTCTCCCGAGTACGGCAATGCCTCACATGTGACCAAAAAATACCATTTGGGTGCATGGCAGGACTCAGAAGGGAAGGAGTGATTTTTGGATTTTGCAGCTCAGATTCTGGTGGAATGTTGGTGGGTGCTATGTCGCATTAGCAAGACCCCCGAAGCACCAATACAGTGGAACCCCCCCCACAAGTGACCCCATTTTGCAAACTACACCCCTCAGGGAATTCATCTAGGGTTAGAGTGTACATTTCAAACCCCCAGGGGTTTTTACCAATTTTGATACAACTGGGCTGTGCAAATGAAAAATTACATTTTTTACACAAAAATGCAGTTCTGGCTCCAAATTTGTCATTTTCACAAGGAATGAAGGAGACAAAGCACCCCAAAATCTGTGCCCCAATTTCTCCCGAGTACGGCAATGCCTCACATGTGACCAAAAAATACCATTTGGGTGCATGGCAGGACACAGAAGGAGTGATTTTTGGATTTTGCAGCTCAGATTCTGGTGGAATGTTGGTGGGTGCTATGTCGCATTAGCAAGACCCCCGAAGCACCAATACAGTGGAACCCCCCCCACAAGTGACCCCATTTTGCAAACTACACCCCTCAGGGAATTCATCTAGGGGTATAGTGTACATTTCAAACCCCCAGGGGTTTCACCAATTTTGATACAACTGGGCTGTGCAAATGAAAAATTACATTTTTTACACAAAAATGCAGTTCTGGCTCCAAATTTGTCATTTTTACAAGGAATGAAGGAGACAAAGCACCCCAAAATCTGTGCCCCAATTTCTCCCGAGTACGGCAATGCCTCACATGTGACCAAAAAATACCATTTGGGTGCATGGCAGGACTCAGAAGGGAAGGAGTGATTTTTGGATTTTGCAGCTCAGATTCTGGTGGAATGTTGGTGGGTGCTATGTCGCATTAGCAAGACCCCCGAAGCACCAATACAGTGGAACCCCCCCACAAGTGACCCCATTTTGCAAACTACACCCCTCAGGGAATTCATCTAGGGGTATAGTGTACATTTCAAACCCCCAGGGGTTTCACCAATTTTGATACAACTGGGCTGTGCAAATGAAAAATTACATTTTTTACATAAAAATGCAGTTCTGGCTCAAAATTTTTCATTTTCACAAGGAATGAAGGAGACAAAGCACCCCAAAATCTGTGCCCCATTTTCTCCCGAGTACGGCAATGCCTCACATGTGACCAAAAAATACCATTTGGGTGCATGGCAGGACTCAGAAGGGAAGGAGTGATTTTTGGATTTTGCAGCTCAGATTCTGGTGGAATGTTGGTGGGTGCTATGTCGCATTAGCAAGACCCCCGAAGCACCAATACAGTGGAACCCCCCCACAAGTGACCCCATTTTGCAAACTACACCCCTCAGGGAATTCATCTAGGGGTATAGTGTATATTTCAAACCCCCAGGGGTTTCACCAATTTTGATACAACTGGGCTGTGCAAATGAAAAATTACATTTTTTACACAAAAATGCAGTTCTGGCTCCAAATTTTTCATTTTCACAAGGAATGAAGGAGACAAAGCACCCCAAAATCTGTGCCCCAATTTCTCCCGAGTACGGCAATGCCTCACATGTGACCAAAAAATACCATTTGGGTGCATGGCAGGACTCAGAAGGGAAGGAGTGATTTTTGGATTTTGCAGCTCAGATTCTGGTGGAATGTTGGTGGGTGCTATGTCGCATTAGCAAGACCCCCGAAGCACCAATACAGTGGAACCGCCCCACAAGTGACCCCATTTTGCAAACTACACCCCTCAGGGAATTCATCTAGGGGTATAGTGTACATTTCAAACCCCCAGGGGTTTCACCAATTTTGATACAACTGGGCTGTGCAAATGAAAAATTACATTTTTTACACAAAAATGCAGTTCTGGCTCAAAATTTTTCATTTTCACAAGGAATGAAGGAGACAAAGCACCCCAAAATCTGTGCCCCAATTTCTCCTGAGTACGACAATGTCTCATGTGTGACCAAAAAATGACAGGACTCAGAAGGGAAGGAGTGATATTTGGATTTTGCAGCACAGATTCTGGTGGAATGTTGGTGGGTGCTATGTCGCATTAGCAAGACCCCCGAAGCACCAATACAGTGGAACCCCCCCACAAGTGACCCCATTTTGCAAACTACACCCCTCAGGGAATTCATCTAGGGGTATAGTGTATATTTAAAACCCCCAGGGGTTTCACCAATTTTGATACAACTGGGCTGTGCAAATGAAAAATTACATTTTTTACACAAAAATGCAGTTCTGGCTCAAAATTTTTCATTTTCACAAGGAACGAAGGAGACAAAGCACCCCAAAATCTGTGCCCCAATTTCTCCTGAGTATGGCAATGCCTCATATGTGACCAAAAAATACCATTTGGGTGCATGGCAGGACTCAGAAGGGAAGGAGTGATTTTTGGATTTTGCAGCTCAGATTCTGGTGGAATGAATGGTGGGTGCTATGTGGCATTAGCAAGACCCCCGAAGCACGGTGAAATGATGAACCTAATAATCCATAGATGTGTCGTATATTTTAAAACATTCCTTTATACATAGGCCGGGTTTGTCGGGGCAAGTTTCACAGTGGAAAATAGTATCCTTTCTTATTCCCTTTTTATAGCAAACTTTGCACCTTTTTTGTGTCCTGCCCTTTCTTGCAGTGGAGGGGATTTCGTTAGGAAAATGCTGCCCTGGTACAATAGGGGGGCCAGTACTAGAAGTACTGGGGCCCTCTGCCTGCTGGTTCCCAAATATTAGGCCCTTTATGACTTCCTCTTGAAAGTGCATAAATGTCCCCCTCTGGCTGGTAGAACGGAATAGCACGTAAGCGTTATACAGTGCCATCTGGATGATATACACGGCCAGCTTCTTGTACCAGATTTTTGTTTTCCGCAGGGGACTGTACGGCTTCAGTACCTGATCTGAAAGATCCACTCCGCCCATGTACTTATTGTAATCTAGGATACAATTAGGTTTTGAGGTGTGGGTACTGGTACCTCGTACAGGGATGGAGGTGGTACTGTCTCCATGAATTGTTGTCAGTATAAGGACATCCCTCTTGTCCTTATATTTGACCAACAACATATTTTCGGTGCATATTCCTCTGCTTTCACCCCTTCTCAGTAATTGGGCAACGTGCGTTTTTGGGAGGCCTCTTTGGTTCTTGCGCACAGTACCGCAAGCTGCTGTACCTCTTGAACCAAGGGCCTTAAACAGGGGGATGCTAGTGTAAAAGTTATCCACATAGAGGTGATAACCTTTATCCAGGAAGGGGTGCACTAAATCCCAGACAATTTTTCCACTAACACCTACGAGGGAGGGGGGGCATTCTGGCGGTTCAATTCTTGAATCCTTCCCTTCATATACCCTAAACCTGTGGGTGTACCCTGAGGTGCTTTCACACAGTTTATACATTTTTATGCCATACCTTGCCCTCTTACTGGGAAGGTACTGGCGGAATTTAACCCTTCCTTTAAAATGTATAAGGGACTCGTCGATACAAATAATTTTTTCAGGGATGTACATCTCTGCAAATTTGGCACTGAAATGATCAATGACCGGCCTGACTTTGAATAGCCGGTCAAAGGTGGGATCATCTCTGGGTGGGCACTGTGCATTATCGGTGTAATGTAAAAATTTAAGGATTGTCTCAAAACGAGTCCGAGTCATGGCCATACGGTAAAATGGGGTGCTGTACAGAACATCTGTACTCCAATATTGCCTAATTTCTGGCTTTTTTACTATGCCCATTTGTAACACCAGACCCCAAAACGTCATCATCTCTACTGCATCTACAGGGGTCCACCTAGCAAATGATGACGTGGGGTTTTGAGCAATAAACTGCTGGGCATATAAATTACTTTGGTCCACCATTAAATTTATAAAATCATCAGAGAAAAATAATTTGAAAAAGTCAATTTCTCTGAGACCTGTTGAATCAAATTGGATTCCTGGGATGGCCAAAAACTCAGGAACCTGGGGCTCAAAATTGTCTGGTGGTGGGGTCCATATGGGATCAATCATTTGGGGGGGGTCTCAGCTGCTCTACGGGGGCGTCTTTGAGGGGGTTCCTCATCACTAGAGGAGGAAGAGGAGCTTAAGACGAATCCTTCAAATTCCCCGCTTGCATCACTGGCTGTGTCAGAGTCAGAGGCAAGCATGGCATATGCCTCCTCCGCTGAATACATTCTTCTGGATGACTGGGATGACATTTGGGATGACATTTGGGATGCCATTTTTATTTTTGTGTTTCTGTAAGTGTAATGTTTCAACACGTGTATAGTGTAGGGGGGGTACAAACTTTATTTCAACACGGGGGGTATGTAGTGTGTAGTGTGTATGTAGTGCAGAAAAAAAAAATACTTTATACAGGAATTTGATCCCAATAAAAAAAAAAAAAAAATGAAGGGGTTAAAAAAAAAAAAAAAAAAAGGTCCTGCGCCAAAAATTGAGCACAGATGTTGGTCAGTAACGTCCGTCACTGAACAGCGCTCAAAGGCAACAGGACACCCACAAAAGCAACGTGGGTGTAAAAACAATAAAAAAAAAAAAAAATACCACAGCACTCTCCAAAAAAAAAACAATTTAAAAAAACTGCAGAAAAAAAATTATATCAACCCTGTGCCAAAAATGCTGTTCAGTGATGTACGTCACTGATCAGCGGCCACAGGACACCCACAAAAGCAACGTGGGTGTAATAAACCACAGCACTCTCCAAAAAAATAAACAATTTAAAAAAACTGCAGAAAAAAAATTATATCAACCCTGTGCCAAAAATGCTGTTCAGTGATGTACGTCACTGATCAGCGGCCACAGGACACCCACAAAAGCAACGTGGGTGTAATAAACCACAGCACTCTCCAAAAAAAAATTTTTTTTAAAAAAACTGCAGAAAAAAAATGATATCAACCCTGAGCCAAAAATGCTGTTCAGTGATGTACGTCACTGATCAGCGGCCACAGGACACCCACAAAAGCACCCACAAAAGCAACGTGGGTGTAAAAACAAAACCCCACTGCAATCCCCCCCCCAAAAAAAACCTGCAGATCAGTGATGCAGTGATGCGACACTGATTAGCAGTGAGGGGCAGCAGGCAGACAACTGTGGGTGCAACCTGACAGGGTATATATAAAAAAAAAACCTGGACCCCCAAAAAGTTGCTGATCAGTTAATTAATTTAAACTGATCAGCACAAAAGGGGGGGGCAGCAGTCAGTTGCACAGGCAGCACAACCTTTGGTGCAACTGACAGGTATATATATATAAAAAAAAAAAAAACCAAAAAGTTGCTGATCAGCACAGATATACTGATCAGCACAAAAGGGGTGCAGCAGACACAAAATATAGCACTCTCTATCACTCTCTATCACTCTCTGTCACTCTCTGTCACTATCTCTCACGATCTGTGACTCTATGACACTGCAGCAGCAGGACACAGGAAGTCACAAGATCCAGGAAGCATCCAGCTGCTGGCAGCACGCTACCAGCGGTGATCAGCGGTGATCAGGTAAGTATCAGGCAAGGTTCAGGTATGTATATCACGACAGAGTGGCCGGTGACCGCTCTGCACGCAATTCCAGACCGGAATGGCGTCTGCAGCGCAGTCACCGTTAGTTTAAATGACGCGCCTTGGCTGTGATTGGTCCGTCGGTCCAACGGACCAATCACAGCCTTGGGGGCAGGTGGGGTGAGGTGGGGTGAGGTGTGGTCATCACCGGTGACCCCCTCATGCCCCCTCACACCCGGCGGTGATTGACACCTGTGTTACCGAGCGTCTGATTCGCCGGTAACACAGGAAAACGCTGCGGCTGGCTGTTCACATTGAACAGCCAATCACAGCGATCGCCGACGGGGGGGATGCATCGCCACCCCCCCTGGGCATGCAGGGACATGTCTGCTGTCAGGGACAGCAGACATGTTTAAACTGTCACCGCGTCTATAGACGCGGGGACAGTTTAAAGTCATGACGTATATATACGTCATGTGTCGGGAAGTACATCCCGGCCATGACGTATATATACGTCAAATGTCGGGAAGGGGTTAAAGAAGGGTATACAGTATGTAAAGCTAAAAAGGAATACTTTGGAAAAATTGAATTACAGTTTAGGAATGATAATGACTAATTACAAGGAGATTAGTCCCTTGTCCGATATGGCTGAGGCATCTTTGGTAGATTCAATATACAAAACAAGTGACAGTAAATACGTGGCGCAGTGCTGCCTTAGATCACAACCGCTGAAGCTACACCTTAACTTCAAAGATACAAAATATGGAAAAAAATGGGATATAGATACAGTGGCGCAAATATAAGAATACTTCAAGGAATACTTTCGGACTCCTCTTTTCGTGAGATGAAGTGGATCTCAGATGGATGTGGATTACCAAGCCATATGGGTACGTGAAAAAACAGAAAAATAAACAATAATTAAAATCCGTGTTTGTGTTATTATAAGCACTCTAATGAGTGATATCATGAAAGCTGAGGTGAGCTGAGTTCCACAAGGCGTACCAAGACTCACGTGGATTTAAAATGTGGTCCCTCTTATAAAGGTTTCTTTAGGCCCAGTCCTGGGGAGCTCAGCTTCTCATCTTCAATAGATTAGTTTTCTTTTATGATGAAATTACACAGGTGCTCAAAAAAGAGAGAAATATAGTGTCTCAGCAACAAGGTGATTCTTTTAAATCAGTGAGGAGCTGTACAAAAATAATATATTCTGACAGCGTACCTCACCTACATTTAAGTTAAGTGAAGTACACATCAAAAGGTATCTTTAACTTTGAGTTACGTGGGAGCGTACCCCTACTCACGGTGTGTTTGGTGGTTTTCAAACCTATAAAGGTTTCTTTTATATTAGTGTGGCGAGTGAAGAACTTGTGAGAAGACCAGGTGAGTGTCTATTGGCTCGGAAATTCCAATTTTGTAACGAGATGACACAGGTGCTCGAAAGAGAGAGAGATATAATGTCTCAGCAATGAAATGATTCTTTTTAAATAAGTGGGGGGCTGTGCAAAGATAATATATTTTGACAGCGTACCTCACTCACATTTTAATCAAGTGAAGTACACATCAAAAGGTTTCTTTAACTCTAGAATACGTAAGAGCGTACCCCTACTCACGGTGTGTTTGGTAATTTTCAAACCTATAAAGGTTTCTTTTATACTGATGTGACGAGTAAAGGGCTTGTGAGAAGACCAAGTGGGTGTCTGCTGACTCAGGCTCCAAGATTTCAGGATATACAAAACATAGAGAAAGGGGGGATTGTACCAATATAATTGGATATCCTGTGGAATATGTTTTTGTATCATAGGTCTATTAGCTGACCAATGATCGCATACCTTACTCACCCCTTAAAGAGGTGGGCAAAAGCCCATAAAGGTTTCTTTTTCCTATTTGTGATTAACGATTTGATTTTCAACAGGAATAGAGCCAAAATTGTAGTTCGATAAAAAATTCCACCAAGTTTAATCCATATATAAAATAGTTCCACATATTTCCCATGTACAAATCATGCGGACTTCAAGAAAAACAAAAAAACAAAAAAACAAAAATAGTCCAATAGAATCCAAAAATGTAAAACATATTTAAAAGCATACGTACATCCAGGAGTGTGGCTGCTCACTTTCCTCTGACAGGATCTACGCGATTCGGTCTTGCGGACCTTTATCAAGATGTGTCAGAGTCAAGTGAGGAGCCGGTATTTATTTGATGAACAGCCAATCACAATAAAGCAGGAAGTGACATATCAAAATGGAAACAGGAACTGGTATGATTAACCTTATTGTTTATCCTGCATATAATATCTGCTTAAAAATGTCCATAGAGCATACTAAATATATAACAATCTAATATCAAATATTAAAAAGCTAAAATGGTACATGTTTCTAAAGTCCGTTTTGGACCAAAACGGACTTTAGAAACATGTACCATTTTAGCTTTTTAATATTTGATATTAGATTGTTATATATTTAGTATGCTCTATGGAAATTTTTAAGCAGATATTATATGCAGGATAAACAATAAGGTTAATCATACCAGTTCCTGTTTCCATTTTGATATGTCACTTCCTGCTTTATTGTGATTGGCTGTTCATCAAATAAATACCGGCTCCTCACTTGACTCTGACACATCTTGATAAAGGTCCGCAAGACCGAAACACGTAGATCCTGTCAGAGGAAAGTGAGCAGCCACACTCCTGGATGTACGTATGCTTTTAAATATGTTTTAAATTTTTGGATTCTATTGGACTATTTTTGTTTTTTTGTTTTTTTTGTTTTTCTTGAAGTCCGCATGATTTGTACATGGGACATATGTGGAACTATTTTATATATGGATTAAACTTGGTGGAATTTTTTATCGAACTACAATTTTGGCTCTATTCCTGTTGAAAATCAAATCGTTAATCACAAATAGGAAAAAGAAACCTTTATGGGCTTTTGCCCACCTCTTTAAGGGGTGAGTAAGGTATGCGATCATTGGTCAGCTAATAGACCTATGATACAAAAACATATTCCACAGGATATCCAATTATATTGGTACAATCCCCCCTTTCTCTATGTTTTGTATATCCTGAAATCTTGGAGCCTGAGTCAGCAGACACCCACTTGGTCTTCTCACAAGCCCTTTACTCGTCACATCAGTATAAAAGAAACCTTTATAGGTTTGAAAATTACCAAACACACCGTGAGTAGGGGTACGCTCTTACGTATTCTAGAGTTAAAGAAACCTTTTGATGTGTACTTCACTTGATTAAAATGTGAGTGAGGTACGCTGTCAAAATATATTATCTTTGCACAGCCCCCCACTTATTTAAAAAGAATCATTTCATTGCTGAGACATTATATCTCTCTCTCTTTCGAGCACCTGTGTCATCTCGTTACAAAATTGGAATTTCCGAGCCAATAGACACTCACCTGGTCTTCTCACAAGTTCTTCACTCGCCACACTAATATAAAAGAAACCTTTATAGGTTTGAAAACCACCAAACACACCGTGAGTAGGGGTACGCTCCCACGTAACTCAAAGTTAAAGATACCTTTTGATGTGTACTTCACTTAACTTAAATGTTGGTGAGGTACGCTGTCAGAATATATTATTTTTGTACAGCTCCTCACTGATTTAAAAGAATCACCTTGTTGCTGAGACACTATATTTCTCTCTTTTTTGAGCACCTGTGTAATTTCATCATAAAAGAAAACTAATCTATTGAAGATGAGAAGCTAAGCTCCCCAGGACTGGGCCTAAAGAAACCTTTATAAGAGGGACCACATTTTAAATCCACGTGAGTCTTGGTACGCCTTGTGGAACTCAGCTCACCTCAGCTTTCATGATATCACTCATTAGAGTGCTTATAATAACACAAACCCGGATTTTAATTATTGTTTATTTTTCTGTTTTTTTCACGTACCCATATGGCTTGGTAATCCACATCCATCTGAGATCCACTTCATCTCACGAAAAGAGGAGTCCGAAAGTATTCCTTGAAGTAATCTTATATTTGCGCCACTGTATCTATATCCCATTTTTTTCCATATCTTTGGTAGATTACCTAAGCCAATTTTATGCTAGATTTGAGAGGAGATGAATCAATATTTGCTCTTGGGGAACACGAGCTGAGGAAAGGCTTGTTAAGGGTTAAAGCCAGGAAAGCTGCCGGCCAAGATGGAATTCCAGGTAGGGTTCTGAAGGGTTGTGCTGGCGAATTAACCACGATTTTCACCCATATTTTTAATATGTAATTACAAACTGGTATTGTCCCCCAAATATTCAAATCCACCATAGTTGTCCCTATTCCAAAAAAACAAACAAAATAGAAAGTCTTAATGACTTCCGCCCAATAGCCCTGACTTCCCTCATCATGAAATATTTTGAAAGGGTAGTTTTGGTACATATCAAAAGTCATTTACTTGCTGGCTTTGACAACAGCCAATATGCCTACAAGCCTAAAAGATCAACTGAAGATGCTCTGTTGTCTGTTATCCAGTCTTCACTTTCACACTTAGAAAAGCCAAATACATATGTTATGTAGGTTGCTTTTTATTTATTGAGGAGCTTATGCTTTTCAGTCATGTTATGCAATTGGATTCCCATGTGTCCCAAGTTCTGAGGATCAGTACAGGCACTCCCCAAGGGTGTGTATTGAGTCCACTTTTTATTTCTTTATTTACTTATGATTGTTGTACCACAGTTGTGGTACTTGTTACAAATGGGGAGGAGAATGCCTATAGAGATGAAGTCAGTACCTTGGAGAATTGGGGTAGAGAAAATAATTTACTGTTAAACCTGACCAAAACAAAAGAAATTATCATTGATTTTAGAAGAGGTAAGAAGTCTGAGTTACAGCCTCTATTTATTGATAACTTGGAGGTAGAGAGGGTGATGGAGTTTAAGTTATTAGGGGTTATTATTTCACATGACTTAACTTGGGCTTCCAACATTACAGCGATGGCTAAGAAGGCTCAGCAACGCTTATTTTTTTTTTTTTTTTGAGGAAGCTTAGAGCAGCCAAATTCTTCCAGGAGAATTTGATCAGGTTTTATAACTGTGTTATTGAAAGCATCCTGTCATATTGCATTGTAGTGTGGTTCGGAAATAGTACAAATAGAGATCTCAAGACATTAGATCGGGTGATACACACTGCAGCTGCCATTATTGGCTGTGATTTGTCTTCCATGGAAGATATTTTTATCAGTAATTGTAGGCGAAAAAGGAACAGTATCATGCAGGATTGCCACCACCCTTACAATCATATTTTCTCTTTCTTACCATCTAACAAACGGTTAAGGTGCATTAGGTCCAGAACCTTGCATTTGAAAAAAAGCCTTTTCCCAGCTGCAGTTACTGATTTTAATCATAATTGTTAATTTGCATTTTTCTGTGTCCAAGAATATAATTTCGTTGTGTTACAATTTTTTGTTGTTTTACAATGACAAAAATATTATCTTATCTTATCTATTTACTAGTTTAAAGGCCCCTATACATTATGCGATTTGGGCCCGATTTCACCCGATTCGGATGAATCGGGCAGTGAAATCGTCCCAAATCGCATGTTTTGACACCCTGTCCGACCCGATGCACAGTCCCGTGCGCATCGGATCGGAGTCAGACAGTCGCACCGGCTGCACATAAGATTTCCTAAATCTTATGTGCAGTCCGGGCAGGGTCAGTGGGCGGGGGACACGGGGGAACTGCATGGTGAGCTGACAAATAGTCAGCAGGTGGGGGACGCCAGTGAACCGGGCATGGGGAGGGGCTGGGACTCGGAGTGGACACAGTCAGCGGGCGGGGGGACGCCGGTGAACCGGTGAGGGGAACAGGTCATGTCCATGCTGGGCAGGAGGACCAGGCAGGCAGCCGCAGCTTCATGGAAGAAAACCCCCAGTAAAAACGAATGGGCAGCCAGTGATTGGCTGAAAGCTCTCTCAGCCAATCAGCAATTGGCTGAGAGAGCTCTCAGCCAATCACTGGCTGCCCATTCGTTTGTATAGGGGCTTTCTTCCATGAAGCTGCGGCTGCATGGTCCTCCTGCCCAGCACGGACGTGACCTGTTCCCCTCGCCGGTTCACCGGCGTCCCCCCGCCCGCTGACTGTGTCCACTCCCAGCCTCTCCCCATGCCCAGCTCACTGGCATCCCCCGCCTGCTGACTATTTGTCAGCTCACCCTGCCCGGCACTTCCCTGCAGCTCCCCAGTGTCCTCCACCCGGCTCTCCCCCTGCAGCTCCACGGTAGTTGCATATGATAAATCGCATGTGATTTATCATCTGCATAACTTGGCACATCAAGTGCCTAATCGTGTGTTCCCCTCCCGGGGAGCTGCCGGGGAAATCAAGTCCGACTTGTCCCTAGGACAAGTCGGACTAATGTATGGGGGCCTTTAGTTGCAAATCAAATTGTAAGACCCCTAATCTGGGTAGAATAGAGGGTTTGGAGTGTTGGGATGATCTGTCAAAATATGTATCAGTAACCAAATTAAAATCCCCACACACTATTAAAGCTCCATCCATATGAGGCGTCAGAGCCTGAAGTAAATTCAGATTTTCTTGTAAACAGTGGTGGCATAAATGTTACAAAATATATATTTTGATGAGTATAAAGAGATATGTGTTATAGTATATCTACCCTCTGGGTCTGAAACCGTCTTGATTATTTCATGTGGGATTGACTTTTTTTTATCAAAATAGCTACACCTCTTGCTTTAGAGTTATAGGCTGCACTATCTAATAGCTTCCATCCCAACATTTGAAGTTTCAGGAATTCAGAAGAGATTATTATTATTATAATTTTATTTATAAGGCGCCACAAGTGTTTCGCAGCGCCGTACAAAGGAACAATACAGGGAGACAAAACTTGGCATAACATTGGTGTTTGGTGCGATGACACAATTATAAGCCGGTTTAGGTTGCTTAAATCACCTTTAATGATATAATGGTTGTGCAAAGGTTAACAAGGTTTCAAACAATACAATATGTGTGGTTGGCACATATACATACAGTGAGGAAGTGGGGGGGGGGGGGGTTTGAAAACAAAACAAAACAACGGTGGTGGGATATTGGGGTAGGGGTATCCGGGGATGTTCCGATCCAGGGGGTTCCTGAAAAGGGACAGAGTCCGGGGTCGGGCAGGGGTGGTCTTGGGGGAGGGGGGTTGGCTGGTTGGCGGTGGGCACAGGTGCGGCGTCCCGCTTGTCTGTGCGTTGTTTCAAGAGCTTTCCAGGGGTATTGCTCGGGGGCCCAAATTGAAAGTGTTGGGTGGCATGCCGAGGATAATAGTTTTCCGGCGGTCGTTTGCTGCCGGTGGTCTGGTGCTGTACGGGGGGTGCTGCTCGAGTGTGCAGTGCTCGGGGGCTGCTCGGGTGGAAGGACGTTGTGGCCCGGGTCTGGGCGCTCCGTGTGCTTCCTTTCTCCGCGTTGGCTCGACTAGGTCCGGTGTCCGGCTGTTCGCCGTCTGCCTTGCTAGTCTGAGGCCGCGGTCAGGGGCGTGGAGCATCTGGCAGAGGTCGCGAGCGGGGGTTAGGCTGGTTAGCGTCTCCCCCGTCGCGAGTCCTTGCCGACGGACCCTGGCTGCTTACCTCCTCCCGTTCCCTTCACGATCTTCCTTCTACTCGGCGGATGTTTCGCTCTGTTGCTGCAGTAGTCGGATGGTGCCTTTCTTGCGCTCCGCTTCTGGTCCCGTACGCTGATGCCGTTACTTGGGGTGCTCTTGCTCGCCAGGCTGCTTTCTAGGGATGTTTGTGTGCAGGATCTTGGGTCTTTTTTCAGGGTTTTCCTCCAACGCGTTTCGGCCTGGTGCTGGCCTTCTTCTAGGGAGTTTTTACAGTCTCTGTGGCCTGCCTGCCTTAAGTAGGCTGGGGGCGGGTCTTCTGCTCGGTCTTCTGTCTTCTGATTGGTGCTTCTGATTCTTGCTGGTGTGTGTATGGTCGGCGCTTCTGTCTGCTTTTTGATTGGCGTTCTGACGTTTGTATCTGCGCTGTTCCCGATCGGTCAGGTTTGTGGTTGCTAGTGGTAACCACCGTTCTTTCAGTCATCTGTGCTGCGCGTTATTGTGAGGATATGGGGTGTAGGTGAAAGATGCACAGTGGGATATGCAAAAAAGGGGTGTCTTAGATATAAATATATATATATATTAGAGGGGATGTATATGGAGTGCGGTTGGTCGTGTGTACACGTGTGTGTACACCTCTAACTGTATTGCAAGCGGGATTTGGGGATATGGGGTTTGCAGTAAGTGGGATGGTAGGGAGGAGTGCCAGGGGGAGGGGGGGGGGAGAGAGGGTCAAATAAGTGATAGGTTAGGGGGGCGAGGAAAAATAAAGAATTGGGTGGTTATGGTCTCTTGGTAAATGCTGGTTGCTTCCACGGTTCTTAAATGGTCCAGGCAGATTACTTCTTCTTTCCAACTATAGATTTTACTTCGTTGTCTAGGTTGAGTCCTCTTGGGTTGAGTGTTTTAAGTTTGTACATCCACCTGAGTTCTGTTTTGTTGATGAGTTGTGTGTAGTCTCCTCCTCTCCAGTTTTTTGTTACTTTCTCGATTCCTATGAATGTGAGATGGTTGGGGTTACTGTTGTGGTGTTGTTTGAAGTGTTGTGATAGGACAAAAGGAAGTAGAACCAGAAGCAGAAACCGACTCATCCACCGCCCTCAACAGCACGGCCACTGAAGAATCGTTCTCAGTAAACGAATTTAACGTAGACACGCATTACACCAGGCTAGCAAGAGCCTCACTGGGACTAGGATGGAACGACAGCCACATCTCAGGAGGTCAGAACACACTCTACCAGACTCAAGCAGAAGAAGACGCAGATCACCAGACAGAAAACAACCTGACCAACAACTCCAGAACGACAGACAACCGCAACAACGACTCCCCAGAAACAGAGAAAAGGCAAACAAGGACAAACCCAAACAGCAACACACCAGCACAAAGGAACCACAACAGCCTAACAGAACCAGAGGAGGCACCATCCATAAACCTAACCCCTACCACCCCAGGCGGCACACAACCACAAACCGACACCACAAGCGAATCATCCCACGACGAAGAGGAAACATCAAGACAAAACCTAATAGAAAAACACCAAGAAAAAGAACAAATACATCCCCTTTTTTTAGGGAAAACGCTAGCAACAAAACCACCAAATATCCAATCAACCACAAAAAAGAGGGAACACTCGGACAAATCATCAAGAAAACGAGAAGGGGATGCAGGGGGGGCCAAAAGCAAAAAACAGAAAGCAAAGAGAACAAACCCGAAGACAAGAAAGTAGGAGAAGGCGTATTCAACCTGAGCAACCACACCCTCACGACAGAACATCTAAGAATACTGGACAAAGGCCTAAAATTCGCACCATCAAACAAACTAAACAAGTTCGAAACATATCTGGACCTCCACAATTTTGCGCGGAAATTATCCCTCAAAAAATTCTTCGCCAACACAGTACCAACCGAACTAAAGAAGGACCCCACAAACACACAACCCTGAAACCCCCCTTAAACTTCTATCCGAGCCACGTGAACGGGCCACAAATCAACGCATTTGTAAAAATGGTGGAAAAAGACCTAGAAACACTAGAAACAGAAAATAAAAACAAAAACAAACAAGGAAATGAGAAACACAGAGACAACCTAACCCGAAAAGAACGAGAAGCACTACAAGAACTACAGGACCAAAAATCCATCATCATCAAACCAGCCGACAAGGGAGGGGGAATAGTGATCCTCAATAAAACAGATTACTTAGAAGAAGCCAACAAAATTCTCAACGACAGAACAACCTACAGCAAATTAGACGGCGACCCAACCGACACCTTCAAAAGGCAACTCAACAGACTACTTACGGATGGCCTCACCACCGGGATCCTCAACCAAAACGAATACAAATTCATCAACACCAACCACCCAGTCATCCCTGTCTTTTATTACCTCCCAAAGATCCACAAGAATCCAACCAACCCACCAGGCAGACCTATAATCTCAGGGATCTCATCACTCACATCGAACCTTTCAGAGTACCTGGATACCATACTCCAACCATATGTACAAGAACAAAGATCCTACCTGCGAGACACCACCCAAGCTCTAAACAGACTAGAAAACATTGCATGGAAACAAGACTTTTGGATAGCAACCTCCGATGTCACATCGCTGTACACAGTCATTGACCACAGACAAGGCAGAGAAAGCATGAAATACCACTTGGAAAAGGACCACACCACAACACCCGAATACCGCAACTTCATCCTGGACAGCATAACCTTCATACTCCAACACAACTACGTCTGGTTCGAAAACCAGTTCTACCTACAGACCACTGGGACCGCAATGGGTAAGAAATTCGCACCAAGTTATGCAAATCTGTTCATGGGGTGGTGGGAGGACAACTACATTTGGAATGGACACGACTGGAATGAGAACCTAATCACATGGAACAGGTATATAGATGATGTCCTATTTATCTGGAAGGGGACCGAGGAATCACTTAAACTCTTCCTCGATCACATCAACAACAACAACAACAACCTGAGGTTCACCACTGAATACAGCAAGACAGAAGTCAACTTCCTTGACCTCAAGATCTTCATCGAGGACATGAAACTGCACACAAAAACATACAGGAAAAAAGTGGATGTGAACAGCTTCATCCTCTCCACCAGCAGACACCATCCACAATGGCTGCAGACCATACCCAAAAGCCAATACATCAGACTACGCCGAAACTGCTCAAAACTGACAGACTTCCATGAACAAAGCGAAGAATTAACAACCCAATTCAAAGAGAAACAATACAGCGAGGAACACCTGAACAAAGCAAGAAAAGAAGTAGAAGACATAGAAAGAAAGAACCTACTCGTATACAAAAACAAAGACACCAAGAAAGAACCAGGAATACCACTCTTCATCACCAGCTACTCCAAACAAGCAACCAAAATAAAGCAAATCCTCAAAAAACACTGGCCAATACTCCTAGAGGATGAACAACTGAGCGAGCACATTCAGGACAGACCAAGAGTCATATACAGAAAAGCACCCAACATTAGAGACAAACTTGTCCACAGCTGCATTCCACCCAAACTTAAGAAACAAGGCACAATCAACGGGAAAGAAGCACCTAAGGGCTTCTACTACTGCGGCCAATGCACCGGGTGCAAGAACCAGAAACAACTCAGCACTAAACCAAGGGAAGAATTCGCATCAGCATCAACAGGGAAAACATATCGAATCAAGAGTCAAATCACCTGCGACAACAAAGGAGTGATATACCTTCTAGAATGCCCCTGCAGGAAACAATATTTTGGAAGAACAACAAGAACCCTGAAGACGCGCATAAAAGAACATCTCTGCAACATTAAGAAGGGGTTCGAAGACCACAACCTATCACAACACTTCAAACAACACCACAACAGTAACCCCAACCATCTCACATTCATAGGAATCGAGAAAGTAACAAAAAACTGGAGAGGAGGAGACTACACACAACTCATCAACAAAACAGAACTCAGGTGGATGTACGAACTTAAAACACTCAACCCAAGAGGACTCAACCTAGACAACGAAGTAAAATCTATAGTTGGAAAGAAGAAGTAATCCGCCTGGACCATTTAAGAACCATGGAAGCAACCAGCATTTACCAAGAGACCATAACCACCCAATTCTTTATTTTTCCTCGCCCCCCTAACCTATCACTTATTTGACCCTCTCTCTCTCCCCCCCCTCCCCCTGGCACTCCTCCCTACCATCCCACTTACTGCAAACCCCATATCCCCAAATCCCGCTTGCAATACAGTTAGAGGTGTACACACACGTGTACACACGACCAACCGCACTCCATATCCATCCCCTCTAATATATATATTTATATCTAAGACACCCCTTTTTTGCATATCCCACTGTGCATCTTTCACCTACACCCCATATCCGCACAATAACGTGCAGCACAGTGGACTGAAAGAACGGTGGTTACCACTAGCAACCTCAAACCTGACCGATCGGGAACAGCGCAGATACAAACGTCAGAACGCCAATCAAAAAGCAGACAGAAGCGCCGACCATACACACACCAGCAAGAATCAGAAGCACCAATCAGAAGACAGAAGACCGAGCAGAAGACCCGCCCCCAGCCTACTTAAGGCAGGCAGGCCACAGAGACTGTAAAAACTCCCTAGAAGAAGGCCAGCACCAGGCCGAAACGCGTTGGAGGAACACCCTGAAAAAAGACCCAAGATCCTGCACACAAACATCCCTAGAAAGCAGCCTGGCGAGCAAGAGCACCCCAAGTAACGGCATCAGCGTACGGGACCAGAAGCGGAGCGCAAGAAAGGCACCATCCGACTACTGCAGCAACAGAGCGAAACATCCGCCGAGTAGAAGGAAGATCGTGAAGGGAACGGGAGGAGGTAAGCAGCCAGGGTCCGTCGGCAAGGACTCGGGATGGGGGAGATGCTAACCAGCCTAACCCCAGCTCGCGACCTCTGCCAGACGCTCCACGCCCCTGACCGCAGCCTCAGACTAGCAAGGCAGACGGCGAACAGCCGGACACCGGACCTAGTCGAGCCAACGCGGAGAAAGGAAGCACACGGAGCACCCAGACCCGGGCCGCAACGTCCTTCCACCCGAGCAGCCCCCGAGCGCTGCACACTCGAGCAGCACCCCCCGTACAGCACCAGACCACCGGCAGCAAACGACCGCCGGAAAACTATTATCCTCGGCACGCCACCCAACACTTTCAGTTTAGGCCCCCGAGAAAGACCCCTGGAAAGCTCTTGAAACAATGCACAGACAAGCGGGACGCCGCACCTGTGCCCACCGCCAACCAGCCAACCCCCCTCCCCCAGACCACCCCTGCCCCGACCCCGGACTCTGTCCCTTTTCAGGAACCCCCTGGATCGGAACATCCCCGGATACCCCTACCCCAATATCCCACCACCGTTGTTTTGTTTTGTTTTCAAAACCCCCCAACCCCCACCCCCCACTTCCTCACTGTATGTATATGTGCCAACCACACATATTGTATTGTATGAAACTGTGTTAACCTTTGCACAACCATTATATCATTAAAGGTGATTTAAGCAACCTAAACCGGCTTATAATTGTGTCATCGCACCAAACACCAAAGGGGCGGAGCGCTGCACTGAATCCTCCTTCTATTGCTCACCCTCGATTGGCCTAGTCACCCAATAAGTGAAGCAGCTAACCCCGACCACTGGGAGCAGTGCGCAGGAACAAAAAAGAACCAATAAGTTGGCATAACATTGAATAAATAACAAAAATACAGTACAAATAAAGAGCACCACAGTTCAATACACATTACAGCTTAAATGTAAGTAGTGAGGACTCAATCAACATACAACTAGAGGCTTGAGGCCAATGATGGAGATGAGTATGCAGATTAAATGGGCTTCCTGTAAAAACACCACATCTAAATTTCATTTGTTACAGTAAACCAAGACTCTTCTTCTCTTTGCTGGTGAATTAAACCCTCCTACGTTCAAAGATGCTATCTTAAGATCCAACATATTCTACATTAAGAGCAGAGAAAATGTATATGCCTTGCAACCCCAGAAACAGAAAATATGCATTACAATTAAAATATATAAAGGGGAAGGGGAGGGGAAACACACTGAGGAGAGGGAGACATACATTCAACAGTCTATAATGATATAAATTTGAAAACAAGTATGCGCTTAGCACATTAACATAATGTAGAACTTTGTTACTATACTTCAGGTACAATAATATCAACACGATAATCATCATGTAATCTGTTAACTATATTTTTTTCCAGAGGCTTGTTCTCCCCAGGCCCGACTGAACAGTTACTCTGACAAAACTAGATTATTGCTTAAGGAAGAAACTTATATATATTCATTCCCCTCTCTATCTTATTATTATAAGCCAACCTTGAAAACTGAGGATAAGTGTAGATGTGTGCGTATCAAGGAACACCTGTACAGCTTGAATCAGGTGTGTCTTTATTCCAGCTCTGGCTAACACTGACTGACTGTCCGGCCATGTGACAAGAAGTGAGTCATACCTGGAGAGACTACAAAGCCCAAGATGCACCACATGCATCTACATCCCCCTTTTAACTGGAAGGACACAACATGCATGGATATAACAAAATGCAAACAAAGATAAGGATAACGATGCAGAAAAGACTAAACAATAAAGTCCTGGAATTTTGGGTTAGGCTTGGACACCCGCCCGGACCTGGTGATGGTGTGTTGTGAACCCATGGGATTGTCCATGCAATTTGGGAGGGCTCTGCCACCGGTAAGGTCTCTGGGATGGGATCGTCCAAATGATGTGAATCATCACTGGCATTGGTTGCAGCAGTGGCAGTAACTGATGGACACGGCTGTGCAGAGTCCTCTTCAGGCACACTCAGCAGGTGTTGGTGGTTGCGTTCATACAAAGCATTGTCAGACTGCACCACATAGTTATTTGGACGCTCTGCTGGTCGCTGCACCACTGCTGTTCTATCGAAGCCTTGTTCAGTCTGTATGCGGACTGGTTGGCCTGGAGAGAGTGGTGGCAGGTGATGTGCTGATCTGTCATAGGATGCCTTGGAGCTTGCTCTGCACCTGTTGAAGCAGTCACGTACCTGGGATTCCACTCTGGGTTGCAGGAGCTGCTTTGCCATGGGAAGTGCGGGTGCGCCGTGCCAACAAACACTGTGCAGGGGAGGGTAACCCATCTCTGGGTGTATTTCTCAGGTTAAGTAGGGCTAGGAATATGTCTGAGCCATCTAGTGCGCATTTCTCCATCAAGTGCTTTGCTGAGCGGACTGCTCGCTCTGCCAGCCCGTTGGATTGTGAGGGCTGCTGGTGATATGCTGAAAGTCCCAAGTATTTGCAAACTCTGTGAACTCTCTGCTCGTGAATTGCATGGCATTATCAGTGATCAGTTGCTGTGGAGTGCCATGTGCTGCAAAGTGCCTTTTAAGTTTTGAAATTACCATCAGGCTTGTGGTGGTGGTGAGGTAGTTTATCTCGAACCAGCCTGAGTAAGAGTCAACAAGCACCATATACTCCTTCCCCCTCCATTCAAATAAGTCAGCCGCCAGGATGGACCAAGGGAGGTCCAGGATGTCGTGGAGCAGCATGGGCTCCCGTGGCTGATGTGGACATAGAGAATTGCAGGGGACACAAAGAGATACAGACCGTTCAATGTCACCGTACATAGAGGGCCAGAATGCAGTTTCCTGGGCCCTGCGTTTGGTGGCCTCCAGGCCTGCATTTCCATGGTGCAACTGCTGTGTGTATGATGACTGTAGAGCAGCTGGGATCACAAAGTGGTGACCTCGCATGATGACACCATCAACTATGGTGAGTTCATCCCTCATGCAAAAGAAGGGACGCAGACAGTGGGTCAGGTCTCTGGACGAGGGTGGCCAGCCATTGAGAATGACAGCAGCAAGACGTTGGGAGAGCTCGTCTGTGCTAGTGGCTGCACGCAGCTCCTCCATCCATTTGGTGGGAAGGACTTGAAACCGCCATGACCTCAAACTCATCCTCAGGGCTGTCTGAGTCAGTGGAAGGCAGAAATGCTCTAGACAAGGCATCGGCAACATACATTTCCTTGCCGGGTTTGTAGACAACGTCCAAGTTGTACCTTTGGAGCTTGAGCATCATGCTTTGTATGCGGGATGAGGCAGAGTGTATGGGCTTTTTTAGAATGGTGATCAGTGGTTGGTGATCTGTTTTAATCACGACAGGACGGCCATAGATGAAATCATGGAAACGTTTGCAGGCAAAAACAAGCACTAACAGTTCTTTTCAATTTGTGCATACCTGGTCTTCGTGTCAGTGAGGGCCCTGGATGCAAACGCCACTGGTTTGCGGTGTTGGAGGCAGACGACCCAGAGGCCATGTTGTGAAGCATCAGCAGCAAGGACGACAGGATCATGCACATTGAAGTACTGCAAGACTGGCGGGTTTGTGAGCATGGTCTTTAGTTGGTTGACGGCAGCTGTGTGTGTGTCCAGCCAACACCATTCAGAGCCCTGATGTAGTAACTGCCGCAAAGGTGCAGTGGTCTCGCTGTACTGTGGAAGAAACTTGGACAAGTAGTTGGTCATCCCCAGGAAGTGCTGGAGTGCCAATTTATCTGCTGGGAGGGGCATCTGCAGGACGGCAGAGACCTTGTTTGGGTCTGGCAGGACACCTTTGTTGGTGAGGACGTGTCCCACGTATGCCACCTCCGTGACTCTGAATCTGCACTTGTCAGGGTTAAGCTTGAGATTGAGGGTGCAAGCCCATTGAAGTACCTGGTGTAGGCGTTGATCATGCTCCTCTCCGGTGTGGCCCCAGATGAGGACGTCGTCAATGATGATGTCACAGGCGTAGCCAGCAAACAGTTGCTCCATACATTGCTGGAAGACTTCGCTGCCCATGGTGATGCCATAGGGCATGTGGAGGAAGACATAGCGTCCAATGGGGGTCATGAAGGCAGTGAGCAAAGAAGAGGCTCTGTCCAGAGGGATCTGCCAGAACCCACACTTGGCATCCAGGGTGCTAAAGATGGTTGCACCTGGCATGTCAGCAATCACCTGCTCAATGGTGCAGAGCGGGTGGTAGAGACGTAGAAGTGCCTTGTTTAAGTGTACTGGGTCAATGCATAACCATACAGTCCCATCTTTTTTAACAGCAGCTACCATTGCAGACACCCATTGTGTAGCCTCTTCAATCGGTGCAATGACACCTAGCTGCGTCATTCTGTGTAGCTCTTGGATAATTTTGTCCTTCATTGCAATGGGAACTCTGCGGGAAGCACAAACAGGGGTAATGGAGTCATCCAGCCTCATGTGGTATGTGATCGGTAGCTTTCCTAGTGTACTACAATCAAACAAATCTTGGAAGTCTTTAATTTCTGGGACAGTCATTTGGATGGCGTGTACATCAGGCCCCAGTTTTAGCAAGCCCAATCTGATACTGTCCGGGAGGCCAAGCAATGATTTGACCTGTTGGTCCACGATGTGAAAGAGTAACTCAGCACGGGTGAACTGTATTCGCATGGTGCCAAGTGTGGTGATGACCTGGCCTCCATATGCTATTAGGTTGATTCTGTCATGTGGGTTAATCTGTGCAACAGGGTCTAGCTCGCGTAGTTGTCTGCGTGACATAACGTTGCACTTGGCCCCTGACTCTATCTTGACTGTGGCCACTCTGTTGGTGTGTTTGGTCTTGAGCTTTATGAATATTTTACCCCTCTCATCTGTGTGATCGACACTGTCACAGACTATTGTGCGGGCTGTGGTGTGCAGCGGGTATGATTCTACCTGGCTGACCTGCCTGGGTGCACGGCTGTATCGGGGCTCTGACTGCTGCTTTATGGGTGTCTGGTCTTTAGAGCAACAGCACCTGGCAAAGTGGTTCCATTTGCCACATGCATTGCAGCGTTTATCATATGCAGGGCAGTTCTGCTTGTCTGGGGGGTGCTGTGCTGCGCAGTTCCCGAATGTGGGTGAGCGGGGTGCGGTGGCTGCCATGACACATACTTCAGCGTCCCTCTTCAATTCCCTTGTGCCCTTTTCTGCCTGCTAGTGTTGCATGCATATGCTTATGGCGGTTTCTAGAGTGAGGCCCTTTTCCCAGCAGCTGTGCACGTACCTTGTCATTTCTAATGCCACAGACAATTCTGTCACGGATCAGTTCATCTGTGAGTGTCCCAAGTTGCACTTCTTGGCCAGTAGTTTTAGCGTGGAAGTGTATGATTGCATTGTATCGTCGCCTTTTTGATTTGTGCTGTTAAAGATATGCCTGTCCATAATGACGTTCTTTACCGGCATGCAGATTTCCTCAAACTTAGCAAGTAAGACCTCAGGATCCTCTCTGCTCTCTGTGTCCACGTAAATAAATGCCTCTGATTTGTCCACGGCGTCTGTGCCTGCAAGGTTCAGCAGCGTGTATGCCTGTACCTCCTTTGACTTGTCTAATAAGCCTGCGATGCAGTATACGTACCATTCTCTCTTGAATCTGAGCCAAGTGTCAGCGATGTGTTAGTCGAAAACCAACGGGTCAATCTTCCTCAGCCCATGTGCCATGTTGATCCCGCTTCTGACACCATGTAGATGTGTGCGTATCAAGGAACTCACGGACACCTGTGCAGCTTGAATCAGGTGCGTCTTTATTCCAGCTCTGGCTAACACTGACTGACTGTCCGGCCGGCCGTGTGACCGGAAGTGATGTCATAACCTGGGTACTACAAAGCCCAAGATGCACCACATGCATCTACAATAAGTATCTATCTGAATTGTGAACTTGTACACTGAGAGTTTCTTGTTTAAACTTGATCTCTGTATACATTACTAGGCATCCGCGATGTCTTGTTCAGATTGTGAGGTGCCGTCCCGCACAAAATCCATGGCTTCAGTCAGAGATGTGAAATTGTAGTGTGTATCATTTTTAAATATGCGTAATTACCTGGATAGATTAAAGCAAACTTCTGCTTCTTTTTGATTAAATTACCACAAATAGGCGAAAAAGGTCTGCATTATTTTGTAACTGTGGCTGAGAAGTCTTGAAACAGTCTTATGACATTGCCTTCCCATTTAATAACCGTCATCTTCCTAGAATGTTTCCAGATGGCCAGTTTATTTGTGTAACTTAGACTCTTAAAAATTGTGACTCTCGGACAAGTGTGGTTAGGTTGCGGGGTTGGACCTTTTCTGTGCACTCTCTACAGTCATATTTTTACATTCATTTTGAATACCAAGTAAATGTGGCAGTGTTTGGGCCACAGATTTTTCCAAAGCAGGTCCTTTTATGGCTTCAGGGAGACCTATTATTCTTATGGGATTGATATGACATGCTGGTGGTCAGAATCCCAGCATTCAGAATCCAGACGCCAGAATCCCGACTGCCGAAATCCCAACAAGGAGGGACGTGGATGCCCCCCTGCGGGCTCGCTGCACTCGCCACGCAGCAGGCCCGGTGCCTCACTACGCTCGGCACACTAATTTATTCTCCCTCTATGGGAGTGAGAAAGTGTTGGGATTTCGGCGGTCGGGATTCCGTCGTCGGGTTTTGAACGCCGGGATTCCAACCGGCGGGATTATAACTGCATCCCATTCTTATATTATTTCTCCTAGAATGGTTTTCAATTTCTTCCAGCCTATTTACAAGGGAATCATTTTCTTTCTCCAATCGTTTAATCTCACATTGTGTATTCCCCAAATTGTGTGCTATTGTGCCAATGCTATTTTCAGCAGTGTCAACTCGCACAGTTAGCTTTTGTATTTGAGATGATGGGGGAAATTTACTAAAGGAAATTTGTAAAAAAATAGGTGTATTTGTATCCAGAAATACACTCATTTTTGACATTTACTATCCCGAAAATACGGCAATTCGTATTCGTATTGATGTGCTATCAATACGAATACGAATTGCCGTATTTTGGGGATAGTAAATGTCAAAAATGAGTGTATTTCTGGATACAAATACACCTATTTTTTACAAATTTCCTTTAGTAAATTACCCCCGATATATCAATAACTGCTTTAGCCAACAAAGGTGCCATTGTTGCCATTATGGCATCCACCATGTCATCATATGTAATTGGGGCATCGCAGTGGTGCTTTGTGGGATCAATGTCATCCTCTTGTTTATTTATGATAGATTTTTTTAAAAGCTGGTGAGGGGGCTGTATATTCTGTATCTGCCACCATTACAGGGGTAGGGCCATGTTTCACCTGTTTCCTTGTTTGTTGCTGGATCGTGGTGGCTGCTGCGCTGTCATATATTTATCCATTCCTGCTTTTCTCTTGCAACTACAGATCTAAATAAATTTTATCTGTTATAGGATATGTCCCCTCACTGTATCTGTGTGGGACCGGGACACCCTCACAGTATGTTCCCAGCGTGTTACCTCTTGTTTGCCTACACCTCCAGGGTCTTCCCCCCACAATTTCTTATACTTTAATGGGAATTTCAGGTGCTCCCTGTAATATAAGGGAGTATATGTTTCCTACCTTTTGGTAAACCAAGTTGCTGTGCGGGTTCATGAGGCTGTATGCCAGCGGCTACGTTCCTTAATATCTAAATAATAAAAGAGAGGTCACCACTCTGGGGAAGGGGGATGTATGCTGCCCGGGAGCTTAGCTGCGGGGTTCCCCATCTTAGGCCAGCGGCTGTAAACTGTGATCCTGTGCCATGCAGATGGCAGGCTGTAGTATGTTTGTGGTGAGCGACCGGTTGCACCCTGGGGCGGTGGATATCAACCTTGGCGCCGTCGTCACCTGCAGGCAAAGGGAGGTTCTGAAGGCCTGCTGCACGTTGGGTAAGGGAGCTCTGTTTGTAAGCTGGCTAAAGTTTGATGGGTTCACCCTACAACTTCCATTCAGTCTGCCGAGGATTGTCCCATCTATATTCGGGGATTGTTCTGTGGAGCCTTGAAAATTGTTTTTTTTCAGTCAGGTCAGGACGGAGCCGTGGAGTCACCCTGCTTACTCCATTGCACCCGGAACTGGAAGTCGTACATACAACACTTTACTTCACACAGTGGAGAGGGTGACACAATATACTCCTGTTATGCCCATCAGGTAGTTTAATACCATCTGGTGCTGCACTAACTCTCTGGGTAATGTCTAATGCGATGAGGAGCTAAATCCTGAAGGACTCATGGATCAAATCTGAGTTTACCGGTTCCTTTATACCTACCAAATCCCTTTTATGTATTTGGTCATAATGGGTATGAGTGTAAGGGTGGGGCATACCTTGCTGAATATTTACCATCTCATCATGGTAAGGGTCATTACTACGGGCAATACTATGCCCAAATAACACACTCTGACGTAGTTCATGGAGGGCCATTTGAATGCCCGTCTACCACAAATAAAATAAATGGCATCAGGGAGAAAATAGGGGACAGAATACTTCATAATCTTATTACATAATATCAACAAAAACATTCCTATCCCCTCCTCTCTGACCTGTTCTGCACAGGTTTCTGGCAGCATGTTCTTGGCACAAAAGCCTGCTGATACTCTGCCGGCCATCATCTTTTTCCATTTAACAGTATAGATATACTTCTAATGCCTTTCACTTGTATGGATTTCTAATAACATCTCCTTATCAATGGGCTCTCCATCTGGAAGCTGAGAATAAGCTTTTTTCTGGTTAAACCATGTCACTTCCCAAGTTCCTATCTGTCTGGAACTGGAGAATTTCAAACACAAGAGATCTATCCAATTCGTGTGGGTGTAACCTAAGGCTAGGGGACCTGGTATACATACATTTCTTATCCAGTGGCCTCCCCTTATCTAAAGCATTTACCCCTAATAACTTTAATGGATATGGGACTATGTCTACATTATCTGTGTCTGCAATACCTGTGAGCACACCCAACATTCAGTTTCGATTAAGACCTTACTCACTTAAGGGATGTCAGCTCGTTTTGGTCTTACCCATCAATTGACATCTCTGGATGCATTCTTCCTCCATCTTTGGTTGACAGTATCTACAAACACAGTGTTCACTAGACGATAACTCATCACATTGCCCTTGAACTACGTATTCCTCATACCTCTTACCAACTCCGGTTCCTGGTAACGTGTCAGGATTACTCAGGGATTTTATCTCCACCTAACCTTGGTCAGTTAACCACTTTCAGAGCCCCCTCCACTCTCTTCGTATCTTGGCAGCCACAGAAAAACAAAAACAAAAAACAAAAAAATAGAACCAAGAACCTGTTGCTAGTACGCCTTCCATCCATTTTCCAGGGGTCTTTGTTTTACTGTCTCTTCTGTAGATCACACAGGTTGCTCGACCTCGCCTGTCTCTCAGTTCTCCCAGGGCAGTGCCAACACAAACTAACACATACTTTAAATTCCTACAGGGTGGAAACTGTATGTCGAGTTGTAGTACCTGAAAAGGGCCTTCTGTAGGAGGGATGTGGGGTGACTCTGTTGGAATGATTTTCCCAATGTTCTTCCTCAAACAGGTGAGGCATTACATTGCTAGTGGACTCTTGACCACATCCCTTCGACTTCTAGACAGCCCTCTTTTCTGCATCTGCATCTGCAAATTCTGCATCTCTGTGAGTTTTGATGTAGACCTCATGTGAAATGTAACATCATAAGAAATGTGATAAAGTGTAACCTTGGTTACACTTTATCACTCTCTAGGGATTACAGATACAGTGGTATCTTTGATTTTTTTTCTTATTGTGGAACTCAATATATTATGAATGTTTAATAAAAGCAAAACATTCAGTGTACTTTGTGCATAGACTAAATTTCCTCTCCCCCCTTTCCACCACACAAATATCATGTGAAATGTACAAATATTTATAGGGGAAAAGGAAATATTTACAGGAGTTGCGGCCCTTTTTGCTGCCTCATCAGCGTGGCTGTTACCAAGGGACACCGGATACTTAATCGATGTATGGGCCTTGCATTTGATAACAGCTACCTTGTCTGTTAGTTCAATAGCTACCAGGAGTATCTTAATGTATGTTGTGTGTGCCACTGGTGTGACAGCTGCTGTCATGAAATTTCTAAGGCCCCATAGGGCCCTGAAATCATGCACATCTCCAAAAGCATATCTGGAGTTGGTATATATATTGACTGTTTTCCCTTCAGCCAGTTTACATGCCCTGGTCAGTGCCACCAATTCATCTACTTGTGCAGAGGGAGGTGGTCCAAGGGGTTCAGCCTCCACAATACCTTCTCCATCTACCACTGCATAACCTGTGCACAGTTCTCCTGTTTCGGTTGCTGCGATCGGTGAAAAAGGTTACTCTACCTCACCTATTGGGCTGTCGCTTATGTTAGGCTGTGCTGTTAATATCTGATTCAAATGGGTCATGCAATTATGCTTGTCATTACTTTCTCCAAATTCTGCCAATTTTGCTATTTCAGCAACATTTTCAGCAGCATTCCCATCAACTTCCACCCTTTGTGCCTTGGAGCGCACATGAGGCAGGCATGTGGCTGGGTTTAACGTGTTGCATCTCTTTGTGGAGATATTTACTGGTGCCATCAGCACCAGTTCCCACTTGGTGAACTGAGCTGATGACACATGTTGAGTATGGGCAGAATTAGGAGAGTCATAACAGCATGGGGAGCAGAACCAGTCAAATTGTGTCCCAACATCATGTCCTCACTCTTGTTTACTAGTTGCACTATTGTAGCTACACTTTGTAAGCATGTGGGGAGTAAGCGTGCCACTGGGTCCAATTGGGAACTGTAGTACGCTTTTGGTCGGTTGGTATAACCATGTTTTTGAGTAAGAACTCCTGCTGTACATCCAGCTGATCAGAAAGAGCATTATTTATAGGTAAAAAAAGGTTCAATCAACATCAGGAAGCAATGAGGAACATTAAGAGAGTATAGGCAAATCAGAAACCAGGTGCATATCATGGAGGGGCATCTGTACGGGAGGAGTTAGCACCTCTAGACTTTTTCTTGGAGGTCTCATGTTGTTCCCAGCGAGGCCTTCTTGGGAGACTGGGTGGTCTGAGGGGTCTTTGAGAGCAAGGGATTGGCCACCATGTGAGACCAGGGGAACCCAAACCTATACTTGATATCCTTTTGGACAAGCAGTTCCATGAGGGGCTTCAGCATCCTACGTTGTTGGAGTGTACGCCAGAAGAGGTCTTGATAGATTTGTAGACGAGCACCTCTGAAATTCACTCCCTCCAGACCACAGACCTTGTGGAGAATGCTGGGCTAGCGATTAACGCAGGCAGAATAGTTGAGAGTGCATATCATCTCTGTCATCTTCTAGTGTAGCCACCTGTGAGCCTAGTTGAGCAATGTCTGCCTAGAAAATGGATATTTGAGACTGCAAAGATTCTTGGAGGCATGCTTCCAAAACTTGCATGTCTTGTTTGAAGGGCAGCGACTTAACATGGGAAAGGATTTCCGCTATTTCAGTTTTTTAAATGTTTTTCACATTTTAACTGTGACATGAGATCAGGGGCAGTACCGGTTGTGGGAGCAGCAGCCATGATAAGGGAGGTGATGGCGTCCTCACCTGAGGGGGCCTCAGGGGAGTCCGCAGGATGTGGAGTAAATAAGTAGGAGTGTAGGTTTTGATGATAAGTGTTGTCACGTGGTTTTTGGAGGGCTCTTACTCTGAGAGCCTTTCCCTCTCTTGCCCATTTAGAAAAGCAAGCTAGTACATTGTTAAATGTGGATGGAGCATTGTGTGTATCAGGAGAAGAAGGTCACATTCCCATGTTAGTGGAACAGCATGGTGATGGAGGGGCGCTCACATTGGGCTCAGGTATTGGCTGAGTGGAACCACATTGCTGGGCATCTGGAAGGCAGAGGATTGTAGGCTGGGAGCACCGACAGCGCAGTTCCAAGATGCAGTGCTGGTGGAGGGTGTCCCAGGGGTTTATCCCATCTCAAGGCACCAGCAGGTGCGAGAGAGCGAGGAGTTGGCTGCGTGGCAAGTGGGACCAGGACATTTGGCATCTATGCGAGGTCCCAGTATTGCAGGAGTCAGGTAGTCCGCAATCTGCAGGAGCATGAGGGTGCACTCCCCAATTCCGCTGCTCCTGCCGGACTGCCTGAAGGGGTATGGGCAGTCCAAGGGCAACAATTAGTGAAGCATAACATACTATACAACAAGGGATAAGCTACTATAAACATAGGTTGAACTAGATGGAGGCAAGTCTTTATTCAGCATCACCTACTATGTAACTATGTAACTATGATACCCTGAGCGCTGTAAAAACACGTCTGTTCTCCTCTCCAGCCAAGCCACGCCACCCAAAACTTGATATTTAATTATAAAAAGAATATAATCGGGCGCGATCTCTTTTAATAAATCCACTACTCAGTGTATATATATGTACATATACATGCACACATATATACACAAATACATACACACCAAAAAAAAGGGGAACAAATCTAGTAAGTTTAGATAATGGCCGCTCCCAGAGACAATTCTGGAAATTGTCAATAAAAATAGTAGAATAAATAATCTAAATTAGTAAATATAACAATGATTTAAATTAATAAAAGATGTTTAGAGAGCGCCACACAATTTTTGAAAAATTGATTACAGTTTATTATAAAAAATACATATAAAAATAAATATAAAAATACACAATTAGAAATAACTCATACTGTATAAAAAAGTCACAATAAATGACCAAGATATAATTAATAGTATCCGGCTCCAAATCACTCAATTTAGGAATATATAATGAGATTTCAAATTTTCTTAGACACACAACCCTGTGCGCACCAGGGTGTGTGTATTAATTAAAAAAAATAGTCCTCCAAATTTCTTTTTAGAAGGTACGTGTATGGCAATTTTTGTCAGTGCCAAAAGAACTTTAAAACTTTGATTGGTGAAAATAACAGGACACCCTGAGAGTTGGATAGGTGTCTAATCACCATGAGGTACAGACTGTACAATATATTGGCTGCAATGTTCCTCTGTATGTGAATGTGAAATATACTTATTTGCCGCAGAAGAAAGGTTTTCAATAGGTGAGCTCGCTACGACCCGCTTAGGCTCTAGCTGTATGTGGCGAGCCTCTGTTGTGGGTAAAGCGGGGAGCAAGCCTCACTGACCTGTTGATGTTTGTGACAGGACCTTCTTCTCCAGTGTTAAACGGCTTGCAGACACTTTGAGTAGGTGGCAGCTGTGCGTTATAGAGGATGCAGTCGTTCACAGGGAAATCAAGATGTGATGAGTGAGGGCTTTGGATAGGTATGGGTCACAAAGTGACAGTCCTTGACGCGTTTCTCCGCAGACGATAACGGCGGTTTCTTCAGAAGGATTGTGGTATACTCCTGGAGTGAAAACCCCGGTTTTTAAATGCATGGTAGCCAATGGGATAGCTTAATTGCTCAAATTGATTGAATAATTGCAGGTGTGCATTCAACTCTATTTAGAGTTAACAAAAAATAGCAGCGGTAGTGGAGCTCGGTATAAATTCATAATAAAACAATACTTAAATCAAAAATGAATATATAAAGAAAAGAAATACATTACAAATCATTAAAAATATTCAAAGAGATATATAAACATATAACAGCGTTTATTAGAGGAATGGCATCATTGATAGCAGTAATAGAAACTACTCTGACAGAGGAATGAGTATGTCTAATTTACCACCCATTGGTTGTATAGGGAGCTATGGCTCAGTAAGTAGGGAAACGGCCTTAGGACTAAACGGGTACCAGGGCAACACTGGTTCGAGTCTGGCCAGAGACAGAACCCCAACAATTGTCATTATATTTATATTTCTATTTATAATCAGATGATTTTAAATTTTTTTTATATATAATACAGTGTCCCATTATAAATTTGAAAATTATACTGACTCATTCCTCCTTAGAGTACAAAGCATGTTATCACACATTGATATTTATATGAGAAAATTAGCCAGAGATGGGCCAATAATATAGGAAATAGTAATAATATAATATATATTCTACTGGAATAGGACTTAATAATATTCGATTAAGAAAAATTTCTTTTTATTTATTTATTTAATAAATTTGATAATACTAAAGATAAATATAAAAAATTAATTAAAAATTATATGTACTTAAAAATAAATGAAAATAATATTATAGTAAAATAAATATAATACATGAAAATTAAAAATAACAATAACTGTGAAAATAAAAAAATTTGGATAAATAAATAAATATAAAAATAATAGGAATAATGGTCATAATAATAAACAGTAGTAGTTAACAAAAAAGGGGGAGGGGGGGGGGAAGGGGGAAGGTGAGGAGGAGACCTCGTTCTACTTTGTATCCGATATATTTTCTAATAATAGAGAAAATGAAAAATAAATAATTAAGAAATATAAAAGAAATATAACCAATGGCCCCATAATGTAAAAATATGTGAGTCTTTGTTTATGTATACATAAAGGACCCCCACATTGGGTACCTCTCACTTCTTTACCTCCCACTCTATTTTATCCTAATGGGTCAGATCACTCAAACTTCTTATTTATCTCTATCATGTCAGAAGAAGCCTATTTAAAATACATTTTTTAGTTCAATATTTTCGTTTAGGCCAACAGGGTGCAAGGTGTTTAGAGCAAAGATCCAATATGCCTCCTTTTTGCAAAGGAGGTTGAATCTGTCTCCACCTCTGGGTGTAATATTAATTCTTTCTATACCTTGTATTTTTAGACAATTCTCATTCCCTTGATGTTTATTTTTAATGTGTCGGGATAAGCTGTGGGTTGTAACTCCTTTTATCACGTTTCTCCTATGTTCTAGGAATCTAGTGTTTAAGGAGCGAGTTGTTCGGCCAACGTATTGTGCTCCGCAATCACATGTGATTAAATATATGACAAATGTTGATGAGCAATCTATGTGATTATCAATCACATAGGATGTTTTGGTTGATGTAGATATGAAGTGAGTGCTGGGTTTCAAAAATTTACAAGTGATACATTTAGATCTTGGGCATTGGAAACAACCTTTCTTTATTGTACCAAGGTTTTTTTTTATTGTATTGGGGAAGTGACTCGGGGCAAGGGCATTTTTTAAAGTCAGATTTTTTCTGAAGACTATTTTTGGATAGTTTTCTAATGTTTCTTGTAAAAATCTGTCGTTCTTAAGAATTTCATGATTTTTGGTAATGATATTTTTAAGTTGTCTAGAGTGGGTGTTGTATTTAGAAACAAAAATGGGCGTAGAATTTTCCGCAAAGACCAAATTCTTAGATGTCTTTCTGTCTCTAGTTTTATTGAGGATGGAAACCTGTGTTTGGGTCATTGCTTCTTTTTGGGCCTCTTCAAGTAACTGTTTCGGGTAACCTGACTCAAGGAAGGCTATGGTTAGATCATCAGCCTGTTTAATAAAATCGCTTTCTTCTGAGCAGTTACGCCTAATTCTTAAATACTGGCTTTTAGGAATATTATTGATCCAGGGGCGGTGATGACTGCTGGTGAAGTTTAAGAAATTCTGACAATCTACATCTTTTTTATATGATATTGTACGGATGTTGTTATCTTCAGCCGAGAGTGCGATGTCCAAGAAGGTAATTTCTTTGGGGTGTATAGTGCTCGTGAAGGTTAAACCATATTGATTGGTGTTAAGAAATGAAACAAATTTTTGTGCTGAAAGTGTATCCAAACTCTTTCCAAACAAAAAATAAATCATCAATGTACCGCCCATAGTACACCAAATTCGCCCCATATGGGCCGTCCCAAATCAACTCCTCCTCTAGGCGGCCCATATACAGATTGGCGAAAATTGGGGCGAATTTGGTGCCCATGGCGGTACCGAGTGTCTGTAAATAATAAACACCATTAAACGTGAAGTAATTGTGTGAAAGAATAAAGTGTATAGAATTAATAAGAAAATCACATGTGGTGTCACTGAGGGCATCATCAGATGATAAATAATGTCTTGCAGATTCAATCCCACCACTGTGGGGGATGTTGCTGTAAAGTGATTCAACGTCACAGGTCAAAAATAAATAATCGTGACTCCACATTACATCTCCAATCCTACTTAGAAATTGGGTGGTGTCCTTGATGTATGACCTCAGTGACACCACATATTTTTGTAAGTGTGTGTCAACATAAGCTGATAAATTAGATGTGAGGGACCCAACACCAGAAATAATGGGACGACCAGGTGGTGATGTGATGGATTTGTGAATTTTTGGTAAATGATAATAAGTGGGAGTGACCGGGAAAGGGTTGTGTAAAAAAAGAAACTCCTTCTTGTTGATCGCACCCCCGGCTAATGCATTATCCAACATATGTTTAAGTTTTTTGGAATAATAGTGGGTGGGGTCTTGTTTGAGAATTTGATAAAAAATTTTATTATCACGTTGTCTTAAAGCCTCAATTAGGTAGTCCTTTTTATCTTGAATTACGGTCCCCCCCCCCCCTTTATCAGCTGTTTTGATAATAATGGAATCATCTTCCATTAAGCTCTTTAGAGCTACTCTCTCGTTCGGATGTAGATTGTCATATTTAGATTTCGTTTTTTTGTCATTGGCTTTTTCACATATTATACTGAAATCTCTAAGGGTTGTGGAATAAAATGCTTCAATGCAGCCATCTTTCTGTTGGATAGGATAAAATTCAGATTTTTTCTTTAGTTTATTGATATTTGTTGTGTTTATGTCAAAAAAAGGTATTGTGGATGAGTCCTCACTGCTCTCTTCTCTGAGGTCTTCTAATATGGAGATCATTCTCCTATCATCTCCATCAAGAGTGATGGGAATGGTCACAACATTCAACTCTCTCGATCTATTTAAAGTAAAATGTCTCTGTCGACATAGATCGCGGGTGTAGCGATTTAGTTCGACATATAAATCAAAAATTTGTGGTGGTTTTGCTGGTGCGAACTTAAGCCCCTTGGATATAATAGCCTTTTCACTCTCTGTTAAAGTTTTGGAGGAAAGATTGAAGAGGCCCTTATTTCTCATTCTTTTCTTGTGATTTTGGATTGATTTCTTAATCCCTCCTCTGGTTCCTCTTGTTCTAAACTTTTTCGTTTTGGTGACTCCACGTTTAGTGGTTCGTACCGATTCTGAGTTCTTCACAGTGGGAAAAGATCTTTCCCTAAAAAACTGACCTGGGAAGGTGCATTGGGGTTTCTGTTCATATTGGAATGGTGTTTAGGTATAGCACCTTCTGCACCATAGTCTGACACTCGGTTAGGGGGATTAATTGCTATTCTCGAATTATCTGATCTATTTAAAATGTGGTTATTAGATCTATTGTAGGAGTTTTTCCTACCTCTTGTGTACCCATTGTGGTTATTTTCATAGTTATTAACCCTAGGGCTCCTATTTTCGCCATTTTGATATCTGGAATTACTCCTATTCCTGTTCTGAAACCTGCCTCTATTGGGGGATGGTTGGTATGAATCTGACCTGTTTGGGAATCTATCTCTGTTAGGAGAGGGGTGGTAGATATTTGATCTATTTTGTGTGGAATTAGGGTTCTTAAATTTCCTATTATACGTCCTAACTTGATTGCTTTGATAATCTACCAAATCTCTAGACAATTTTCCATTTTTTGAATTAATCAAAAACTGCTCATATACATCAATTTTTTGATTCAATCTTGTGTCTAGATCAGAAAAATCTGAACAGGATTTGAATGCTTTCAGTTGGGTTTGTATCAAACTGATCTCTGTTGCTGCTTCAGTGACTTTAGTGTCTCTGTAAGTGATCAGTAATTTAATTAAACTAAAAGAACATTCATCCAATGTATCATTCCATTTGGAAGTTAGTTCGTAATTTTCTTGAAAAAAGCAGGTTTTGAAAATTCGTAATCCTCTTGGATCCTCCTTAAACACTAGATTCCTAGAACATAGGAGAAACGTGATAAAAGGAGTTACAACCCACAGCTTATCCCGACACATTAAAAATAAACATCAAGGGAATGAGAATTGTCTAAAAATACAAGGTATAGAAAGAATTAATATTACACCCAGAGGTGGAGACAGATTCAACCTCCTTTGCAAAAAGGAGGCATATTGGATCTTTGCTCTAAACACCTTGCACCCTGTTGGCCTAAACGAAAATATTGAACTGAACAATGTATTTTAAATAGGCTTCTTCTGACATGATAGAGATAAATAAGAAGTTTGAGTGATCTGACCCATTAGGATAAAATAGAGTGGGAGGTAAAGAAGTGAGAGGTACCCAATGTGGGGGTCCTTTATGTATACATAAACAAAGACTCACATATTTTTACATTATGGGGCCATTGGTTATATTTCTTTTATATTTCTTAATTATTTATTTTTCATTTTCTCTATTATTAGAAAATATATCGGATACAAAGTAGAACGAGGTCTCCTCCTCACCTTCGCCCTTCCCCCCCCCCTCCCCCTTTTTTGTTAACTACTACTGTTTATTATTATGACCATTATTCCTATTATTTTTATATTTATTTATTTATCCAAATTTTTTTATTTTCACGGTTATTGTTATTTTTAATTTTCATGTATTATATTTATTTTACTATAATATTATTTTCATTTATTTTTAAGTACATATAATTTTTAATAAATTTTTTATATTTATCTTTAGTATTATCAAATAAAAAGAAATTTTTCTTAATCAAATATTATTAAGTCCTATTCCAGTAGAATATATATTATATTATTACTATTTCCTATATTATTGGCCCATCTCTGGCTAATTTTCTCATATAAATATCAATGTGTGATAACATGCTTTGTACTCTAAGGAGGAATGAGTCAGTATAATTTTCAAATTTATAATGGGACACTGTATTATATATAAAAAAAATTTAAAATCATCTGATTATAAATAGAAATATAAATATAATGACAATTGTTGGGGTTCTGTCTCTGGCCAGACTCGAACCAGTGTTGCCCTGGTACCCGTTTAGTCCTAAGGCCGTTTCCCTACTTACTGAGCCATAGCTCCCTATACAACCAATGGGTGGTAAATTAGACATACTCATTCCTCTGTCAGAGTAGTTTCTATTACTGCTATCAATGATGCCATTCCTCTAATAAACGCTGTTATATGTTTATATATCTCTTTGAATATTTTTAATGATTTGTAATGTATTTCTTTTCTTTATATATTCATTTTTGATTTAAGTATTGTATTATTATGAATTTATACCGAGCTCCACTACCGCTGCTATTTTTTGTTAACTCTAAATAGAGTTGAATGCACACCTGCAATTATTCAATCAATTTGAGCAATTAAGCTATCCCATTGGCTACCATGCATTTAAAAACCGGGGTTTTCACTCCAGGAGTATACCACAATCCTTCTGAAGAAACCGCCGTTATCGTCTGCGGAGAAACGCGTCAAGGACTGTCACTTTGTGACCCATACCTATCCAGAGCCCTCACTAATCACATCTTGATTTCCCTGTGAACGACTGCATCCTCTATAACGCACAGCTGCCACCTACTCAAAGTGTCTGCAAGCCGTTTAACACTGGAGAAGAAGGTCCTGTCACAAACATCAACAGGTCAGTGAGTCTTGCTCCCCGCTTTACCCACAACAGAGGCTCGCCACATACAGCTAGAGCCTAAGCGGGTCGTAGCGAGCTCACCTATTGAAAACCTTTCTTCTGCGGCAAATAAGTATATTTCACATTCACATACAGAGGAACATTGCAGCCAATATATTGTACAGTCTGTACCTCATGGTGATTAGACACCTATCCAACTCTCAGGGTGTCCTGTTATTTTCACCAATCAAAGTTTTAAAGTTCTTTTGGCACTGACAAAAATTGCCATACACGTACCTTCTAAAAAGAAATTTGGAGGACTATTTTTTTCAATTAATACACACACCCTGGTGCGCACAGGGTTGTGTGTCTAAGAAAATTTGAAATCTCATTATATATTCCTAAATTGAGTGATTTGGAGCCGGATACTATTAATTATATCTTGGTCATTTATTGTGACTTTTTTATACAGTATGAGTTATTTCTAATTGTGTATTTTTATATTTATTTTTATATGTATTTTTTATAATAAACTGTAATCAATTTTTCAAAAATTGTGTGGTGCTCTCTAAACATCTTTTATTAATTTAAATCATTGTTATATTTACTAATTTAGATCATTTATTCTACTATTGATATTTAATTAGATGAACCGTGTAGCAAAACTAAAAAATAACATGAATGTATAATAATATTAATGATACAAATTATAAACCGTGGCAAATGTACACTTTGTTATGATCACTTTTTTATTGTAGATTGCAATTCGACAGCATCTGAACTTTCTTCTTACTCCGAAGTGTCATTTTAGGTGGTTTTCTAAATAAATTAATATTCGATTATTGTACATGGTTCTTTGCAAGAGACAGAAGAGCTACATTTTGACAGTTGGGAAGGATGATGAAAAAACCATCTGTCTCTTCATCATTCTCTTTGAGATATACAGTAGTTTCACAGAACATATGACTGTCAGAATTTGGAAATCTTCTTATCACACTCCTGAGATGCATCTGAATTTCAACCTACTGACAAATTGTTCAAAGAAAAATGAAAACTGTTAGACAGTACATAATGCAGAGAGCATTTCATGAAAAAGACTCATTACATATTTGCTCCAAATAAACTTACAGTTTACAAAAATATGCAATAAAAGTGGAAAGATATTTGTGCATTATTTTTATTTATTTAACTACCATATCTGTTACACATAATGATAAATAATGAAGACATTGTTTGCTTGCATATTATAGAATATGGTTGTAGCATGAATATTAATAAAATTATTTCCATGGTTTCTTGGAAGATTTATAAAACATGACATTTTTATTATTTAAAAAACACATGAACCCAATTGTCATTAAAAAAATAACCATAAATATAAATACATAATTATTGTTTAACTTACATAAACCAATAGCCCATTTATGTATTTCTTATCAATTTTAGCAATTTTAATCCCACTTGGCCATAGGCGAACCTAGGGGGTGGTCCGGGGGGGTGCACAGGACCACCCATTAGCCCATTTTGTAGCTGAGGGATGGGGCTTTCCAACTTGCCCACCCCCGTGTCTAACCCACTGGGAACCGGAGATACTGCCAGGCAAAACTGGAACGTTTTCCCTATAGGATAACATGGGATCCGCTAATTCCGACCCCCACCCAGTTCAACGGCTGCCAGTTCCCCCTTCGGCATCACTGAAGCTCGAGGTTGATCTCAGTCGAACCCAAATCGCTGGGCCTTCAATCTGATACCAAGCTGGATCCATATGGGTTAATTGGTTCCAGGGATATTGAGGTTAAACTTTTTTTTATTTCTTAAATGTAATTTCATGACTGTTTATGTTCTTTGAGGGCAGATTTCTCTGGAAGCAAACAGCCCAGTTTCACGGGACCAAAATCATTCAAAGCCAACTCAAATGTTCTTCAATATGATACTGGTCTCATGTAAATGGGTCAGTTGGTTCCGAAGATATAGCTGGTTGGTTAAAGGGGGGTAGGGAGAGGGGAGTGGTTGTCTCTCCCCCTCACACCAGAAATTGCAGGGACTAGGCTGGTGTAAAAGGGGTCAGCCTGGTAATGTGCCTGCATGATCCTGGGACCATATTCCTGGGTAAATCCCTCCATTTTCTGTTGTGAAAGGGGTATTATTTCAAACAGCCGTGACCTGAAGTGCTCTGAATACAGCCGGGCAGCCCCCTGCTCTCTGCCCAGCTGTCAATGACTGTCACCCCTGACAGTGTGTGGCTTAATGTGTAAGGGGCATTACGGTGTGCAGCATCATGTGTAAGGGGCATTATGTGTGCTGCATCATGTGTAAGGGGCATTATGTGTGCAGCATCATGGGTAAGGGACATTATGTGTGCAGCATCATGTGTAATGGGTACTATGGTGCGCGGCATCATGTGTAATGGGTACTATGGTGTGCGGCATCATGTATAATGGGTACTATGGTGCCATCAAGCAAGAACCCCCTAGCAATGATCACGTAGGTAAGCAGCACTTATGTGGCAAATACGTAATGGGCATTACAGTTTGTTATATAGTATGTAATGGGCATCATGATGTGTGGCCTTATGTGTAATGGGCATTATGGTGTGTGGCCTTATGTGTAATTGGCATTACGGCGTGTGGCTTTATGTGTAATGGGTATTACGGAGTTTGCTAAAAATGTGTGATTCGCATTACTGTGTATGGTCTAAAGTGTAATCCCACACCCCTTTTTGTGATACCAGGCCTCCTTCCCATGCAGCTACGCCGCGCAAAGGTCCCCCTTCTCTTATGTCTAGATCTGGGACCATCCATTACCATAATTCTAGATTCGCCTATGCACTTGGCAATGAGCAATTTTAGTCTCCCTTGGCAATGAGCAAATTAAGTCCCCCTTGGCAATGAGCTAATTAAGTCCCCCTTGGCTACGAGCAAATTTAGTCCCCCTTGGCAACAAGCAAATTTAGTGCCCCTTGCCAACAAGCAATTTTAGTCCCCCTTTGCAATGAGCACATTTAGTCCCCCTTGGCAATGAGCATTTTTAGTCCCCCTTGGCAACAAGCAATTTTAATCCCACTTGGCAATGAGCAATTTTAATCTCCCTTGGTAATGAGCATATTAGGTTCCCCCTTGGCAATGGGCAGATTAAGTCCCCCTTGGCAATGAGGGGTGCGGTATAAGGTTAGGTTGTGCCCTTTTTGCTGCACAAGATCCCCGCCTACAACAAATTGGGGTGAGGGGGGGGGGGTGCGAAACATGCCCTTGCTCCGGGCACCATGGCACCTAGCTACACCACTGGCTACACATCTATTCGCAGCTATGTAAAACCCATAATAACAGATTCTCCATCAAATGATTTTTTACGCTGGGCACAAATCATCACAGGCTCACAGTAGCCAAATGCTTACAGCAGCACAATGGAAAAAGTCATATTTATCCTGGAGATGATGTCACTCACATTCCCCTAAAATGCTCAGGCACGCCTAATATGTTTCCAGACTCTCTCAGCATTTTCCTAGGCAGGCCTGCATTTTTTCTTGGCACTCCTACTAAATGCCCGGTTTCCTCTTCAACCTTTTTCCTGTCAATCACCTTGCAAACATTGTGTGAATAGAAAAAGTATCAGAAATGTATTGCAGGATGGCCTTGCGCCTATGTCCTATGGGCCATATGCATGTGCAGTGTATCAATAATTGGCCACTGTGCAAATTTCCAGCCATGCGATCAGGTCTGAATTAGACCCTTTAGCCCAACCATTACTTTAATTACATCCATTTTTACATGATTTATTTCAGATTTTTTTTTTAGCATAACTTTATTTAAATAAATGAATACAATTCCAATGAAGTGCAGCAAATTCAAATTAACCAAGTGAATGGATATTTGCTCATTTTCCTACAAAGTTTTTCATAACTTTGACTTACGAAAACATAGTGTAGTAAGAGGCAGGAGCATATTTAGAAGGGGGATTTAATGGTTAACCTCCTGTTTTCCTGTCTTCACACCTTATCTTTCTGGACTTAATTCCTCACCCTTTTTTGGGTGGCCAAATGGATTAACCAATCCCCCCCTCCCCCCAGATTTCCACTGGTAAGAGAAAATGAAATACAGTATGTGCTTTTCACTTATCAGAAATGACAACCAGGACTCAAATTACGATCTCCAATATAAACCACACTTTGAGCATCAATCCTAATGTATATTTTTGTACATCTCTTCTGCTGTTACTAGAATATTAATAGTTTTTTTCTGGTTCCTGACTGTGCTTTGGCTCTTAACAGTCATATTTAGGTATTGATTCTGTTTCACAATCCTCAGTTGTACCTTCTAGTTCCTGATCCTGATTTGTTTGTGACCTGTTTGTTTACTAATTTGGCAATTTTAAAATACCCTCCGCTCTATACTTCAGAAACTCACATGTACAATAGACACATATAGAGACTGGCAATTTTTTTTATTCTTTTGTTTCAAAATGTTGCCAAAAGTTGTCCTGACTGCTATCTTTCAGGATTATTAAATGCCTATATGGCATCAAAAATATCTGTTGCACTGCCCAGGATTCTCTAGCAGTGGACCACCATAGGCTATCAAGTCAAAGTATTACCATTGGTTCCCAGACTGATAGTATTACCATCAGTTCCCAGACCAACAATTCCACCTTTGGCTCCCAGACTGCTAACACTATTGCTGACTTCCAGGCTAAAGAACCTCAACATCGGTTCCCAGACCTATAATTATGACCATTGGTTCCTTAACTGATAGTTGTCTCCCTTGGCTCCCAGGCCAATATACCTTACCTGGCTTCTAGGCCTAAGACATTCACCTCAATTCTCAGACCAAAAGCGTTAACACAGGGTACCCAAGCTACCTCTCACTACCGGTTCCCAGACCGATAACACAGCATCATTCATCAGTGCACCCAAGACCTACAGTATACACCTATCAGTGTGTCAAAGACATCAGACACAGATAGCTGGGGGGAGGGGGGGTGCTGACGCTGCTGGGGGGGGGGGTGGGTGCTGATGCCATGTGACATCAGCCGCCCACCCAAAGCAGCCATTTTTGGGGCAGCTGATGTCACATGGAATCAGCACCCACCCCCATCTCAGTCATCATCATCTCACTATTATCTATAGAGGAAGGAAAAATAATTTGATGTTGAGCAACCATGCTAGTGCAGGGTTTCGCTCGGCTGGTGGGTGTGCGTTTGGTGGGCTGCGTTTACCAGCTCAATAGGCATCGAATATACTCAGCATAGTGAGCAGGTCTAAATAAGGTACTAAGCTAGCCAAATCGTCTTGAGAAAATAATACGCACAGACAAAAAATAAAACGATTCCAGATCTTGATTGACTCAGTTTGCCCATTAGTTTGGGGATGGCATGTTGTGGAGAAATTAAGTTTGATGTAAACATCAGAACATAAGGAGTACCAACATTTTACAAATTGAACCCCTTGATTATAGATAATTTCTACAGGTAATTTGTGAAATCTGAATATCTCATAGATGAATAACTGGGAGCTTGGGAGCTCAAGGAAATGGGTAAACTGTGTGAAGAATGCCATCTTAGTCTAGCAGTCAGCTACAGTACGACTCCAATTACAGAGAATTCTACAGGATCAATGATCTGCTGGTCTTGAGGAAGGTCTCTCCGAGGACAGAAATTACCACAAATACTTTCTTTTTAAAGATGATTGAGTAAAATGTTGGACCTCAGTTAATGCTCCATGCTTTATCTTTGTATGTTTATGTAGCAATGCCTCTAAGAAGTGTCACCCCAGCATTAATGAATGGATGAAATATGTGAGAGTGCAGTTTGAACAAAGACTCTCTCTCTCTCTCTCTCTCCCTCTCTCTATATATATATATATATATATATATACAGTGTATATATATATATATATATATATATATATATATATATATATAAAACGAAGTGAGACCGCACTCACACTTTGTCTAGGAAATATTTGGGGTGTTCAAAAGAGGTAAAATATGTGAACCAAATGCCTCATAAATATGTGAACCATATGCCTCATAAATATTCCAGGTATCCCTGTACTTCCATACAGGGAAATGAACACTCTCCAATCAAGAATAGTAAATTGATGGTAAATTCTAATATAGAGATATTAATTCCAACAGGTTATTTGTTCATCATTGCCCTGACGTTTCGGTCCAAACCAGACCTTTATCAAGGAGCCTACAATGCAATATAGACAAAACATATATCGTCAGGATGTGTCACAACATACAATATGACAAACATCCAAACCAAACAAATAGAACAAATAAAATCAAAGTTTACATACTCTTAATATGAATCCGATATGTGCAACATAGCCTTCAAATTAGCCCTGGGTGTGGGGAACAGCTACCAACTATATGGCTTATATATCCTATGTTAGAAGGACAGGGCGACGCGTCCGTTCAGCCGCCTGTCCTTCCGGGTCTGACGTCCGGTTGCTAGGCAACCAGGGATGCTAGAGGACGCAGCGGCAGGACGCAACGGCCGCCCTTCAACCCAGCTTCTCCCAGCAACCTGGGACGCTGTCAGCCGCCGGAGAGACTTCCTGCTCACGGCGGCGCCGTTGCTTAGCAACGGATGACGACGCTGGGCAGAGTAATAGGGCGGCCTCTATTCAGCCTAATCACAAACGGACCACAGGTGTCCGGAGGGGGCAATTAATGTAGGTGGGGCTGGACTCCCCGTTCTCATTGGTCCCTCAGGGTCATTTAAGGGAGCCAGCCCTGCAGTACCCCGCCGGTGATAGCTTCTGCCTGACTCTATCCACCTGCCAGTGTCCTTCTCTGTGTTCATTGTGGATCTTCCCCATGGAACGCTGTTCCCTCGATACCCCTGGTTTCGTGAGTTACCCCAGCAGGGGTTTATCCTTAGTTCCTGTATTCATTCCTTGCATTGCTATTTATTCACAGCCGGTCAGGCTAGTCTTGTTTATTTTTCAGCTAGGCTTTTCCTTCCTGCCCCTGTTCCCACGGGACATTCCTTCCCCTGGTTCTTCTTTACTGTGTTTTTGCTGTTTGGTTATTGTGTTTGCGACAGGTATCGCAAAGTTGTAGCGACTAGGTCGCTGGCGCATAGTAGCATTAGCCAGGGCCTGGCTAGTCGCCATTTGGTTAAACTTGCTTCTGAGGAAGGACCCAAAGGTCCGAAATGCATTAAGCAAGTGTTTCCCGTGGCTGGCTGAATTACCTGTTACCTATTATCCTTTTGGAGGAGAAAAACCTGCTTTTCGCCCCTTAATCTCCCGTGTGACTGAAGAGGTTCCGGAGCCTTGATGTTTATCCAGGAGAGAATTTGGGTGTAACCTCCCCATCACTTCACCGGCTGGTGACTATATGTTTTATATGAGTTTTAAATTGTGAGTGCAATAATAAAATTGTTATCCCTTTCCAGCAAAGCGGTATTGCACTATTTCTTGTTCTTTTCTAGAATTACTCATTATGGACATATCCTCCATCATGTACTGACTGTGGATACACCGCATCACATATTGGAGGACTTTAACATTATACGGCTGATATTCCTTGTGAAGGGTTTAAAGACCATTTTATGTAAAGGATACTTACCCGTCCATTTGAGTGTAAGTTCATCTGAAGGCGCTAAGGGACATTTTGAACTTTCTTTTGTAATTTGGTTAAACTTTACTTAGGCTCCTTAGTTAGTTTTTCCTGTTTACTGTAACCTGGGGGGGTCCCCGGCTCCTTGTTTATATGTAACACCTGGCTGTACCGGAGTTAGGGCGGGCTTAACTCGCCCTTCCAAACGTGACGGCTACAGGCGAAGACTAGAACACCTGCAGGAGTCGGTCACCCAGCCTGGGGGGGTATAACAGAGTTAGAATAGGGTTTTGCCGTGGCTGTCCTGAACAGCAGTCCCTGCTGCGGGATAACACCCGATACCTAACATCCTATTTATTAGATAATCAAATGAGTTGGGATTGCGCCACCTTTGCAATCGGCGCCAATCTAGCGCCGACGCACTTCCGGTAGTGCCGAAAGTGCGTCACCCAAAGTGACATCCGGTGGAACGTACAGACGTGTGCGGACCCAGGAAGTAGCCTTCCGTGACACGCACATGGTTTCCACGATACGGCTCGGAATCCCAGCCATATGAGCGGACTATTACACTGGAGAGACAGTTTAAATGAGTATACCAGCTGACAATTTGCGGAAATCTTATATTCCTTAAGCACACGTTTGGGAATGTAGTTCTATTGCAAGATTTTATGAATGGGCATACCGTAAGATGGCGGCCACAGATGGCCCGCATGGTGGAACGCATGAACTCATAGCGCCACCTGGTGGGTGCATGGTATATGGTGCTAACAGAGTATATTAATATATACGTGGGCATGTCCGCTGTTATATAGGGTTTGGGCCAGGTGCTGCAAAGTATTCTGTGGATTCTGCTCCATAGCCACAGAATTACAACACAGGTAAGGCTGCTGAATATGTTATGAGTGTCACTGACAGACAAACACTGGGGACAAATGGGGAACAAACAGACACACAGATAAAGTGAACTAGCAAGATGTAATGTGCTTTCACTGGGAGCAACAATGCTCAGGATGGAGTTAATAACAAAACCATGAACTTCCTAGCCAGGAAGAATTCCCTCTGCCTTCAAGTGTAAAAGTGAGATGAAACTGACACACTTGAAACGCAGGCAGGCTGGAAGTAAATCACAGGATGGAGTCTGGATTGGAAGCACTTACTCTGCAGGAGGGAACAGCAGAGCCCAGTGCCCAAGATCAATCCAGATGGTATTAGATGGTATTAGAGCTAAACCTCTGTATGTGGAATCTGAGCTGAAACACTGGCTCTGAAGATGAAGATAGCAGAGAGCAGTGTCCAGAACCAGACCAGAAACCAGTACACAGAAGTGACAGAGTTCAGTCTCTGGAGGAAGATGACAATCCTTTCCAAATCATGCTCCACTCTCCTGTACTGGCCAGATGGAAAAACCAGCACAGAAATGAGAAGCTAGGAATAAACAGAGACTGAACTTACAATATTGCTACTAGGTGTTGCAATCCAGTGGGGGAAACCCGTCACTGACTCAATCACCTATATTGTAGCAATGGCAATACAATTCTAACACAGGCTAACAGGTACAATACACAGCAAAGCTCTGGCATACAAATTCAGCAGCAACCCCCTGCTTTCTTAATGAGCCTTATAAAGGGAGTGCTGCTGCAGACATCAGGAAGTGTGCCCCGCCCAGTTGCCATGGTGATCCAGGGCGGCGTCCTTTCCCTTGCTATAGCCACTCCCCCCTGTGTCATGCTGCCTTTGGGTTGCTCTGACAACCTGGCCTGTAACAGTACCCCCCCACACCTTGACGAGGGGTCAAAGAACCCCTAAAACCATGTTTATCGGGGAACTCATGAAAAAAGGCACAAATAAGTCCAGGGGCATGAATATTCCTGGCCCGGACCCAAGAACGCTCCTGAGGACCATAACCCTTCCAATGGATAAGGAACGACAATTTGCCATGTACAATCTTGGAATCAAGAATTTTCTCCACTATAAATTCTTTCTGTCCATCCACTGAGACAGGTGGTGGTCTCCTGAGGGTGGACCGATTACAATTGGACAGCCAGACCCAGTCCCCCAACTTAAAAAGGCAAGGCCTTCTACCCTTATCAAAATGCCTCTTGGTCCTAGATGATACAGAAACTAGGGCTTTCTTGACTTTCTTCCAGACCCTTCTTAGAAAGGAAGCTGCAGAAGAATTCCCAACTCCAGAGTCCACAGGGTCAAAAGAATTGGCTTTAGGATGAAAGCCGAAAACACAGATGAATGGAGACACCCCAGTGGCCGAGTGAGCTGCATTGTTGTAGGCGAACTCCGCTAAGGGCAAATGGTCAACCATATCATTATGGCACTTAGGACTTTATTCTGATCGGTGCGTACTTTCCCGAATTCTTTCGGAGCGGGCCGCACGCAACGCTATGTGGACATCGTCCGTAGAAACGCCCACTGAGCCTCCGCATTCGGACGGACTCACTCTTTAAGAACAGGGCGTGTGTACGGACTACATACAAACCTTGCGTGTGCGGTGGACACGTACAGATTCTGCACGGTCTTACAGCGTAAGCACAGTCTTACCGCGTCAGAACGTACGGGAACCTGGCCGTATGCACCGATGCGGAGTATTTTCGCTAAATTCAACACTATTTATCTGAGCACAGAAATCGATCACATGACCCACTTATGCAATTAGGCAACCTCATTAAAAAGTGCTTGTTTTCTATTGGAATCAATTAAATCCTAATACATACTGAACCACATTACTACTACATTCATTACACACATTAACCCTTACATCATGTGAACATAACATACATCTATATACAGTATGTACATTTTACTAATTAAAAATATTCTAAACAATTTACACATATACTGTTTAATGTAAATAAAACACACAGACAACTTCTAACTATTTCCAACTATTTATTAATAATTTTATAAACTTTTTTATATGAAAGTTTGAAACAAAAAGTCACATTAGCAGGTCCGTGAGGTCCTGGATAGCCGAAAGCGCCAGCTGCATGTGGGCCTTTACTCTCATAAGGGCCCCACGGATACCCTCATCTGCTTGGGGTGGCTCATCTGTGGGCATGTTAAAAAGGGTACAATTAGTAATGATAATCATGCATACATTTAACATAGTCATACATCAATTAAATAATCTCAGGAATGCACTGTACATTTGTGCAATCAAGCATGGCTTGCCTGCTGATGGTCTGCTCCATAAATCATTGTCATAATGCCAGGTAGGTGAAGCTGCAGCACTAACCCACTCCCATGCACAAAATCATTACTAAGACCAAATAAACACACAATTATGGTGCCAACAATACATGCAGACCGCAGGGGGTGGTTAGCTAGAGGAGGGCCCAGGGGCACTGACCACTTGTTACTCCATTCTAAGCCACGCCTGTCCATACTCCATTTATGCCATACTTAATCTAGTTTAGAAAGATCAATCACCTGTAAACTCTACTCACCTATATGAGGCTACAGATTGTACGCTGGGACATGTAACCCTTACATGAGCACGTCATCCCTTTCTTCCAGGATACAGATTAACTACACTGGTTCAGTGGAACTTAAAATCGACCTGAAAGCCATCCCCACAACCTGTGTCATTAATATGTGTCCAGGATGAAAGGGATGGTTTGGCCACCCTATCTAACCCCTAAGTGTGTCTGTTGCTACCCAGTTTGTTTTATGACTTTATAGTATTTTAAAACACAATTGAATCAGCAGTGCTACATAGCAAATAGTAGATGACAAAAGGAATAATGATTCTTTATGTATACATACCAATTTCGGGCGCCTGCACCACCTCACAGGCCTCCTCATCCTCCTCTTCTTCCGGGGCCTCCTCAGCTGGCACCTCCTCCTCCACTGGCACCACCTCCGCCTCCACTGCCCACACCTCCTCCTCCACTTCCTCCCTTTCCTCTGCCACCTCCTCCTCCTCCACTTCCTCCCTTTCCTCTGCCACCTCCTCCGCCTCCACTTCCTCCGCCACCCCTTCTTCAAACACCACCTCCTCGTCCATAGCTTCTGCGGCCTCCTCCTGGGCCTGGGACGCCTCTGCCTCCTCTCGGGCCTGTCTTGCTCGTTCCCGTGCTGTGTTTGAGAAAAAACAAAAAAGTGCCAATTAGGGTTCATTTGTATTAAGCCTTCACAAGCTATAAATCCAAAGGTTATAAGTAGAGATAAATGTACAGCCAATCAGCTCCTTAGTGGCTTTTAGAAAACACAGGCTGTAACATGACAGTTATGATGTGACATTTGGGCCATTGTAAGCATGACAAACAATAATCCTACACAATTACATATTTTATGACCATTACAGGGTGTCAAACAGGAAGTACCACACATATAGTGTATGCCATGTTTAACTCATGGATCAGGCAGGTTACCTTATTTGTTTAAAAAAGGTCATGTAAGCAATGTTGTACAATTGGGCATTTAATGGGTAAACACTTACATCGAGCAATGCTGGCCCGTATTTGCTGGAGCTTTTCTGGCTGGCGCCGCCTCAGATCCGACCATCGCCGCTCCAGCTGTGCGATGGTCCTGCGCACCTGGGTGTGTGTGAATATGCGCCTGCAGACTGCGACATACGCCTGGCGCTTTTGCCTATTTGTGATGAAGGGCCCCGCACTCCCCAGCCTGGTCTCCATAACGGAGACCAGTGTCCTAAGCTCCGCGGGTGAGAAGGGTGCTGCTCTCCCATAGGCCGCCATCTTAGCAATGGCACAATTCAAGCAATCATGTCCTGTCATTGGTTGATCAGAGTGATATTTGGTATTAACTTTATTGTTCATTTTGTCATTAACAGCGTGTATGCGCCACAACAGATGGCTAACCCATTGCATCGCAAACCCACACTTGCTGTACCTTTGCATAGTTGAGCAGACCATGCCATTATTTACTATCTTCTAAACAGACAGTGTGAAATAAGTTGGCAACCCATTATATATAATCTATTACATTCACCAAACATGGATAAAAGCAACAGGTGAAATAGTCTGCATCACTAGCCAGTTACACCTAACTCTACAAGGTACTAAACTGCTTTACTAAAGTGAAAGCTATACAGCACAAACATAGCAAATAGTGCCAGACCTTTTCCCAATATTAGGCCATGGTGCCATGTGTACACTTACCTTCTACTGGGCCACACTAGATATGTTGAATGAAATGTAGCTAGCATCAAGCCAGAATTTAGAGACCTTTCACATGTGATTTGGATGCTAGCACTGATTACTATTGCCTAAGTGGTGGACTGGATTTACATATGGAATGGGTAGTATCATTTGTACTACATACCAAACAAGTGCACAGTACAGATGTACATTCACATATACATTTCATGTCTGACCTCAGTTTTATTTGGTCATTGGAGTACAAATCTGCAATTACCTACTAAATCAGACTTACTATGTTTGCCAGGTTTTTTTTTTTTTTCGCAGCTAGGGGCGTGGCCTATGCGCCGCACGGTCAACGCTGCCGTACGGAACGCAGGGTGTCGCTGATGTACGCCAATTACAAAAATAGGATATAAAGGTGTGTTAGAAAAATGCAATGTTGTTGCAAACATGGCTGGCTCAGATTCTGAGGAAGACCAGGTGTTGCAGGACCTGCTTGGCCACATGGACTCCAGCACCAGCTATGTCCCCCTCAACCCAGACCAGCCATTGGGAGAACAGCAGCCAGATGGGCCATCTACATCAGGCCAATCGGCAGCTGGCCCATCTTCAGCCTCAGCAGAATCATTGGGAACACAACAGGTGGCTTCCCAACAGAGTAGCCTGGCCAGCACTTCGAGTACAGCGACAGGTGGCCGTGGCAGTGGCAGTGGTCGTGGCAGTGGCGGTGCCAGTGGCAGTGGCCGTGGCAGTGGCGGTGCCAGTGGCCGTGGCCGTGGCTGAAATAGGGCAACAGAGGAACCAATCAGCAGAAACATGGCATTCGAAGTGCAGGAGCTTGCCATCCTGGTACCCCGCGCACGGGATTGGATCGAGTGTCCACAGGACAGGTTGACACACACAAGGATATGGAAGATCTGGGAGGACATAACGGCGGAGATTAATGCGGTGGCTCCACAAGTTCGTGAGGCGGAGCACGTTAAGAAGAGGCAAGTTCATGTGTGTTACATTTGAGCAGTACAAGACCAGTCATGTTTACATTAGATGTTAGATGGAGTTGGTCAATGGCCGGTCACGTTGCTTGGAGGCACAGACATGTTTGCCATGTCATTTGATTGATAGTTATTGTAGGGTGAGTGTGAGTGTATCTTCTAAGGGTTGGGTTTCAAATTTAATATAATGTAAGTTTGGTGTCATGAGGCACATGTTGTAATCTGTTGCAGATTGCGATGGGTGCTACAGCAAACATGAGGAGTGACATGTATTAATATGTAAGCTTTGATTGCAGGTGGCACGACTTCAAAACCAACCTCAAGAAGAAATTGACCCAGCGGTGGGAACACAGCCACACCTCTGGGGCTGGCCCTATGCCATCAAAGCTGAAGCTCACCCCCCTGTAAGAGATGGCAGAGTGCTGCATTGCAGTCGAGGAGGTCCGGGGGGTGAGCACCATGGACAGCGAGTCCCCAGCGGAAGTCATGGCTTCTTTGCTTGAAGTAATTATTTTCCATGCCATAAGTAGCTGGTCCTAAATTTGCATGGAATGTGTTGTAATTGTAATGTTCTCTTTCACCAGCATCCCCACCGCTTGGGCCAGAATCTCTTGAGGTTGAGGAGTCTGTGCCACTTGCCACCAGTACCAGGCCCGTGCAGCAGCAGTAGCCACTGACCGAGGCTGAATTGGACAGGTGGGTGCAGGTGCTTTCCCATATTCAGCAGCAGGGAGAGTCGGCATCAGAGCGGGTGCGTAGGACCGAGGAGGTCTTGCAGGGTTTGGTCAGCAGCCACCAGAGTATCGCTGGGAGCCTGCAGGCTATGGCTGCCACCCAGCAATCAGTTGCTGCTAGCCTGCAGGTGCTGGCTGATCAAGCCCTGCGGCAAAATGACCTCCTCCTCCACCATAATGAGCTTATGGTGGAGCTAGTTGCCAGCAATAGGGTCCTAATGTCATCCGTTTCTGGTGCATTCCCACCATCAGCACTCCCTGCTGCCAGAGGGAGTGAGAAGCAGAATGGACAAGTAAGGGTAATGGTGTGGACTGTGTTGCTGACACGGGCTGTCAACCTAATGTGTGGCCAAAAAATGCACTGTGGTCGACATTGTGTCAACTGTTCTACAAAAAGCTTGTGTAGGACAGTTGTTCGTTTAAGCCAAGGGGCTGTACTGTTTGTAGTTAATAAATACATCTCGCTTCCAGTTGAAGGAGTTGGCGGCCTCTGTCACCTCCTCTGGAGTTCGGGGGTATATGGTCAATGATTTTATATCTAATTGTCGGCAGGGGGTGATTAAATGATTTGAAATGCCGGGCCATTTCAAATCATGCTTTAAACCAAGTGATGCCCGTTTATGAACCGCTCCACAGCGCCTGCACACTCACGGGTTTTCAAGATAATTGTATGACTGTTTATGTGAACACATAAACACATCGCCATGTATTACCATGTTTAATGAATTCAGTACCATGGAGAATCCGCATCTGTTTTTATTACACCATGTTTGTTTCACATCACCTAGGTTACGAACACCACGTCTGACACGCCCCCCCTGGGAGTCCGGACCAGTCGGCGCCTTTGCGCACCAGTGACGTCACCCAGCTCCCGGCCACGGCGTCAGTGGAAAAGTACAGCACGGGTTTTTGCACTGATCATATCTCTATATATGTAAGTACTGCACAATGTTTTTACATGTCTTGATAAAGGGTGTACAAGCCAGAAACGTCAATATCACAGCCTCTGGTCTATGCTGTCATTTATTTCTTTGCTTTGAATTGAATGAAAAGTGTTGCGAGTGCCTCAGGATACCTACAATATATTTCTCCCTGCAAAGGGATAGAGAGCACCGGAACCGTTTTGTACCATCAAGGAGAGTGCCAGGCATTTCCACAAAGTATTTATCTGGGTGCGCTGTTATGCACACACAGAGCCGTGGCATCCCCAACTCTTCCTACTTGGATTGAATCAGACATCAAAAATCCCCCCACTCCAGACCATTTCACAATCTGTCAAATCCCTGCACCAGCAAGTATTGGAATGACAGACCAGGGTTCGGTACCAGGCTTCAAAGATATTTCCCTCCCTGTGGGTGAAGCACTGATATTCACAGATTCTGAAGCAGATCAAATTCTTTTTACAGATAAATTGAAGGATGTGAGTTCACAGGACACGGTAGAGCAACTTATGGTCCAACTCACGCGACTAAAGAAAAAGTAGATTGACTTTTACCTACACGGAGTGACATTGTCAGATTATTACAGAGAAAAAAAAATTCCTCGCGGCTTCAGAATCAACAATATTCCAACCATTGGTAGAACAAACCCTGAATTCTGCCGCCGTTGGACGGCTGTATTAAACAAATGTTCATATGATTTAATTCTACTCGTCATAGAGGAATCTAAGCGAGAATTGAACTTAGCACGCACAAAAATCGACAGCTTTGAAGCTACACACCTCACCAACATTAAAGCCGATAAATCTACAGATTGTATGAAAGGGGTGATGGAATAACCCTTCAAATAGGATATGTGCTGAGGGGGAGCAGCTTGATATAAGGATTAGATATACTGTTAGATTGTGCGGACACAATTGCGGGTCAAGCGCTTGACCCGCAATTGTGTCCGCACAATCTAACAGTAAATCTACAGATTGGCTAACCAAATTGAACACCCAGATCGACCAGTACCACAAAGAACTTGTTGAATTTAAGAAAAAGAAGTGTGAAATTGTTAACAAGGACTACAGTGAGTACAAAGTCTACAGCTGGGCTTACGGCCGAGAGGGTCAACCACGTCAGCAACGCAGACCATATCGCCGCAGACAGTACGACACTGACAAATCGAGCGGTGGACAATCCTCCACAGATTCAGAATGTGTAAAGGCCCCTTCTCGGAGAGGCCGCGGTGGCCAAAGACCCCCTTTAGGGGCACTCACACGAGCGAGACAAGGCCCGAACGACGTCCTCGAACCCGCCGTGGAGGCCAGTGGATCAGGGACGTGAAGAAAAGCGGCGTCCCAGAGGACATAGTCTTCAACTTATCCGCAAGATCCCTTACAACCACAGAACACACAGTCCTCAACAAGGGACTATCTTTCGTCCCCACCACAAGACCAGATCCATTTGAGGATAAAGTCGACTTGTATAAATTCAGCAGACGACTTAGATTGCGAGAATACTTTGCTGACACAAACTCTCCAATGGCCCCAGCACTAAGCATCAGAAAGAAATCATCCTTCGACCCCAACTCCAACAACATTTCCATCAGAACTTTCACCAACTCCATGGACAACGTCATTGATCAGAAGGACCACGACACTAAAAGAATAAGCAACAATTTATCTTCAGAAGAAAAGGCTGCGTTGAAATCGTTGGAATCATACAAGGATATCGTCATTCGTTCTGCAGATAAGGGCGGCGCTCTTGTTGTACAGGACCTTTCTGCCTACTGCTCAGAGATTCGCAGGCAATTGGCTGACCAATCGGTATACCTGAAATTGGCAAGAAACCCCACAGATGACTACAAGAAGGAACTGGACGATATCTTGGACACTGCTACAAAAACAGGTATCATCTCAGATAAAATCCAGGAAGCATTGACAGTTGACTTTCCCAAAACCCCTATTCTTTATACAATACCCAAACTGCATAAGGACAGTGTAAATCCCCTGGGCAGACCTATAATCTCTGCCCGCGATTCACTTTATTATGTTGTAGCCCAATTCCTTGATATACTGTTACAGCCCATTGTCCAATCGCAATCCACTTACCTAAAGGACACTAACATGTTCCTCAAAGAACTTATCAAAGTGTCTCCTCTTGATGGGAAATACCTGCTGTGCACTGTAGATGTGGTATCCTTATATACTAGCATTTCACATGACAGGGGCTTACAGGCGGTCAGGAGAGCAGTGGTTGCTAGCCAGCATTACAATGGTCCAGATGTGGCATTTTTCATGCAGTTGCTTGATTTAGTTCTGTCTAGAAACTACTTTATGTTTGACAATGCTTATTACATTCAGTGCTCGGGGGTCGCCATGGGATCATGTGTGGCCCCGAGTGTCGCAAATATATTCATGTTTGATATTGAAAAAGATTTGTTTTTTGCCAACAGTACCATAGCTGGGTCTATAAAAATGTATTTACGGTACATAGATGACATTTTTCTTTTGTGGTCAGGTGATGAAGACAGCTTCAAGAATACTATGTCAGTTATCAATACTTTGGATCAATCGATAAAATTTACATACACATGTAGCCACCACACCATAAATTTCTTGGACGTTAAAGTAAGCATCAGTGACCAAAATGAGATACACACTTCTCGTTTTTGAAAACCCACTTAAAGAAACACCATCTTGCACAGTACCAGCCACCATCCCCCCTCACTGAAGTGGGGTCTCCCCTACTCTCAGTTTTTAAGGGCATTCAGGATTTGCAGTAATCCCGAGGAGGCTGACCTAGAAATATCAAAAATGCTAAGAGACATTTAAAATATAATATTAAATTTTGCTAAACACCAAGAAAAAAGTCCTCCAAATTGACAGGAACAGGGTTCTTGATTCCCACATAGACAATAGTAATGACAGTAGGGTAGTATGGACTCAGAAGTTTACCACAGGCAGTGAATCCCTCATGCGATCAGCAAGAATAATCTGGCCAATCATTACAAGAGACAAAAATTTACACTCCTTAAAAGCATCAAAAATCCTCCCCTCATACCGGAGGGGTCAAAATTTAAAAGATAAAGTAGTACGCACTGACATTGCCGCTTTAAGTCCGACAGCCAAACCCCATTTCTTAACATGCAAGAAGGGTAACTTCAAGTGCTTAGGTTGTACCACCTGCTCCAGTCTGGAAGTGGGAGATCATTTCTTCCACCCCAGATCAGGAGAAAAAATCCAGATAAATTATCCCCTGACTTGCAGTAGCCGTTACGTAATTTATTATGTGAAATGTACTTGCGGCTTACTATATATAGGGAAGACTATTAGACAGTTTAAAGAAAGGAAGGCGATGCACAGAAGTAGCATCAGAGCAGCCCTAGAGGGAAAGGGTTCAGATCAACCGGTGGCCCGGCATTTCAAATCATTTAATCACCCCCTGCCGACACTTAGATATAAAATCATTGACCATATACCCACGAACTCCAGAGGAGGTGACAGAGGCCGCCAACTCCTTCAACTGGAAGCGAGATGGATTTATAAACTACAAACAGTACAGCCCCTTGGCTTAAACGAACAACTGTCCTACACAAGCTTTTTGTAGAACAGTTGACACAATGTCGACCACAGTGCATTTTTTGGCCACGCATTAGGTTGACAGCCCGTGTCAGCAACACAGTCCACACTATTACCCTTACTTGTCCATTCTGCTTCTCACTTTGAGTGCCAGGCTTCATAGGCACCCCACAAGGCATTTAGTTTAAAACGTACTGCCTTGCTTTAAACCAAGTGATGCCCGTTTATGCACCGCTCCACAGTGCCTTCACACGCACGGGTTTTCAAGATAATTGTATGACTGTTTATGTGAACACATGAACACATTGCCATGTATTACCATGTTTAATGAATTCAGTACCATGGAGAATCCGCATCTGTTTTTAATACACCATGTTTGTTTCACATCACCTAGGTTACGGTGAACACCACGTCTGACACGCCCCCCCTGGGAGTCCGGACCCGTCGGCGCCTTGGCGCACCAGTGACGTCACACAGCCACGGCGTCAGTGGAAATGTACAGCACGAGTTTTTGCACTGATCATGTCTCTATATATGTAAGTACTGCACAATGTTTTTTCATGTCTTGATAAAGGGTGTACAAGCCCGAAACGTCGATATCACAGCCTCTGGTCTATGCTGTCATTTATTTCTTCGCTTTGAATTGAATGAAAAGTGTTGCGAGTGCCTCAGGATACCTACAATATATATATATATATATATATATATATATATATATATATATATACTGATCCAAGAAAGCAGCACTAAAGAGGCGGTTGTACAATGCAGAAAGTCTGTATTAAAGGACAAGCTTTCGGGGTATGACCCCCTTCATCAGGTACAGACAACAAGTGATAAGCATTACGCTCACCTCTATTATAGCCGCCATCAGCTCCGGCCGCCCCCGCACGCTTCTGACTGTCTGGACGCACAGGCAGGAAGTGCGCTTCATTCAACCTCCGGCGCTCAATGGATAGGGTTGCCTGGTAACAAAAGAAGAGCGCATATCTGGAAACAGAAGCATACAGACGCCGGGGGTTGCCAGACCTGAGGGGAGGCAAAGAAGTGCACATTATTTACAAGAAAACCATAATGAATATAAACAAATGAAAAGCACAAAAAATTAAAATAAAAACAGGAAAATAGAAACATACACAAATTGCCACTATTCGTATACAAAATTTACAGTAATCACATGATGGCATTCCAATTTATTTTTTCATTAAGGCCACGTGGATGGGTAACATCCAAACTTAGAATCCATTTGGATTCTAACCTCAGGAGCTGCCTGGCACGATCTCCTCTTCTCAGGGATTCTTTGATATGGTCGATAATATAATATCTGAGGGAGGCCAGTGGGTGACATAAAGCTTTAAAATGGCGCACCACAGGTTGATCGACAGTTCTGCCCTTTAATGACAGATCAATTGCCGATCGGTGTTGCGCCATTCTGACTCTAAAGGGACAGGTGGTCTGGCCCACATAATAAAGCCCACAGGGGCATTCGATAATATACACAACAAATGCAGTGCGACATGAAACAACATGGCAAATCTGATATTCTTTATCAGTGTGGGGATGTTTAAAACTTTTACAGGTGACCATATAATTGCAAGTGATGCAATTAGAGCAACTATAACATCCAGCAGCTTTAAATGTAGTATTGGGGGCCTGTGGGATACCCATTCCAGAAATCTCGGTTTTAACTAGCCTGTCCCTCAAGTTAGGGCCACGTTTGAAGGCTGCCATGGGACGGGATGCACGAAAACCGGATAGTTCCATGTCAGATTTAACAATGGGCCAGAGAGCTTTAATGGCATGACTTAAAATGGGACTGGCTGTGGAAAAGGTGGTAGTCCACGGGATAAAATCCTCAGTAGAGTGTGACTTGGGCATGTGGCGTGGCATCTGCATGACCTTCATTTTTTGAGCGGCAAATAGAGATGGATCATAGCCTCTAGAAAAATATTTCTCAATCAAGAGGTCCAAACATATTGGATATATATATAGCCAATGTAGAGGTGCGGCAAAAAAGGACTAACAAAAAAGGTCGAAAGAAGGAGATGACTACTCCATCTGATGAAGTTTCAGTTTATTAACTGTTTTCAAGTCACACATATACATATATATATAGATATATATATACAAACACAAATAGGAAATGCGCAAAGTGATACTTATAATTGTGGAACCTGTCTTCAATAAGTAGTGCAGCTCACTCCTCGAGGCTTTGTCACGGCCTCAATTAGAACACATGTAACAGAAGAAAAAGAGGAGCGCACAGGTGAGCGAAATTTGAAACAGCGTTTACTGAAAAAAGTGCAGGCTCACATACATAATAGAAAACAGCAGTCAGCATATGCAGAAGTCACCGTCAGTACACCGTCGGATAGCACGGACACTAGAGGACATCCAGACGACCGGCAAGATGGACACAGCGGCGGCGGCGTTCTCCACACATGGACTCAAGACGGACAGGTAACACAAGATCAGGATCTGATACGTCGGGTGACCACGCCCCAACGCGTTTCGTCACTGATGACTTCGTCAGGAGGCGTGCTATATATATATATATATATATATATATATACACACATATACATATATATATATATATACACACATACACACACACACACACACAATATCTTCACCAAAACTTGGTAGACAACATTTCAGCACCTTTTATGTGGTCATCTAAGTTTACCACACCATATACCCAATATACAAATTATGCAACACAATTGTAACCCCCTTATACTGTACTTGCCTCTAACACATTATGCCACATGGAATGAGCCAAACTTCACACCAACTGAGCCAAAATTCACACTATAGGACACGGATTGAGTCAAAATTCACATTTTGCCTCATAAAATACACACTATACCAAATGAATTGAGCAATTCACACCACAATGCCCATTACATGTTAAGCCACACATCATAATGTTCATAAAACACCATAATGCCTATTAAAAATTATGCTACATAAGTGCTGCTTGCCTACATGCTCATTACCAAGGGTTCCATGCTCATTGCCAGGGGAGAATACATGCTTGCAGTAACTGGGGGACAGCCGCCACTGGGCAGAAGTGACAGCCATTGACAGCCAGGCAGAGAGCAGAGGACTGCCCGACTGTATTCAGAGCACTGCAGGTCCCAGCTATTTAAAATAATACCCCTTTCACACCAGAAACTGTAGGGAATGTCCCAGGATCATGCAGGGCCCCTTTTACACCAGCCTAGTCCCTGCATTTTCTGGTGTGAGGGGGAGAGACACCCCCCCTTTAACCAATCAGCTATAGCTTCGTAACCAACTAAACCATTTACAGTATCATATTGAAGAACTTTTGAGTGGGCTTCAAATGATTTTTGTCCTGTGAAACTGGGCCGTTTGGTTCCAGAGAAATCTACCCTCAAACAACATGAACAGCCAGAAATTAAATTTCAGAAATGAACAAATCGGTTTACCTACAATATCTCTGGAACCAATTAACCCATATGGACCAGATGAACTGGTATCAGATGAAAGGCCCAGTGATTCTGGTTCGCCTGAGATCAACCTGAAGCTTCTGTGATGATGGAGGGGGAACTGGCAGCCATTGAAACCGGGTGGGGGTCGGAATTAGCAGGTCCCATGTTATCCTATTGAGAAAATGTTTCAGCTTTGCCCGGCGGTATCTCTGGTTCCCGGGGGGCCAGAGAAGTGGAGCTGGGCTCGTTGGAAAGCCCTGGCCCTCAGCTACAAAAAAAAGAGTAGGCCTGGAGCTGTAGCTCCATCAGGCCCATTGTTAATCCGGCCATGACAAAGGTATACACATAGTAGCATATTGAATGGGATACCGGCAAATAGTACCTACTAGCTGAAAGGAGCAATCTAATTGATACCATTTAAATGTATTTCACATAAGCACCAATTAGATTAAATCAATATAATAGATAACTGAACATTATTTATATACCAGTCTATTTAAATAAAGACAGAAAAAGAGATCTGTTCATTTAGACCTCTAGGTGCGATGATATCCATGCAAAGTATCCAATGAGATATACAATGCAGAAGGCACAGGGAGCGCTTACCACTTCTAATAGAGGCAGGTATGCAATCAATCATCCTGTACCTCAAACTGCTGAGTGGATGATGGTGTTCTAAATAATGCACCGCTACCGGCTGCTGGCTTTGCCACTAGAAAGAGCTAGACGTATAGCACTGAAATGCAGTGCTATGCGCTCCTTAAATTTACATTCTGTTTTCCCTATGTAGTTAAGACTACAAGGGCATATAAATTGATAAACAACAAATGAGGATGAGCAGGTGAAATGGTGTCTAATTTTAAATACTTTACCTGTGTTGGGGTGATTAAAGGAGTCACCTGTACGTAAAAATTGACGGGCGACACAGGTACACCTAAGGCAACCCGGTCAAAGCTGGTTTAACCAAGAGGGTCCAGAAGGTAATGAATTAACTGTCACATTGGTTTTAACCAGGAAATCCTTTGAATTATGATCTCTGGAATAACAGGGCATGATACGATGGTTTGTAAAAGGAAGCTCAATTTCACTTTTAATCACAGGGCAGCAGTATTTTACTACAGAAGTTATATAATTTGTGGATGTATTAAATTTATTCACCCAAGTAACATTGGGAACACTGAGCGGTTTATTCTTAGGTTTCAATAAAGTATTTCTATAAATTTTGAGAACCTTAGCCTTACATTGTAACAACTCTGTTCTATTGTAACCACAGTTTACAAATTTAGCAATAAGTACATCACATTATTTTTTAAATGTTTAAAAGTTTGTTTAAAGATATGTGATATCTGATTGTAATTTTAATAAATTAATCTTTATAATTATTTAAATTCCAATTGTCTGTCGCTTCCTGTACTATATGCAAGGGTTTCCTCTACATATACTGTAGATCTATTTTTTATGTTGTGCAACCATTTAAAAACATTGATAGTTTCAAAAAAAGATTAAGAAACTATACACAAACTTCCATGATGAACTTATAAGAGCGATGGGTGCCATAACAGGAGAAATTCACTGGCTCATGAACATCATCCCAGTGTAGTAGGCAGAGGGTTAGGCACTCCAAACAACTTTCAAATCTGCAACTGGTGCCTTCACATAAACAAATAATAGGAGACGTGGAGATGCGTCACTCTTTGCTTAATTGGAATCACTTGAGACGGAGCCAAATGATAAACAACATTTCACATTTTGTAATTTGTCATCAGGTTACAAAGAGAAGCAAAAAATAACATACTTTTATAGCAAAATATCACCCAGAAGTGTGTGGCTGAGCGGGACGGGACCAAACCCCCTTCCTTCTGCCTACTGAGCTAACGTCATTACAAATCGCCATCAATATCAATGTGTGTACACCGTCACATACATACACACTCACTTTTTCATGCAAGAAAAAAAAGCACAGTTTTTATCAAACCCATAAATTTAATGGCGGCAGCAGCTGTATATAAAATTGTAACTATGTACAAAAGAGTAAAATAGGACTATAATGTACATGGTTATTTTTGCATGTATTTTGGATGTTTCCAGATGCCTGCTAATGCCTATGTCATATATGTATTCAAAATCGACATTTCCTTTTTGTGCCCAAAATATATAATTCACCTTCACTGTACCCATGGCCCTGACTGTTGTGTGGCTATCATATGGCCAAGTAATAATTAAATTATTATTTCATTGCCTAAATCCATATGTATTGTAAACCTTGCATGCAGGTCCATCTCTACTCTGCAGTGGTGATGATTTAAAAAAAATTTAAACACCCAGTGTTGTGTATCTATAGGAGAGGGTGTCAATTTTGACGTTTGAGTAAACCCCTCACTGACTATAGCTGGGTACACACTAGATTAAATTTGTATGCATGTTGGCTGATTCGAACAGTTCTGAAAGACTGTTTAAATCAACCAGTTTGTATGCACTGTGTTGCAACTGAATGCCATGTACTTGGTCAGTGTCATCCTTCATTAGCCTTCCATGCAGGAGGATGAAAGCATTTTCAGAAGAATACAATAGAGAATCACACAGACAATTTTTAGGAGCACGCCCAAAGATACATCATGGGACAACCCAGAAAATCAATACCAGAAATTAACCCCAAAAAGACAAAGAGAATCAAGCTTAGAGGGAGAAGGGGGGGGGGGGGCAAAAACATCAAAAAGAAACTACAGATGAAACATTCCCCTCAACAACAACAAAAAAACTTGAATACTAAGAACATATTTAACATTTCCGACAAACATCTTGATCCACACCAACTTTCTGTTTTAGCTAAAGGCCTAAAATTTTCACCCTCATCCAATCCCAATATTTTTAATTTATATGTTGACCTCAACAGATTTGTACGTACACTTTGTCGCAATCGTTTTTTTGCCCAAAGACAACTAACAAAACATAATGATGACTCGATGCCACTAATTCTTGACAGTACAGATAATGCACTTCTAGATATTCTAGAAGATCTGTGGACTGATGGCCATACTGATTCTCCTCAGATATCCACAATAGAAAAAATATACGATATCAACAGAGAAGAAAAGAAATTCAAAAGAAAATCCGAATTCTTTCCTATCTCTGCCAAGAGTAGCAGTATCGAGTAATTTTATAAAATAACACTAGAAGATTTCAAAGAACTCTGTACAACAACAAAAAAATACAAATCAATTAACATGCCCAGATCAGAGAGAAAGGCCCTAAAAGATCTAATTCAAGATAGTAATATAACTATTAAAGAAGCAGATAAAGGCGGTGGTGTGGTTATTATGAACAGAAGTGACTATGAGACTGAAGCTCATAGACAACTGTCAGATACACACTTTTACAATAGACTCTCTAAAGACCCCACTTCGACATATTTATCCGAACTAAAAACTCTATTAGAGTCAGCCCTTCACCTTGGGGTCATATCCAAAGACGAATTCCTATTTCTGTTGTCCACTTTTCCAATCACTCCCACTTTTTACTTTCTACCCAAGATACACAAATCCCTCACTTCACCGCCCGGTCGCCCTATTATTTCAGGTATAGATTCCATCACTTCTAATTTATCGCACTATGTAGATCACTTTTTACAACCCCATTTTGTGCAGCTGAGATCTTATATCTGAGACACCACAGATCTTCTCACTAAAATCCAAAATATACAGTGGAAACCAAGCTATGCTTTTCTAACACTAGATGTTAATGCATTATATACCAACATTCCTCACGACTTGGGCTCGGAAGTTATCTCCAGAATATTAAACAAAGATGAGACACTCAGCTGCACACATGGGTCCTTTATCTTGAACTCCATAAAATATATCCTCTCACACAATTATTTTCTCTTTCTAAACACATATTATCTACAGGTGACAGGTACGGCCATGGAGACCAGGTTTGCCCCCAGTTACGCCAACCTATACATGGGGGAGCTGGAGGAGAGCCATGTGTGGGGAGGCGGCTGGGGGTCGAACCGGATCTTCTATGGCCGTTACATAGATGATCTTTTCATTATTTGGGATGGGGATTTAATCACAGCCACAAATTTTATTTCTCAACTCAACAATAACACTTATAATTTATCCTTCACACACCTTTGACACATACACTGTGAATTTTTTGGATTTGACCCAAAAATGTCAGGGCGACTCCATCATAACACAAAATTATGTGAAACCAGTGAATACTAATGCTAACCTTCATTACACCAGCGCACACCAAGGAAAATAACATCCCAAAAAGTCAATTTATGCGCATTCGAAGAAACTGCTCTGATCTGGACATGTACTCAACTCAAGATATAGATTTGAAACAATCATTTTTTGAAAGAGGTTGAACAATCATTTTTTGAAAGAGGTTGAACTGGTTGAAAAGGCACTTCTAGAAGTATCCATGATGGATAGACAAGATCTGCTAGTGAATAACAAGCTCAAAAAGAACAGGCCCCCAAAAAGTGGAACTAAACAATCTGAAAGTTTCACAGACCTAGCATTTATATGTAAATATAACAACTGTGAATACCCCATTAGACAAATAATATCCCGTAACTACAGAATCCTCAAACAAGATAAAATCTTAAGTAATATTTTACCCAACCAACCAAAGGTGATATATAAGAAAAACAGAACACTCAAAACGATATTAGCACCCAGTCACCTAAAAAATGTGAAAAAATCACCAGACAAGATCACAAACCATTTTCTGACCAACAAGCCATCTGGATTTTTCCAATGTGGAAAAGCGAGATGTACAATGTGCACTCACATACCTAGAAAATTATCCTTAATAACTATACCAAAGACAAACGAAAATTTTGAGTTAAAATCGTTTATGAATTGTGATACTAACTTTATTATTTATTTATTGAAATGTGGATGTGGATGTAACTATATCGGCCGCACAACAAGAGCTCTGCGGACCAGATTTATGGAACATCGGAGAAATATAATCAAAAAACTCAATACACACAGTGTATTGAGACACTTTAGTAAAATACACAATGGGGACCCATCATCCCTAACCATTGTAGGACTAGAAAATATCAAACCCACACAGAGAGGATGAGACAGGTTTAAAGAACTCTGTAAGAAAGAGATATACTGGATGTTGAAATTACATCAAGAGGGCCTAAATGAGCAAATGGAATAAAATTCAGTCATATTACCTTATTCATCTATCTACAGGTGCACACCAGGTATAGTGGTACAGCGTCCCCAGATTGCGCACTGTGACGAACTGTTTGGGTGAACGTGGTCCACGGTACCAGGGTATGCACGTGTGGACTATATAGATGAATTTTATGACTATCAGATAAATCTCCTGACCTATATAAACCTTCCTGTGTTCATATTACTCTCACTATAATTATGATGAATTCAAAACAACATCTAAATACTATATATTTATTTTCCATATGCCTTCGACGAACATAATCTCAAAACTGATTTGAATGTAATTTTTATCTTTATTTACATGTATCTGTATATATTTTATATATTTTTTATTCTTTTTTTTTCTTTATGCTAAATATGTTGTACACTATATCCCATTATATCTACTCCTAGAATTATAATCTCTATTACTTATAATTTGCTAGTACAAGTCATCTCCATATGAGTGTATTATTACTCCATGTATAACCTGTCTCTCTTCATGAATATGTGTCTTCTGGATCATGTGACCACATTGTTTAGCTGTAACCATAACTACCTATTAGGACATATATGCGAAAGTTTCCATAGAGATACAACCCGACCACGTGACCTGGGTCTGCAAATCACAGGCCACGTAGGACGCTCGCATCACACACCTGGAAGTGAATGCCCGGGATCTCATTACAACAAGGTGACTCGTGCGGTCTCCTACCACACGAGTCACTGATCTGAACTAGGTGCATAGCGCCCATCATATACAATATAAAACTAATCAAATATAAGATCTCTCTCCCTCTATAACGAGAAGCTCAATAATTCCTCCTATTTCCGGGTCACGTGGTCCGGATCCCGGTCACGTGACACTGTGAACCTATCAAGTCATCTTATAGATATATCAAATAAAACTTTATCTGTATGTACAATTTTGTTTATGTATATTGCACTGTTTAAAATCACTTTTATACTACATGACCACTGTGACATAATGATGCTTATTAAATATATACAACAATACTGCAAAATTGAATGACGGTTTCCTCTCCCTTAGCAACAATCACACAGCTGCTAACCCTTCCCAATTAAGGTTCAGGGCTATAAATCTGGACACAGTCTGACACATTTTAACTTGCTCCTGAGGAAGCTGGGAGACCTTTCCCAGGGAAACGCGTAGAGCCTTTCAGAACCCTAATACCCTGACACCATCAAGACTCCTGAGGATTACAAACTGACCCTAAGTCACTCACTGGATTTGGGACTCATATTCTCTACCTGGTCATCTTTTACAAGCTTAAAGATTGGACCTGCAGCGAATGATACAATTCTCCCAGGTAAACCGGACAAGCTACCAGAACAATCATTTACCATCTTACCATGCATCTGGAACCGGCCACCTGGTAATATATTGCTGCTTATATTAGAGACCTTCCCTCCAGTTATTATCATCCTGGATATAGGAGTCCAAAAGTGTCCAAAGGGTATCATTTCAAATCTTTTAACTTATTCCCCATGTGTCCAGCCTATATATATTTTTATGTATATGTCTAAATATATGTCTGTATGCTATGGATAAAAGCTATGGATAAAAGGCGCCACTTGTGCTAATTGCGTATAAAAAACAATAATATTCCCTAGGTTATATAGGGTGTCTGCCACTCTTTAAATAAAAGTAAGGGTATGTTACTCAAAATGACATAGAAAGTAATGTATAAAGATATCTAATTATTGTAAAAGAGCTAAAATATCTCTCTCTCTCTCTCTCTCTCTCTCTCTCTCTATATATATATATATATATATATATATATATATATATATATATAAAAGCGGGTTTATAAATATAATTTTTTTTATTAGTTTTATTGAAGAAGTCACATAGATGAAACGCGTTGGGCAATCCTTCCTACTCCAAAGATAAGCACCTTTCTGTATTTTATTTTAGAATCCTGTCTTTTTACAAAAAAAAATTTTTATACCAAAAAGTTTTTAATTTTTTTTTTCACTTTTTTTTTTTTTTTTTAAAGTGATCATTGTTTACCTTTTTCTCTTTTATACCGAATTTGTCAACTTATAAAAAATTTTATATTTATAAACCCGCTTTTATATATATATATATATATATATATATATATATATATATATATATATATATAGATATTTTAGCTCTTTTACAATAATTAGTCGCCAATATCTTTATACATTACTTTCTATGTCTAAATATATGTGTTTAATTTTTAATAAATCTTTTTAATTCAGAAACTGTCATTCTCCGAATAATTTGAGAAACAAGCCAGCGCTGGTTATTCTTTCTAGGAGGATGAAAGTAAGCTGCATGGCCATCACTTTCTGTATTGGCACATGTGTACACACTTGCTAATGCTTGATCCTTTTGCCAGCAAAATCACTGAGTACACAAATCATCTACTTTGCACCCAGTTTAATAATGTTGATTTTAAAAAACTCCCATACATGCCCGATTTAGACGGGTTTAGAAGTGTTTTGCTGCTAAACCCAACACTAATTAGCATGATTAGCAGGAGATCGGTAGTAATATAACAGTTTAGGTAAGCCATATGTATCTGCTGAATTTTTAAATGAGAAAGAGGTGAAATTAATAAGAAAGAAAAGCTTTAGCAAGATTAATATTAGCTAAATAAAAGTTATAAATGAAAATAAAATTGATATCTAAAAAGAAAAAATATGATCATACAAATCTCACACCCCTCTGGGTTGGGGAGTTCTCACAAGACCAAAAGTGTAAATCCCATGCAGATTTTAGAACCATGGTTGAATTGTGTTTGGGAGTCTAAAAACATGTTTAAAAAGGAAAAAACAGACTATCAACCACATTTTCAAACAATTGAATTCCTCCCTATATGTCCTCAATATGTGAAGTCTTTCTAAAGTGTGTATACAGTAGCTTGAACTTGGATGGACCATAAGGGTTCAATAATTATTCAATGGCTTTCTCTTGTTGATTCTGAGTATTTCACAGAGGCAATGGAAATATATTCTGTATAGTCATACACTCCTTGGATGAATAATAAATGATTTCATTAGATATACAGTAGTAATGCTAGTTTAGTACTGGGAAATGTAAATACAGTTCATGCAGTTACATATGTTTGGTATATCTGGCATAGAAATTACAGTTTTTCTTTTTTTTGCTCCTTATTTCCTTTATTTTAATGAATGTTTTGTTTTTATGTGATTGTTTTTGTTGTGCAATATGTATTAATATTAAAAATTCTAATAAAAGTATTAAATATTGAATATATCTATTTTATAACTTAAAACAAAATTCTGTATGCTGTTATTCACATCCCTAGGTTATTCTTAATTTGAGAAAGTATAATGAGCTAAGGGGGTTCAGTTTCTTAATTTTTCTCTTCTGCTGGTTAAGATACCTAGACCTAATAGGGAGTATATGCTACAGTAGTTAAAGAATTAACTTAATTAAGGAGCTGTCCTGCAGTATTTTTAAAACAATTTTCCCCTTTAACCCTAATTATACCATGGAACTGAATCAATAAAATAATAAAGAACAACATTGTAGTACTTTAAAAAGCAATGTCATAAACACTTGTTGAAAAATAACAGTAAAATGCATCCAAAAATCTTCTCTGTAAAAAAGCCACTTACTGTATTATAAGAGATCATATTTACTGCCATTAAGAAGATGAGTATTTTTAGCTGCAACAGAATAATGGATTTCCATGGCAACCACTAGCTATAAGTGCTGTAGCTGGTACATACATTTTAGTAACATTAATAATAAATCAAACCATTCTAATGCATTTAGTTATTACATATCTGTAAGTATTAGTTATAATATCAGATTCTGTATTTGCATTTTATTTGAATATTAATGGATTTAAATAAAAATAATTTGTTATAGAGACAATGATTTTTTTAGTACAAAATTATTTAATTTACAACATAACCTCCCTAATAATGTGCATTGAATATACATTAATAGAATGCATCAGACCATATTAAATTAAACTCATATTACATCTTTAATTATGAAAGATTTTTTTATAGAAATGTTAGGGTTCTTCAGCCTTCATATACAAAGTATGGTACTTTCAATTAATAGATTGTTAAAAGTAAGAAAATATATTTCAAAATATGCAATCTGACTAGCAGATTTGATGCACAAAATTTTTACTGTATAAATGTCACCAGTATAAATACAAATCAGTATGAAAAGGAATCAACTGTCAAGTAATAATATTGTTAGGCTCTAAGAGATGTATTTGCTAACATGGGGCTTTTATTAAAAATGGAATGTTGTCCATAGTAACTAAACAGCATCTACTTCTTTATTTAGCACCTTATGGAAGATAATAGATGGAATCTGATTGGTTGACCATATCAACATCCCATCTTTAATAAACCTCCAATTTTAGTAAATTTACCCCTGACTGTCTTTAATGGCATACAATCAGTAATATAGTAATCAAACCAATAATACAGTTTATGTCATTTCTAGTGAAGTAAAAAATTAGGGTTCTGTGCGCAGAAGCTCAAAATATCATGGATTTACCAATACACAAAATATTGCTCTGTATATCTAATAAAAATAATTAAAATATCTATACAGGTTGAGTATCCCTTATCTAAATATCCTTTTTCGAAATTATTCTGAAAACCATAGTCTCCAAAATGTACTTTCTTTTTTATTTTTTGCTAAAAACTTACTGGGTACATCTGCAACTGGCACTATTGGGGTAAATAACATATAACTGGCACTAAATATGTGCAAGGACATGATTGCTTGGCATTCAAATTCAGTGTCAGATTACACAAAAACTTTGTTTCATGTTTTAAAACCTTGTTTCATGCACAAATAAAATATATTTGTGTGTATAAATATATACATATTCCAGAATAATCCTTCATCCAAAATTATTCTGTTCCCAAGAATTTTGGATAAGGGATACTCAACCTGTGTAAATATATATATATATATATATATATATATATTCAAACTGGAACAGCGCTCCTCAATAGTAGCAAGTGGTTGGTGCCCTCCTCAGAAGCCCCAGTGTGGGGGGTCAAATACAGATAATGATATCAGGCGGCACTCAAATAAAACACGTTCAGAGGGTCCAATGGATAGTCAACGTTTTGAAGCCTTTAATAAACACGCTTCTTCATCAAGACATAAAATAAATGAACATACAATACATGAATTTATACATACCAGCACCATCACGTTTCCCGGCATCAGCGTGCACGCTCCGGCGTAAGTCTCTGACGTCACATGCGCATAGCCTGTGCATCGGACTGCCTCGCCGCGCTCCCACTGTTACCATGGAGACGTGTAAACAACATTACTACACGCTGAATCCCCGTATTCCGGGCTAAAGTGCGTGTATCACCATATAAACAAATGTACACAAAATATATACAGTGTGGCACACCAGATAAATATCAAAGTTGCTCCCTCCAATCAACTAGGATAAAAAAGGTTCATTAGCTAATATATCAATTTCATCAAAGGCTTCAATAAGACACGGTGCAGCGTAGATGTAGGGAAAAATACTTCATCCCTTAAAGCAGTATATACACATCTACCTACCGCATAATGATATAAATAAAAAACACAAATAATGTGAATATACATTTATAAGAACACATGTAACCCCGGAATTTCATTAAGTCCATGCGGTGTCAGTGTGTTCAGTCTCTGAATCCACTCGGCTTCCCTTCTAACCAATGCTAAGGGCCGATTCCCCCTCCTGATATTTTTAGGGATATGGTCTATTATAATGTATCTCAACATAGGAATAGTGTATTTAGCTTGGAGGAAATGCGAGCCACAGGCTGGTCACTCTGACCCTTCTCTAGAGCTTTCTTGATTGGTGACCTGTGACCCACCATTCTCTCCCTAAGGCTTCTCTCAGTTTTCCCTATGTAGTGGAGCCCACAGGGGGACGTGATCATATATATGATGAATTTTGTCTTACATGACACCCTGTGTCTTATTTGATAGCGCTTACCACTAAAAGGGTGAGTAAAACTATCTGCAGCAGTCAAAGCTCTACAGGTTGTGCAATTTAGACAACGGAAACAACCAAGTTTATTACCTAAAAATTGTTCACTGCCAGTCGTCTGGAGTTTAGCTACATCGGTCTTAACCACCCAATCACGGATATTACGCTCACGCGTATAACATGGCATAATATGCGAATTCTACAGGTATAATGATTTGTCAGTACTAACTATTTTCCAATGTTTTTTGGCTACCTGGTTATTGTCGGGACTGATCCTATTAAAATGGTTCACCCACGATAACCGATATTTCTCAGGATCATTAACAGTTTTTTCTTTATAAGCCAGCAGGTTCTCTCTCAAAACAGCCAAAGCTTTAGTCTTAGCTGAATCAAGGACCGTCCAAGAATAGCCCCGTGCTGCAAATTGTAATGCCATTTGGTCGATATGTTTCTCAGCCTCACAAAGATCACTGCAGATCCGGCGCACTTGCACAAACTGTGAGTACGGTAACACGAATTTCAGTGATCGTGGATGGCAACTATTGGCATGTAAAAGTGTATTGCGATCAGTTTCTTTAGTATGAAGTGTGGTGTCAATCCGCTCCTGATTGATCACCACCTTAACATCCAAAAAATTCACACACTTACAGAAAAAGTCAATTTAACCGGGCTATTGGTGGAGTTGTGTTGCTCAATGACAGTTGTAAAACTCGCTGCAACCCCCTGCCAGGTCACAAACAGGTCATCTATAAAACTGGTGTATAACACCACACACTGTGAGATACTCGGATTTGAGAAAAAAATATCCCTTTCTACCATCTGCATAAAAGCGTTCGCATATGACGGTGCAAAATTACTACCCATCGCACACCCATTTCTCTGTATGTAGAATTTACTATCATACAGGAAGTAGTTGTGCGTGAGTACATGTTCCAACAAATCACAAAAGAACTGGTCACTGTGTTCAATGAGACGACGCACTGCCTGTATCCCCCCCATCATTCGGGATGACGGTATACAAGCTAGTGATGTCAATATTACATAATATACATTATTCAGGTAGATTGTCAATCTCAGCTAATTTGTTTAAAAAAGCTGTTGTGTCCATAAAATGATCTGGAAAAGCCTGTATGTATGGTTGTAAAATAGCATCAATAAAGGTCGACTCGTTCTGGAACAATGAGCCCCTGGCAGCAATGATCGGCCGACCAGGGGGTTTGTCCAGACGTTTGTGAATTTTTGGCAATTTATACATAAGCGGTATGGTGGGATAAGGTACCACCAATGCATTACTCAATTCAACTGAAATAATCCCATCACATACCACTCTCTGCAACATTGTCTTAAGCTCCTTGGCAAATGTATCAGTGGGATCAGCATCCAAACGCATATATACATTACTATCTGCTAGCTGTTTTTCAATTTCAGACTTGTAATCAGACACATCTTGGACCACAACGGCCCCGCCCTTATCGGCTGGCCTGATTATTATATTAGTATAGGACGATAAGTCCTTCAATGCCTTTGTTCATTCTTGGTCAAATTGTGTCTGATTACCCTGTCAGTTTAAGGAAGAACCTCATGTTTCACCTCTGAATCAAGCATCCTCATATATGTCTTAATTGTGGGATTATAGGAGACAGGATCAAACACAGATTTTGCTTGCAGTCGTTAAAGTTGGGGAGGAATCATATTATCAGCAGTAACATCAAGTAAAGACTGTTTCTCAAAATGCTACCGCAACTTTAACTGTCTGTTAAGTTTATACCTCTCTATATCCCACTTTAAAGGGTCAAAGTTCACCTTTGGTTCAAAGGACAGTCCAAGGCTCAACACTTTCTTCTCATCGTCTGCCCTTTCTGCCTTGTCCTCTTGTTCTGGCCACCGCGGTATGTCCTGTACCTCTTGCGGTCTTGCCCCCCCGTCTTGTGCAAACCCCTAAAGGGTATTCACTCTGAGATGAAATCAATTCAGAGCCCGCCTGTACACTATCAGAGTCACTGGTTGTGGGTTGTTCATAAGACAAATTAAACTAGGCGATGGGGGGGGGGGTGTGGCGATAGCTAGATACTATGGGTCCCGTAGTGAGAATAGTAGGATTGGGGTCAAGAATCAATTTGGGGGAGGAGGAGGGGGGAGGACATAGTTACAGGCAATGTCCGGGGTACTAATAAGGGTAATATCATGGGTAATTCCCAGGGTGCTCCAGGAATATGATGTAATAACAGTAATCTTACCTCATTACAGCTCTCAGGAACAGATGACCTTAGGGTATGGGAAGGAGTAAACGACATAGGAAGAAGTTTCAAAACTGTAAATAGGTCAGGCAGTGGGCATGGTGGGGAGGGCTGTAGAGAGTCTGAGGGAGAGGTGGGTACGAGGAAGTTAGTAAGGAATACAAATAAGTCCAGAGGAGAAACACAATGTTAGGGATGCAAATTAAAATAAACATAAATTAAAATGACTACTGGCAAATGCAAGAAGCTTAGCAGGAAAAATCGGGGAACAAGAAACTGCGGTCACTAGGGATGATTATGACATTATTGGTATTACAGAAACATGGTGTAACGAGTCACACAACTGGGCATTAATAGGGAAAATAAAAAGGGCGGGGTGTGTGCCTATATGTAAAAAATAACTTAACATTGTGTGAGAAAGAAATGAGCACAGGTACAGAGGAAGATTACACTGAGGCCGTGTGGGCAGAGATAACCGACAATAACAAAAAACCTAATAATATTTTAATAGGAGTATGCTATAGACCTCGGAACATAAACGAAAGGGATGAGTCTCTTCTTTTAAACCAAGTCAACCAACAATCAGATCAGGGTCAGGTATTAATTATGGGGGATTTTAATTTACCTGATATTGATTGGAAAAACGTAACATGTAAAATGGCAAGAAGCAGTGGGTTCCTAAGTTTACTTAGACCAGTTTATCACACAAACGGTAGAAGCTCCAACTCGTAATAAGACATTAATAGATTGGGTATTAACAAATAACATAGATCTAGTCTCAAACACAAAACTCAAACACAGCGAGCCCGCGAGGGGCGGCGGTACGCGTCCTCCGACCTTTTCATACCCCCACTATCCACTAGGGCGTGGAGTGAGAATAGAATAGTGTGGCGAGCGCAGCGAGACACCGAGCCCGAAGCGTGGCGAGCGCAGCGAGCCCCGCGAGGGGACGCGGATACCTTCACAGGTAAACGCGTCCCTTCGCGGGCTTCACAGGTATCCGCTGCGCTCGCCACGCTTCGGGCTCGGTGGCTCGCTGCGCTCGCCGCACTATTCTATTCTCACTCCACGCCCTAGTGGACAGTGGGGGTATGAAAAGGTCGGAGGACGCGTACCGCCGCCCCTCGCGGGCTCGCTGCGCTCGCCACGCTTCGGGTTCACGTTGATCATGTGGTGGCGTAAACTACTTTTGGGGGGACATTTCAATGTTCAGGGGTGTTTTTGGCCCATTTACCATTGTTCCTATGATAATTTGGCTAAATTGAGCCATTTCCCATTGTTTCCTATGGGAAATCGTGGTCATCGCGGGTAAATTGAGGCATTTAACATTGTTCTCTATGGGGAAATCGCGGGCATCCCGTCTGGCCCATCGCACCCGATTTTTTTGCGCATGCGATGCCCGCGATGGCCACGATTTTACCCCCGATGACCGCGATTATGATCGTTGTGGCCGTGCTAGGAAACAAGTACCCACAAAAGTAATTGAACATCTAGGGAACAGTGACCACAATATGGTTTCACTGGAAATCAACTTCAGTAAATTACATCATAAAGGATCGTCGAAAATACTAAACTTCAGAAAAGCTAACTTTTAAATATTCAGAGAAGCCCTAAAAAGAATTGTGTGGGAAACTGTTTTTGAGGGGAAAAATGCTGAGGAAATGTGGGATACTCTAAAAAATGTACTCGAATCAATAACTATTAAATACATTCCTAAAGTAAAAATGGGTAAATTCAATAAAAAAGCCACCATGGTTGGACAAAAAAAGTTAGGTCAGCAATCAACAATAAAACAAGAGCATTTAAATTCTATAAAAATAACTTAAATGAGGAGGCGTTCACCAATTACAAAGAATCAAACAAAATTTGCAAATGGGCAATCAAAGTAGCTAAAAGGGATCATGAAGAGCGCATAGCCACTGAAAGCAAAACTAACCCCAAGAAGTTTTTCAAATACATAAATAGTAAACGTATAATTAAGGACAACATAGGCCCACGAACCAATATCACTGGAAAAGGTTTCACGGGGGATAAGGGAAAAGCAGAACTGTTAAATGAGTTCTTCTCATCAGTGTTTACTAGGGGAGAGCAGACTGTGGAACGCACACATACCACACATGGGATGAACAAGCCAGACCTCAATATTGATTTCTCTACCGAAAAAATAATATTGAGGCTCAGCAAAATCAAAACAAATAAATCACCTGGGCCAGATGGGATTCATCCTAGGGTACTAATGGAATTAAGGGAGGAATTAGCTTCCCCTCTACATTATATCTTCAATAATTCACTATCATCAGGAAAGGTACCAAAAGACTGGAGAATAGCAGAGGTAGTGCCATATTCAAAAAAGGAAAAAAGGAGGATCCCGCTAATAACAAACCTGTTAGTTTAACATCAATAGTGGGTAAACTATTTGAAGGATTTTTAAGAGATGGGATCCAGGAATATTTAGACCTTCATAGTTTACTCAGTTATAACCAGCATGGGTTCGTGAAAAATCGTTCATGCCAAACTAATCTACTTGGTTTCTATGAAAATATTGATAATGGAGTTATTAAATCATACGAAGATGTCACCACACTTCAAAATGATCTTGACAATCTAGATGAGTGGGCAAAAAGTGGAAGATGAGGTTCAATGTGGACAAATGCAAGGTCATGCACCTTGGGAGACATAACCAGTGTGCTAGTTATAACCTAAGCGGGGATGAATTGGGTAATTCAGTATTCGAAAAGGATCTACAGTAGGAGTTCAAATAGACAACAAACTAGGGTGTAGTGCTCAATGTAATAATTCAACTAAAAAGGCCAATAAAACTCTAGCATGTATTAAAAGGGGCATGGAAACTAGGGATTCAAAAGTAATTATGCCTCTGTAAAAATCATTGGTTAGACCACACCTCAAATACGGAGTACAATTCTGGGCCCCACACTATAAAAAGGACATCATAGAATTAGAAAAAATCCAAAGAAGAGCAACTAAGCTTATTAGGGGAATGGAGACTTTAAGCTATGAGGAGAGATTAAGCAAGCTGGGACTATTTACACTAGAGAAGAGACGTTTAAGGGGGGACATGCTCAACATGTACAAATATATTAGGGGCCAATATAAGGAACTGTCAAACACCATTTTTTCTGCTAGACAGGAGTCTAGGACGAGAGGGCACGAGTTTAGATTAGAAGAAAAAAGATTTTGTTCATCTAGAAGAAAAAAAATTTTTTACAGTCAAACTTTGAAACTCTCTTCTTGAAGAAGTGGTGTCAGCAGATACTATAAATATGTTTAAAATAAGGTTGGATAAACATTTATTGGTTAAAAACATCCACGGGTATGAATAAGTAACAATCTGTCTTTAAAATATCAGAACATACTATACAGCAAGGGATAAGCTACTATAAACATAGGTTCAACTAGATGGGCGCAAGTCTTTATTCAGCCTCACCTACTATGTAACTATGTAACTATGAATCAGCATAGGCACCAAATCTGATTTGTTTATAGTGTTTCCTTGGCTGTGATCGATTTTTATTGGGACCCCCTTGGATCCACATATAAACACAGATATTTATGCATTTTTCCAGTGACTGTACTTGTTTTTATAAGTGATATGGCTGAAATGGCTGAAGGAGGTGGTGGAGTGCCACTATCAATTTGGCCCTGCTAACACAGGGTAATTTCCTTCCTCGTCTTATGAACAACCCACAACCAGTGACTCTGATAGTGTACAGGCGGGCTCTGAATTGATTTAATCTCAGAGTGAATACCCTTTAGGGGTTCGCACAAGATGGGGGGCAACACCGCAAGAGGTACAGGACGCACCGCGGCAGCAAGAACAAGAGGACAAGGCAGATGGGGCAGACCGCCTCTCAGGAGATAGTGTACAATTTGTCAACACAAGTATTATCGGACGATGAGAAGAAAGTGTTGAGCCTTGGACTGTCCTTTGTACCAACGGGGAACTTTGACCCTTTAAAGTGGGATATAGGCCCTTATTCTGATCGGTGCGTACTTTCCCGAATTCTTTCGGATCGCGTTTTCTAGCCATCTGCGCATGCGTGGGGAACGCCATGCGCATGTGCCACGCATGGTCTCCGTACTTTCTCACTAATACCGTACAGAAATGTGCACCGCAATCACTCGGGCAATATGGGCGTGTTATGGGCGTCATGCGGAATGACACAGGGGCGTAGTTTCAAAGTGGGCTAAACTGGGCGGAAACATGGGCGGACACGGGGGAGTACACTTATTTTGGTAGGCGTGCATTCGGATAGCACACCAAATGCACGCGAACAAAAAGGGAAGAAATGTGCGGTGTCCAAAAGGCTAGTATTGCCTAGCGGACACCACTCGGTCATGCGCTAGGCAATCGGAACGCCTAATCAGGACGGACGCACCTCAACCAATGTCAGCTAAACAGAATACAATCACCTAATTTACTCATTACTTGTAAATTACACGCTTCTCACTGCTTCAATTGAAACCAATGCACCTTAAATGGACCATTACTAAACACACACATATATGCTGCAGTTTTCACACACTTTTACACTGCAAATAATGAACACAACTTAATATTAATAATACTAATACACATGTCACTTCTGCATGTATCAATTAATACAGACATTTGGGGGGCAAAAATAACATTTATTAAATCAACTTAGAAAATAATTTCGAAACCATCACAAAATAAATGGTACCATAACAGGACTAAAAGTAAATAATATATAATAAATAGCCACAGCAGAATCATTAGGAACACATCAGGTGGCTTCACAACAAAAGTAGAGCACCAACACTTCAAGTACAGCACACAGTAATGCTAGCCGAAACAGGGCAACAGGGGAACCAAACATGACATTAGAACCGCGGGCAAATGTGGTGACCCTTGGCACGGAATTTGACACAGGATGCTGACACACACAGCTCAATGGAAGATTTGGGAAGACATAACGGTGGAGATTAATGGGGACACAAGTTCATTTGCGGGCATGTTTGCCCCTGGCAGGCTCCTTGCCACGTGCAGCAGCTCTTCGGCCTCGCACACGGCCACGCTCAGATGGTGGGTCACGTGGAGCACATGCTGGGGAGGGGGGGGGGTGTTCTTCCCCCTCTGGCAGCAGGGAGTGATGATGGTGGTAATGCACCAGAAACGGATGCTATCAGGACACTATTGCTGGTAACTAGCTCCACCATAAGCTCATTATGGCGGAGGAGGAGGTCATTTTGCCGCAGGGCTTGATCAGCCAGCACCTGCAGGCTATCAGCAATGGATTGCTGGGTGACAGCCATAGCCTGCAGGCTCCCAGCGATACTCTGCTGGCTGGTGGTCAAACCCTGCAGGGTCGCAGCAATACTCTGCTGGCTGGTGGTCAAACCCTGCAGCACCTCCTCGGCCCTACGCACCCGCTCTGATGCTGACTCTCCCTGCTGCACAATACTTTCAAGCACATGCCCCCACATGGCCAATTCAGCCGCGGACATTGGCGGCTGCTGCTGCACGGGCCTGCTACTGGGGCCAGGTGGCACAGACTCCACAACCTCCTCAAGAGATTCTTGACCAAGCGGTGGGGATGCTGTTGAACGAGAAAATACCAATTACCACACATTCCATGCAAAATTCAAAACATCTACTTATGGCCTGGCAAATAATTACCTTCAAGCGTAGAAGCCATCTCTTCCGCTGGGGACTCGCTGTCTATGGTGCTCACCCCTCGGACCTCCTCCACTGCAATGCAGCACTGTGCCATCTCTTCCAGGGGGGTGAGCTTCAGCTTTGATGGCATGGGGCCAGCCCCAGAGGTGTGGCTGTGTTCCCACCGCTGGGTCAATTTCTTTTTGAGGTTCCCTTTGATGTCGTGCCACCTGCAATCAAAGTGTACATATTAATACATGTCACTCCTCATGTTTGCTGTACCACCCATTGCAATATGAAACATAATACAACATGTGCCTCCTGACACCAAACTTAGATTATATTCATTTTGAAACACAACCCTTAGAAGATACAATCACACTCACCCTACAATAACTATCAATTCAATGACATGGCAAACATGTCTGTGCCTCCAAGCAACGTGACCACCCATTGACCAACTCCATCTAATATCGAATGTAAACATTACTGGACTTGTACTGCTCAAATGTAACACACATGAACTTGCCTCTTCTTAACGTGCTCCGCCTCACGAACTTGTGGAGCCACCGCATTAATCTCCGCCGTTATCTCCTCCCAGATCTTCCATCTCCTTGTGTGTGTCAACTTTTGTGGTGGGCACTCGATCAAATCCCGTGCCCGGGTCACCAGGATGGCAAGCTCCTGCGGTTCATATGCCATGTTTCTGGTGGTTGGTTCCTCTGTTGCCTGATTGCGGCCACGGCCACGCCCACGGCCACCGGTTGCTGTACTTGAAGTGCTGGCCAGGCTACTCTGTTGGGAAGCCACCTGCTGTGTTCCCAATGATTCTGCTGATGCTGAGGATGGGCCAGCTGCCAATTGTCCTGATGTTGATGGCCCATCTGGCTGCTCTGGGTTGAGGGGGACATAGGTGGTGTTGGACTCCATGCGGGCCAAGAGGTTCTGCACCACCTGCTCTTCCTCTGACTCTGAGCCAGCCATGTTAGCAACAACTGTGTGCCTTTGTAGCCCAACTTTAAATAATTTTGGTGTCATTGGCGTAAATCAGCTACAAGCTGCGTTCCGTGCGGCAGCGTCACGCACGGCAGCGTACGCCGTGGTGTGTGTGCGGCGCATAGGCCACGCCCATAGTAGCTGTAAGTCGCTTGTACAAAACCTGGAGAAACATCAAACTATTATGTAGGTGACCTGTTGAAATTGTTGTCATGGACACATGTAACGTTATGCAATCCTAAATGCTATCTGTCAAATGTTCAGTAGTACTGTGTTTGTGTGGAGATTGACCATAAAAAGGAATTTCAACAATCCATGTTCAAATCCGGACCAGAAGTCATGCAATACTGATCACTGATGTCATGCACAACACATGTGCTAGGCCTATAAATAGTACATAGCAGCTAGGTGCATTTGTCTCCAGAGCTGTATTGGGCCAGGTTGTAAGGTAAGCATTCTGCTGCTCCAGATTTTTGGAACAGCAAAGTCTTGTTAGCATTACAGAAACATGTTAGCTGGCCACCATTTAACTGACAGATGTTAAACCTGTGTGTCACCATATAATGGTGAACTACATGTCCCAGCATTATTGGATTTGTTTGTATTTAGTTATTGAGCAGATGAGCACACCTGTAATACTTACTTTGTGTTTAGTTGTTACATGGTTAAAATAAATGTGTCTTTAACAAGGTGTGTGGTGAGGTAATATTATTGAAACTTCTTTCTAGATTACTATGGATCTGTGGAACTACACTGGGCGCCCCTGTATTGTACGTATAGTTGCATCAAATGTGTCAAATTTGGAAGTATCATCAATCTTGGCATAGGTGTATCCTTATTTTTTAACCTTTTGTTGTAGCTTGCTGAAGCGGTAATGCACTACATGGCTGAGAGGCTAAGGTCACTTGCGGCTCACCCCACTCGTCGCCCAAGGAGGCCAGGACGTGCTTGAATCTTCCGCACACGGGTGACACTCTTTGGGATGCCCGATGATGTGGTACTTACTAGGTACAGGTTACCCCCACATGTTATTCTAGATATACTCTCTTTAATTGAGAGTGATCTAGAACCTCTTCATGGGATCACGACAGCAATTCCGCCTCACACACAGCTGCTGGCGGTGTTGCATTTCTGCGCCTCGGGATCTTTCCAACAAGTAGTGGCAGTACTTGCTGGAATATCTCAGCCGGCTTTCTGCCGAATCCTGAGGCGTGTGATGTCAGCCATGTATAGGCGCAAGGGGCACTTTGTGGCCATGTCTTTTGCCCAAGAAACCCTTCACGGAAGCCAGCAGGCATTCCATCAAATTGCTGGCTTCCCTAATGTGATAGGGGCTGTGGATGGCACCCATGTACCATTTGTGCCTCCATCAAGAAGTGAGAAGATATATAGGAACCGAAAATTGTTCCACTCACTGAACGTGATGGTGGTATGTGGCCCATCCATGGAGATTCTCTCCTTCAACTCGAAGTTTCCTGGAAGTGCCCATGACTCGCATGTTATCCGACAAACCGGGATTTGGCAAAGACTCCAAGAGCTTGAAGGCCGTGATGCGTGGGTTCTGGGTGACTCCGGTTACCCATGTACGCCCTGGCTACTTACGCCGTACAGCTCCCCAGAACCAGGTCCACAGGAGGCATTCAATAGGGCGCATGTTGCCACCAGGAAAGTGGTGGAGCGCTCAGTTGGTCTGTTGAAGGGTCGATTTAGAGTGCTCCACCGCACTGGTGGTGACTTACAGTATGCGCCTGAAATGGTGTCGAGGATTGTGGGCCTGTGTGTTTTTTTTCACAACATAGCTGTGCGGCGTGAGATACCCTTTGATGAGTGGGAGGTTCCATCTGAGCCGCAAGACCCGCCCATGCGCCCATCCCGCTCCCCGGAAAGCAGACGAGGATACCAGCTGCGGGACTCTGTGGCCCTGAGATACTTCAGGTACATTTCTGATTGTTGTCCAGACCGAACATGTTTTGGATCTATTATCCCCATCAAGGTTGACAATGACTTAAATTTTGTGTCCTCCAATTTAAACATTAGGCACCATGGGCTCTTAATGGCAATAGCAATAGCACTACGTATTGTGTTTGAGGTGTATTGGTTTAAGGCCAATATTGCACGTATTGTCCATAGATTAGAAATAATATTTTATGTATTCATTTTTTTAGTTGAGCTTATCATCCGAGTCTGGTGAGTACATTGAATTTCTTACTTTTTTCACCATGTATGTGTGGGATGTGGATGTGAATATTTTTGGTTCAGATGTATTTTTGATGATCACATATATATATGTTGATTTTGGGGGGTTAGTTCAAAATATAGAAGCAGTAGGAGGTAGGCAGGCAGGCAGGCAGCCAACCAGGCAACCAGGCAGGTGTCCAAGTGCTAGTATGTGTATGTGTTTTTTTCTCATAAATGTACGCATACATAATAACGTGAAAAAATTACCTTCGATATATTCAGTCACCTCTGGTTTACCTTACCTTTACTGATCTGATCAGGAGAATACAAGAATAAGATACCACACAGGTTCATCATTGCAAGAATTCTATCGTTTATTTGCACGGACACATATTTGTACACAGTAACAAAAGCATGGACCTCCCTTCAGGGGTAGGTCTTACAGGAAATTCATACATATTCATTATGACCCTCCTCAATGGGGTTGGGCTTTAACCAGAATATTGGTTCAAACATGATTTGCGTAGCAGACGTGCACTTCCATTTTGTAACAAAGGAGTGGTCTTCCAGTAAACTGGATTACCCTAAACCTCCCATATTCCTGCCCCCTAATGCTGTTTGTCTGGAAAGTACCTAATGCCTTACATAGGCAGAAATCTGATTCTAGCTGCCTCTTGTGGTTATTTACAGACAGTTTGACCACTGTCTGGAAATACAGTACTTCCTCAAACCTGGGTGTAACTTCTAATGTTTTAGCAAACGCTGCAAAAGCCAAATATCAGCTTACAAATCACATTGTTTAACTTATTGTAAAACTCATTAGCTCATATGTGCTCTGTAATAATTCTTATCTATTACCTATATGAATATGCAGACCCCAGGGGGGTCTCTATCATTCCCTCATTTTGTACAATAATTAAACATGATGTCATGTTCATTCGCAAACTACATATTGCATACATGGTTTTAGCTGGACTACCTAGACCAGGAATACTCAGAATAGGTGAGAACATCATACAGTAAAAATCTTCCTAACTGCAGAAGAAACAGTCTAACTTAATAGTGATAGTGGATATTTCTCTGAAACATGTTGCACTTGTTGCTTGTGTCTCAGAGGGCTGATGACCATTCTCTCACATCCATCAGGCCAGACTGATTCTCTGCTTTCTGTGCTCCACCATTCCTGAGTTTCCCAAACCGATCTGGTCATTGCTGATTTGCATTTCTTCTGGCAAACAGAGAACATACACATGAGTATATTGAAAGTGACATACTGTAAGCAAGTAACAATATTTCTATAATATTTAAAGCAAACATCACTATACCTACTATATGTCCCATAATTCCTGTAATTCATGTTGGTGGATTAAGCTAAATTAACCATCCTGAATTCCCTTTAATAATCTGCTTCTTCAAATCCTTGACTCTAGCTATGTTCCTCTATAGCAGGGCTCCTCAAACTATCTTTCTCTGGGATCCCATCAGGAAATAAAAATAATGACTGGACCCCAGCAAGTTACTGCAGAAGGTCATAACATCACATGTGTAGTCAGCAGACAGCACATGCATGGCAGCATTTGTGGAGGCACAGAGTGATTGGAGGAGTCTAGAATAACAGACAATTCAACAGATGTTCCAGACTCCCTGAATCACTGACTGAGATTAGAAAAATAATCAGCCTGATGGGCAGCAATAGGGAGTTATGACCCCATGCTGAGAAAGTCGGGACCCACTTTTTTAGAACCGCTGCTCTATAGTATCTTTAATTTACATCAGACTGGTAATTATAACATGCTCTTGGTACAGCCAAACACATATCTGTTTTTTAGCTGCACGGTACCATCTGAATATTTACAAATAATTTTGATCTGTGGCACTAACACAAAAATAATCCTTTTTGGTCATTCTGCTTATCAGAATGTCTACCTAGTCTATTAGCTAGTGAGGAGTTACAAAAATACCCAGTGATGCTAATATTTATCAACTCTATAGTAGTTAATGGGACTCCTAACCAACGCTTGGATCCCATGCCTTGAAAAAGATAGCTAGTCTATCGAAACCAGTTGGCCAGAAGGGGACCAGCGCAGTGGATTCCATCCAAAGGGAAGGAGAACTTATCAGGGCCTGTTTTGTTTAACCACCCATGCTATTTTTGTCTGCAATTCTTTGTAGACCATCCTATTTGTCTTTTCTTATGCATAATAATAATACATTTGGAAAGTGAATTTGGACCTCATACTGAGGATCCGGAGTGCCTATGGTGACTTTACTGTCCCTCCCTATGCGCTATTTTCTGACAATATTCCTTTTAATTGATAATAATTATCGTTTAAACAGTATATCACTATTGTTGGGTATAATTTGTTTTTCTTTTTTGGTACCCCATGTGGGAGGACTGTTTGGACCCGAAAGACCATTTGATTTAAAGTTTCAGCACTCAGAAACATACCAAGGTCCTTTTCTGTGGCAATGCATGGATCTTGAATTAAAAGGAGAAAGTGAACAGACCCAGCAATCTCTTAATTTTAATTTTTGCTACTTGGTAAGGGGTCTGTACTATTTGAGTCAGCCCATGTCTGAGGCTTCTCTGCTTTATCATAAACGTAATCAGGTATCTTCATTATTACTACCATAAACCATATTACTATCACTTATCATAGCTGCTAGGCACAAAATACAGCCTCAGACCCTTATCAGGTTTGGGCCTTAATAACATTTTAGCAAACTGCATCGTTGAACTTAATCTTTCAGCTTTTGAGCTTTGCAGATGTTGGAGTAGTCAGTTTGGACTTGTAGTTCAGGCATATACTGCAGTTCTGTGCTCTTTGGTACTGTAACTGCTTCTTACTTTCTGTGGACTTGTCATTGCAGCTTGCTTTGCTTCAGCATCTGCTAGATTGCTTTCTTTGGTCTGGTTCCCTGTGTGTGCTTGTATCTTTATGATAGTTACTTTGTATGACTTCATCAATGCTTGGAAAAGTTTTTTATGAGGTCAGCGTGCTGTATCTGGAATCTGTATAAAGGTTTGCTGTTGTGTTCTTCGCATGTTCCAATGCCTTAGTGAGGGCCACAAGTTCTGCTGCTTATGCTGACAGCTGTACTGGTAAGGCTCTAGAAATCACCACCTCACTCTCTGTGGTGACATCATAGTCAGTGTAGGGTGTGCCATCTTCATAATATCTGGACCCATCAACATACAGTTCATAATGAGCATTGGGTATGGGGGTGTCATGGACGTATGGGAGTCTCTTGTTTCATCAAAGCAAGTCAATCATGGGAAAAATTTATGACATGAATATTCGCTTCTCACCTCCACCTTCTTCCGAATCTACTTCCATTCTCTGGGCTGCTGTAGATAAAGGTGTGCTTGTAGAAGGTGCTTGTTCCAATATTCTCCCCCATTTTGAACATTTGATGTTCACACGAGAATTGTTGGCGGGTTAAGATGCATCTCTTTATTGTCGCATTGGTTGCACTCAATATGGAACTTCATACTTGGTGAGTCTGGCTGCTGATAGGTGCTTAGTTCTGGCTTATTGCAGAATTTCAGTTACCACATGTGGTACTTGTATAGTCAGTTCATGATTGAGAACAATGTCTTTTAATACAGCCGCAGGTGCTTCTTGGATAATATTTTCAGGCTTGCTAGAGTAGTAAGCAAGAGGTCTTTGTTTTGTCCCATGTAGCTGCGTAAGGACTCCCAGTGCGTGTTCCTTTTCCTTATGACAGTAGAGGAAAAAGGATTTTGAATAGTCTGTAAAGCCTAGAGCCAGTGAAGAAGCTATGGCTGCCTTTAGTTGCTGAACCGCTTAACATTTCTTCATCTGATGGGCATGGACTTCTTTGTAGCATCGTAAAAGGTTTGCATATAAACGGATGCAAGAGGGATTCAGTCCCTGCAATAGCCAACCAGGCCTAGGAATGACCTTATTTGTTTAACAGTCTTTGGTACCTTGGCTTGCAGTATGAGCTTATTCCTCTCTTCTGTCAGGTATCTGATGCCTTGAGAAATGCAGTGGCCCAAGAATATGACTTTGTGTTTGCAGAGCTGTAATTTGTCTTTCGATGCCCTGCAGTCTTGCTCTTCCAGGAACTTGAGTAGGGACACTGTTTCCTTATTGCATTTTGGCTTGAGTTGTTGTGCTTAACAGGAGGTTATCATCACAAGCTGGGTGTCTTCTGTGTAGAGGGGTCTCCAAGCCTGGAGAACCAGTGGCATGGCTTCAGTGTAGTCACTTCAGTTAATCATGTACAACAGTATTGTTTTCTAACAGTTCTTGTGAGTCTTTGATGATAAGCATAGAGCAGAGTGCATTTGCCAATCATTCACCGTAAACCAGGCCCCTGATGGTTGGATCTGATCCAGCAAGGTGTGTCGATTTTAGGCACAATGGGACAGTTTATTAGCAGTCTTTCAATGACTTCTCTTGTACCAGTCTGTATTGAACTTCACCAGAACCGGTGACATCATATTTCTGGACAGAACAGGTGTATTGCTGTGGAGATCTGCACTGCACAAGGACACCAGACCACAGGAAGGCTTGGACTTTTTTGCTGATGGCTGCTGGCTGCTGTTTGTTCTGTGGTGAGTGGACATTGCAGTTGCATGCTGACATCCAATATTCATTCTTTTTTTCTTTCCTTCCAAATCGGGCAGCATGGTATCAGCAAAGTCTGCAGGAAAAAAAAACTAAAAAAGCACAGAATACAGCAACTTCTATTACTTTTATTTCATGCCTGTCCTTGATGAGTTCATAAATTGCAGAATATCAGCTCCTAATAGGTTAACACAACATGTTAGTGATGTGAGGAATTATACTTAGTATGGGCGTTCATTTATCATTGATAGGTAAAGGGGTTGGCTTACTCTTCTGGAGTAGGAGTGTCTGTCCGCCCACCCAAATGCCTTGTAATGTACTTCCTCATTTAGTTCATTTTGCTACTTCTATTTCACACACAGACATTACACATAATTGTATTACTAAGAGACTGTAGTTTCTGCCCTGTGTGAAGATCATACCTTGTGGAAACACACCTGCTCCATCAACATGGAGTACTGCGTCTTCATACCTTCCCACGAGGTTAGTCAAGATGTTCTAATATATACATATTTTCCTCTTTTCTATATATTTTTTTTTCCAACTTCTTCTAAATCTTTAAAAATCTGTAATTACGGGGGGGGCGTGGCCACAGCAGTGAGGGAGTAAGGAGGTTGTGGGAGCTCTCCGGCGAGACATCCGTCTGCTAGCTGGATTGCCGTGCTGTGCGTGCCCGGGTTTGATCAATCCCTTCCGGGTTACCTGCCGCGTGTTGTGCCGGGAGTCGGAGGTGAAGGAGCTTAGCGTCTATGCCAGCAGTGAAGACGCGGCTGCTCTACAGCGATACCCGCTGCCCCTGGACGCCGGTGAGAGCGGTGCCCTTGGACGCCGGTGAGAGCGGTGCCAACGGAGCGGTGGGGGCTGCACGGACATACCCGGTGAAAACGCGGTTGCTCTACAGTGATACCCGCTGCCCCTGGACACCGGTGAGAGCGGTGCTAACGGAGCAGTGGGGGCTGCACTGACATACCCGGTGAAGACGCGGCTGCCTTACAGAGATACCCGCTGCCCCTGGACGCCGGTGAGAGCGGTGCCCTTGGACGCCGGTGAGAGCGGTGCCAACGGAGCGGTGGGGGCTGCACGGACATACCCGGTGAAAACGAGGTTGCTCTACAGTGATACCCGCTGCCCCTGGACGCCGGTGAGAGCGGTGCTAACGGAGCGGTGGGGGCTGCACGGACATACCCGGTCCGGGGTCACAGAAAGACGGTGAGGAGAGAGAGTCCTGGCTGGCTAAGGATTTATTGTGGAGTGGCTTTACCCGTGGCAAGGGGTGAGTGTGCAGACCCACTCGGTGTGAAGGGAGTGTGGCAAATAAGGTATAATTCAGTTGCTGACTGATTCTCTGAGCAGGGGGTGAGAGGTGCGCCAGCGTTCGGTGAACCGTGCACTATTTCTGCTATTTTGACTGAATAATATGGGGAAAACCGGTAACGCAACTGCTGCAGCAGCAAAATTAGAACGATTTGCCCGCTCGCAAAGCAATGCAGTACAGACCCCGAACTCTACTCCACATACCACACCATCAAAATCTGCAGCTCCCCCAGCAACTCCAGAGATATCATTGCAGCAGGTTTTGGAGGCAATAGCCAATAGTGAGCATCGTCTCACAGATAAAATAGATGCAATCCAGTCACAGATTTCATGTTTACAAACAGATCTTAAACGCACTAATGAGAGAATCCAGGACACAGAAAACCATATTTCGACCCTGGAAGATGAGAATACCAAAACTGGCGTTAAGTTAAAAAACCTCTCACTTCAGGTGTCAGAAATGAGGGCTAAATTGGTAGATGTAGAAGGAAGGTTGTGGAGGAACAACCTGCGATTTATTGGCCTACCTGAGCGTGTGGAGGGGACTGATGCAGTGAAATTTTTTGAGAAATGGTTGACGGATGAACTGGGTAAAACATCTTTTTCTGCACAGTTCGCGGTTGAAAGGGCGCATCGTATCCCTTTCAGACCCTTACCACCTGGTGCCCCCCCACGTACAACTATCATTAAAATCTTGAATTTTCAGGATAGAGATGCAATTTTGCGCCTGGTTCGTGAAAAGGGTCAGTTGTTGTATAATGGACATAAAGTTTCAGTTTTCCCAGACTTTGCTTTGGATGTTCAACGTGAGCGAGCCAAGTTTGCGGATATAAAAAGAAGACTAGGTGATTGCAAGTTGAAGTATTCGATGATTTATCCCTCAAAACTTAGAGTAGTTAACGATGGTGACTCTGTTTTTTTTTCCACTCCGGACGAAGCCGCAAAATGGCTTGATAAATGGCTACCGGGCCGGCACCAGCAGGCTTCTAGTTAGAATATTATGACTGTGGTTTATCCTATATAGTGGCCGGAGAGCCTCCCTACACTTTGGTGGCTAGGGGTTCTTATTTTATTGCCCCAAGTGATTGTTGAAGTCTTGAATAACTTTTTTTTTTTTTTTTTTATGTGATTGTATTTGGGTAGTAGTGGTTTAAAAAGTATGCCAAGTAGTGGGTGGTATACGGGGAGGGGGGTGGGACAGGGTTTTCTATGGGGTAATATTTTTCTATATGTAATGTGTTTTTGTGTGTATTTTGAAATTTTGTATCTTTCAGTCAAGTTAAGGTATTGGAGTATGGTGAAGTGGTACATCCGCAACTTTCTTCTATCGTACTGGCGTGGCACGCCCGGAGAGGAGGAAGTAGCCCTGCCCTTTATTCCACTTTTTTTATGGTTAAATTAATATCGTGGAACGTGCGTGGTCTTAATAATAAAATTAAACGTTCTTTAGTCATTGACCACCTTAGGAAATCCAAGGCAGATATAATGTGTATGGTTGAGACCCACCTGATGGGGGGGAAGCTATTGGCATTAAAAAGGCCTTGGATAGGGAAGTTATTCCATGCCCCATTTACTTCCTCCTCCCGGGGTGTCTCAGTACTGATTAGGAAATCCTTAGCATTTACATGTAATAATTCTGTGATAGACCCGTCTGGTCGCTATATTTTTCTCGATTGTGTAATTAATACTCAGCAATTATTATTATTGTTTGTTTACATCCCCCCTCCCTTCAGTTTTGATGTACTGCTGAAGGCGGCGGAATTTGTTGCAACACATCCACAAATTTCAGTCATCTGTGCAGGGGACTTTAATAACGTAATGGATCCCCAATGGGATAGATGGAGATCCATTTCAACAGATAAAATTAAGAATACAAAAGCTTTTAGCAATTTTGTGTATGATATGGGTTGGGTAGATATTTGGAGATTACGTAATCCAACCAGCCGGCAATACTCCTGCTACTCCGCTACTCATCAGGCATTTTCGAGAATTGATCTTGTTCTCGTATCCAGAGATATAACCCCGAGTGTGGAGAGAGTGGGATATCTGGCTAGGGGGATTTCTGATCATTCCCCCATAGAGTTGGACCTCTCCGAATCAAAGGAGCTTGGTCCAAGGTTCTGGAAATTTAACCCTAGCTGGTTGCAATCTTTGGAACAGGGAGATAGGATTCTTCTTCAGTGGGAGGAATTTTGGGATTTAAACTCTGGGTCTGCCTCTGACTCCATCACCTGGGATGCTTTTAAGGCTTTTGTAAGGGGAACCTTGAAAAAGCGAATAGTCGAGATAAAAAAAAACGATAGAGAGGTTATCCTTCGGTTGGAAAGGGAAACAATTGTCAGAGAAACGAAATTTCTAATCGATGGTATGGACTCCTCTAGACTTGAGTGGCTAGAGTCCCAGGAAAAATGGCTGCAGGCATTAAAATCCCAAAACCAGAGAGTAATGTCAGCTAGATCCCATAAAAATTATCAATTTTCTGATAAGCCTGGGAAATACCTGGCCTTTTTGGCTCAGGCCGAAACCTCCCCAAACAAAATAGATTGTATACAACAAGAGGATGGAACTAGGATTCATGCTACCCCTGACATCGGTCAAGAATTTATACGTTACTTTACTTCTATATATACATCACAGCTGAGGATTACTCAGTTAGACATAGAGGTATATCTTGCCAAAATCCCTATCCCGTCATTAGAACAACAAGAGACGTTAGATCTAGAAGCCCCATTTACCCTTGAAGAGGTGAGGAGAGCAATAATAGAGCTACCTAATAATAAATCCCCTGGATTAGACGGTATACCAGCCGAACTTTATAAAAAATATATTGACTACTTTGCCCCACTTATGTTACATACTTTCTCTTCATGTTTTGAGGAGAACAAACTTCCCCCTTCCATTGTAGAGGCAAAAATAAGCCTCATCTTAAAACAGGAGAAAGACGGGACTAAGGTCGAGTCATACCGACCTATATCGGTGCTAAACGTGGAGGCAAAGGTATTGGCTAAAATATTAGCAACTCGCCTTAACAAATATATTTTAAAAATTGTTCATCCCGATCAGAGTGGATTCATGCCGGGTAAATCAACCGAGCTGAATCTTCGAAAATTACACAGCCACCTACAAATTCCCGGGGCTGCAGATACTCAGCCTGCTGTTGTATCACTGGACGCCACTAAGGCTTTTGATGTCATTGAGTGGCGGTACCTATGGTCGGTCCTTAGGGCCATGGGATTCGGTCCAAGATATATTAAATGGGTACAGTTATTGTATACGAATCCCCTGGCTCGGATTTCAATTAATGGCTGGACATCGATTCCATTTCAGTTGACCAGGGGAACAAGGCAGGGGTGTCCATTATCCCCTGCCTTGTTTGCCCTGGCAATAGAACCATTGGCATGCTTATTGAGGGCATCCCTATACAATCGGGGATTTAAGGTTGGGGATGGCTCAGATGTGGTGTCTCTTTATGCAGACGACCTTTTGATCTATTTGTCCAATTTTGGCACCGATATACCCAAAGTCCTTGCAGTAATTGATGAATTTGGGGATTACTCTGGAGTGAGAATTAACTGGTCTAAATCCCATATCCTACCCATTAAACCTGAACCCATATCTCCATCCTCCCAATTACTCCCACTAAAGGCTGTTTCCAAATTTAGATACCTTGGTATATAGGTGACAGTAGACCCAAAAGAATTTATTCCCTTAAATGTAGCACCCCTTCTGGTATATTTTGAGTCAAAATGTAAAACATGGAGAAGACTCCCCTTGACAATGATGGGCCGTGCAAATTTAGTAAAAATGACTATACTACCAAAAATATTATATGTACTAAGACAGTCCCCAATCCACATCCCCAGTATAATATTTCGCAAGCTTAATTCCATTATGATTTCATTTATTTGGAACAACTCTAGATCAAAGGTTAGACTCAAGGCATTGGTTAGAGATAAAGAGCTGGGAGGGATCGGCCTACCAGATTTTAAAATGTACTATCTTGCCTCACAACTAGCACAAATGAATCAATGGTTTGACGAGAGCTCTGCAGTTGGATTGTTGGACGAATTGGTGAAGGTATCCACACCTGATATTAAACCAGCCTTCAGGCTGTTTCAGGGCTACATACTTGCTTCGGACACACCCCTAGTGGTCCAGACCATAAGGGTGTGGAATGAAGCAAATAAAATCGTAGGGTATACTGGTATTGATCCTCAATATCCAATAGAGGATAAACGGATGCTCAACAATTTCGAAGAGTTGCAACTCACCCGAGTTTGGGGTCTATATCAGATAAACTGTCTAAGTCAACTTTTTATGAATGAGCACTTCAAGTCATTTGCCCAGCTAAGTAGGGAGTTTAGCTTACCAAAATCCTATTTTTTCCGTTATTTACAATTAAGAAGCTTTCTGGAACATCAGTATCCCAACTTAAGATTGAGCTTTAGTGAATCACCCCTAAAAAAACATGTAAAATCTGAGGTAAAAAAAAAGGTATCCAAGATCTATAGAATAGTTACTGCTGAAGCGGATCGCGATGACTTAGATAAGTTAAAAATGAAATGGGAAGAGAACTTGGGTCCCCTAAATGAGGATGACTGGCGGGTCGCGCTATCAACATATGCTAAGGCCCTACCCTCCATAAAAGTGCAACAAATTCAACTTTACATATTACATCGTGCTTATATGTCTACTTCTAGATTGATTAAATTTGGTTCTGTATCTTCAATAACCTGCAATAGATGCAAGGCCTCCCCTGGTACTTATTTCCATCTCTTATGGGAATGTCAACCTGTGATAGAATTTTGGGGGAGGGTCAAGAATATTATTATACACACCGGGGTGGAACGGGACCTCCTGACTAGTAAATGCTGTATTTTGAATATCCTGCACTGTGACGGAGTTGAGTCGACGCTAAAAATCTATATAAGAAGCTTGTGTTCACTGGCAAAGGTCTTAGTTTCCAGATACTGGATGGCAAGCACGGGCCCCCCGATAGAAGAATGGGTAGCACTAGTAAACTACACAATTGAGCAGGAATATTATTTGGCGGTTAATCACGGTACACTTAGTAGTCACAATGCAGTTTGGATTAAATGGAGAGCCTCAAAGTACTGCACTTATAAGAAATAACACATATTATTTTTAGAGTTAAATGTGGTGATTAAGATAATGTGAAATAGGTACTTATGTAATATCTGGGCTCCCGTTTTTATTATGAGACCGCGTCCCCTCGCGGGCTCGCTGCGCTCGCCACGCTTCAGGCACGGTGGCAAGCTGCGCTCGCCACACTATATAAAATCAACTCCATGCGTAGTTGGATAGTAGGGGTATGAAAAAATGGGGTGCATTTAACATGGGAGCCCAGATAATACATAAGTACCGTGAAATATTATATACACTATTGATAATTAGAAGGAAAGAGTAATTTTGGTAATATGCTCTCTCCCTTATATAACACCTATGCACCCCCTCTTTCCTCTTTTTTTTTTTTTTTTTTTTTTTTTAGCTTGTCTGCCTTTGTGTCAGATGCGTAACCTGTATTGATGTCACAGTGTAGGGATATACCATCTATAGCATAATTAAAATCTCATTCATGGATATTTTTCCACCCCTGATAGGCGTGAGTAACCACAATTAACTATATCCATGCTCCAATCTACCAATGTTCAACTTTATTATCTTACTTGACTGAAAGCTATTATTGCTTTGTGATATTTTTATTCAAAATCTTTTTTTTTCTGTGTTTGTATGTATGTCATTGTCTTATTCTTTTTTTAAAAATTGATAAATAAAAGATGTTAAAAAAAAATCTGTAATTACACTTACAATACTCATAACGCTACATATTAGTTATGTGCAATGTAACAGGCAAAAACAGTGCTGGTGGCTGCTAATTATAATATATGTGGACAAACAGAAGCAAATCCTGTCCCTCACCAGATAACTGTGACACATAAACACAATGTACATAATTATATATATTTTCTGAATAAGAAACATTTGGCCTAGGGGTGCCTTGAAAACATTTTAATGCTTTAGGGTGCTGTGATTCAAAAAGAAAAAAAAAAAAGAAACCCTGGCACAAAACATCTAACAATCTATAGTTAGCAGCATTTGTCATTATAGTGTTTTACTGTAATGGTCTGCTTCTGACAATTTGCTCTAAATCTATTCAACAAAAATCTATATATATATATATATACACACACACATAATAACAGCTTATTCTAACTAAATTCTAGAGGACTTAAAAATATTCATATTTTTAACAATTCAAGTTGTCTCGAAACTTCAAGAAGTTCCTCTTTTTTGATTGTGTAACAGGAAACATCTATGAAATATATCTCTGTCTTAGTAAAAACTGAGTAATATTGTGCTGTTTTTGGCGGGTTTCATTTATCACAATACTGTAAGTACATCTTTACTTGTTGTGATATTGTAAGTCTCAAATATCCATATAATCCTGTAACTGTGACTAGCAACCATCTGTATTTAGGAATTTCTGCCAAGCCTGAGAATCCAAGGTCCCTTGTTCGGGATAAATTGGCCCTTTTCCTTAAGATTACATTGACATTCCTGATTTTTTTTCTCCCGACCTTCGATGCAACTATTTTTCTAAAGGGGAACGTTCCATATTCTCACTCCCGTCACCTGACTTGAACCACTCGTTCAAGGGCGTGGCCTTATCCACCTGCGGTGTGACGGGATATGTCTGTGTGCAAGGAAGTAAAACTGTGTATTGCTAGCTAGGATTTGTTATGGATCTGTCTAAGGCTGCTGTATGAAAAACAACAAACCCCTCCCACCATCTCAATCTATTTCTATGAATGAGACCTTGACTTCTGTATCTGTTGTCCCTGTGAAAGTGCTATTATTTTGCACAATTTCTGTCTCTAAATGGCAACCAACCATAATAACAAAATCTACTACTTTGTGTTCATCAGTGACCTGAACAGTTAACTGAATTTATACTGGTTCTTTAATGCCAGCCGTTATTTTTGTACATTTACAATCTGAACAAGGTGTGACATGGAACAATGTGACAATGTGAGTTTGCAAGTCTCCTTTCTTTATTTACTATTAAAAAACCTCATTATATTAATTTCAAAAACCTCTGTTTCAAATATGACAACTCAATACTAGGACAGTTTGTCTGATCACATCATTTTGTACATTAACTGTAGTTTTAAAATCTGTTGGTCTTGTTACCGCAATTGTGATTCTCTATAATAATCTTTTATCTTATAACATAGGACTATACTATTTTTACACTTTACACAAGTTCCACATAGTGACATAGGTCATAGAGACGACTATTCCATAAGAGCTGTGTCCTAATTGGTCCAATATAACACTGTGTACACACAGCACAATTTAGCATGACATTTTAGATGACACTGAACCTTATTTACCTTAATATTTACCAGACAGTCAGACAACACAAAACATTTTTACAGATTTACTTTACCGAAGTGATACCACAGGGTGTAATCTTTCATGCTGGTTCCGTGAAGGTAACCATAGTGGTCTATCATTCATTCAACATTTACTTTAGACAGAACAGTATAAGAAACATTTCTACTGTCACAAAAAACTATTTCAAAATACAATGCATTGTTAAAAAATGTGTGATCTGAATATTTTGGGTTACTAAAAATGGCTTTAAAGGGTGACATAAATGTATAATTTGTTCTATATAAACGTGGCTAGACTGATGCACAGAGAGGGTCTGACTAAGCAACAGTGATCGTAAAGCAACCAATCTTCTGTTTGCTTACCCGGGGTTGTCAGAGTCTCCCTGCGATATCCAGCATAGAACTGAGACCATTAGATGTCTCCCCTTTGCTTGCCATTCCGGACTTGCAGCCCCCATATAATAACATGAAATAATTACCTTCGATATATTCAGTCACCTCTGGTTTACCTTACCTTTACTGATCTGATCAGGAGAATACAAGAATAAGATACCACACAGGTTCATCATTGCAAGTATTCTATCGTTTATTTGCACGGACACATATTTGTACACAGTAACAAAAGCATGGACCTCCCTTCAGGGGTAGGTCTTACAGGAAATTCATACATATTCATTATGACCCTCCTCAATGGGGTTGGGCTTTAACCAGAATATTGGTTCAAACATGATTTGCGTAGCAGACGTGCACTTCCATTTTGTAACAAAGGAGTGGTCTTCCAGTAAACTGGATTACCCTAAACCTCCCATATTCCTGCCCCCTAATGCTGTTTGTCTGGAAAGTACCTAATGCCTTACATAGGCAGAAATCTGATTCTAGCTGCCTCTTGTGGTTATTTACAGACAGTTTGACCACTGTCTGGAAATACAGTACTTCCTCAAACCTGGATGTAACTTCTAATGTTTTAGCAAACGCTGCAAAAGCCAAATATCAGCTTACAAATCACATTGTTTAACTTATTGTAAAACTCATTAGCTCATATGTGCTCTGTAATAATTCTTATCTATTACCTATATGAATATGCAGACCCCAGGGGGGTCTCTATCATACACATAAATGCATACAGTAAGTAATGCGAAGTACAGCTAAGCGATGCCAAGCTATAGCACGCGTTGCTTGGCGGTGCAATGTTATCGCCGATGTTTGGGCGCATACACAACGTCCATGTCAATATGGATAATAAAGTTAATACCAAAGAGTCAAGTTAACAACCAATCACAGGACAGGAAGTATTTTCATGTGCCATTGCTAAAATGGCTGCCTACCAGCGAGCACCATCCTTCTCCACTGCGGAGCTGCTGTCGCTGGTGGCAGTCATGGAGAGGAGACTGGGGCAGGCAGGCCCCTTCATCAGTAATAGGGACAAGCGCCGGGCATATGTTGCGGCCCGGCGCCGCATATTCGCCCGCACTAATGTGCGAAGGACCATCGCCCAACTGGAGAGGCTATGGTCCGACCTGCGGAGGCGGGAGCCGGAGCGGCTGCAGGCTCTGAGGCGGCGTCTTCAACGCTGTAAGTATTTTCGCAAAATACACATAATTAACAGTGGGCCAGATTCGCTCAGCTTCAAAAGTGATAAAATGGAGAGTAATAACCAGGCAGCCAATCAGCTCCTACCTGTCATTTTTCAACTACAGTCTGTGACATGACAGGAAGGAGCGGATTGGCTGCCTGTGTATCACTCTCCATTGTATCACTTTTGAAGCTTAGTACATCTAGGCCAGTGAGTGTTTGCATTTTCACATTATTGAATAATAACATTACATGAGGTCAGTTGGGTGTTTATGACATAGAAATGCCATATACTATATGTGTGATATATAACACATATATAATGTGGTTATGATATGTACTTGGTCAAATACACTGACCCATTTTGTTTGGTTAACCCACAGCACGGCAGAGAGCCAGACAGGCCAGAGAGGAGGAGGCCCAGGAGGCGGCTGAGGAGGCCCAGGAGGAGGCCAAGGAGGCCCAGGAGGAGGCCGAGGAGGAGGCCGAGGAGGCACAGGAGGAGGCCGAGGAGGGGCAGGAGGCCGAAGATGAGGGCCAGGAGGTCGGCCAGGAGGAATCCTCTGATGCCCTGGAGGTCCAGGACGTGGCCCTGGAGGTGGAAGTGGAGGGCCAGGTTGAGGTGGAGGAGGAGGAGGCGGGACAGGTGGAGATGGAGGAGGAGGTTGAGGGCCACCATGAGGTGGAATACCTCGCCTCCACCACCCCTACACACACCCCTCCCCCTAGCCAATCAACAACCTCCACTTTGTACCTCCCCCACCCCCGTGTATCAAGAGGCCGTACCCCTTGAAGAGCTGCCACCGCCTCCAAGTGGGGAGGAAGAAGAGCCGGTGGAGGTGTCTGGCAGGGGTAAGTAGATGTAATGACTCATGACTAACTTAGGGACAGTTATTTATGTGGCAAAGATGATGCAATTTTGGGATAATAGAGTAAAGAGTAGTCCAAAGAAATGTAAACCAACTGACACACTTTGGCCTTATAGGGCCATGCGGCAACCGTGCAATGTGCAGCCTCATGTAGGTGATGAGTGTTTCTTTAAGCAGGGTCTTTGTATAGAAGACAAACAAAACATCAATGGAATATCGGCAGGCCAGATTTCTAACGGAGTCTCAAGTGTCCAGTTCTCCTGGGCCACCCTGTAGCCAGTGGTCCTGTGTTGTTGCCATGTATTTTTGAATGTACTTATGTAGGATGTATTGAACTTAGCAATTGTTTGGTGTATGGAAGCAGATTAGTGATGCACTTTGTCCTTTGGAAACAACAGATGTGTCTTTGGCGCTAGAGACTGAGGGGGTGTAGCTTGTTACCCTGCTGCCAACCACGTGGGAGGATTGCCAGCCTCCACAAACCAAATAGCCAAAAAGAGAAATACGTGGGGCGCTCAAAGGTAAACAAGAATAGGAATTTTATTAAAAACACATACACACAAAAAAATCACAATACATATGTATATATAAAAAAACTCTAAAATCAATGAGTATCACTGTACCACAATTGTAAGCACTGAATGAATGTGCACAAAACAGCGCGGACTCTCTTCCCTTTTCAATTGGGGAAGGATGGTATATGCTTGGTTAGTCCAATTATTAATAGGGTTAGTGTCCACTTGTATTTGAACCATATGGATTTAAAAATAAATGGCCAGTGTGCACACTTAGCAGTCCATAGCAATAGCGCTTGCTTTTTGTAAAAATATCAATATTGAGTGAGTGATGACAAGGACTTCTGTTTTATATTATGAGAACAGTGTCCGTCCTGTTATCACAATTATTGGGCTCTTACCACTCCGTGGCGCTGGGTAGTGATGGAAAGCTATCGGCAGTCTGGTGCATATAGCAGCTTGCTGCCTCTGTCTCTCTCAGCTGACCTGTTGTTTGACCGGATCAGCCGGCTGAAGAAACCCGACGGGAGCCGCCTCTTCGCTGTTTGCCTTCTATTGCTGGAGTTCCCACACAGCGCTCTGCCACAGCGTCTGTGTTGCTTGGGGGGAATCTGCGGCTTTGGCGTGGAGGCAATTCCGGCTCTTTACATGTAGCAGGTGTCGGGGAGACGGGAGAACGGCACTTCAGAACTTCAGAACGCGTTTCGCCGCACACTGGGCGGCTTTCTCAACAAGGTATGGAGTTCATTCTCCCTAGCCAGCTATAAATGCTGGTCTGCTTAATTTACACAGGTGTTTCAGGTTAATTAGTCACCTCCTTGATTTTCGTCAGTCAGACAGTTTTGTCTATCCCATTTAAAGTGTTCAAGTACAGTATATTCTTTATGTGCATTTTATATGCTTACAATTTTATTGGTACCGATTCATATTATATGCTCCATAAGTAACCATTCCGCATATTTATATTCTATATTTGTGTGGGTCACACTTATTCTTAATATTTAAACATACAAACTCAATTAATTAATAAATCTCTATTTGCTATATCGGACAGATTTTTTTAGGTATACAAAATTATTATTAATATTAATAATAAAAACTAAATAGTAAAAACTAGACAAAATGAAATGAAAAAAAAAAAACAATAAAAAGAAAAAGAGGTACTTGTTTCCTAGCACGGCCACACCGATTTACATCGGGGTGGTTGTGTCGGAAAAATCGGGTCGATCGCATCGCATGCGATTTGGTCGCATGCGATGCGATCGACGCGACCGACCGATTTTCGACCCGATTTTTTTTTTTAATGAAATGTAAATCGGGTCCCTGGGACCCGATTTTACATTGGATTCAATGTAAAATATTCCCAACCCCCCCCAAATTTAACGGCGTACACCCCACCCCACGATAGACGCAAACCCGAAGCGTGGCGAGCGCAGCGAGCCCGCGAGGGGCGGCGGTGCGCGTCCTCCGACCTTTTCATTCCCCTACTATCCACGTCGGCGTGGAGTTGAGAATAGAATAGTGTGGCGAGCGCAGCGAGCCACCGAGCCCGAAGCGTGGCGAGCGCAGCGAGCCCCGCGAGGGGATGCGTATACCTGTGAAGTTATACGCGTCCCCTCGCGGGGCTTGCTGCGCTCGCCACGCTTCGGGCTCGGTGGCTCGCTGCGCTCGCCACACTATTCTATTCTCAACTCCACGCCGACGTGGATAGTAGGGGAATGAAAAGGTCGGAGGACGCGCACCGCCGCCCCTCGCGGGCTCGCTGCGCTCGCCACGCTTCGGGTTGGCGTCTATCGTGGGGTGACGACGGGGACATCTATAATGTGAAATGGGTCATATTGGCCCATTTCACATTTTTCACATTTTTTCACTATTTCAATGTTAAAAAATATTTTAACATTGAAGCCTATGGAAAAATCGGGGGCATCGCGTCGGAACCATTGTTAATGGTCCTGACCGACGCGATGCCCCCGATATTTTACCTTTCCCGACACGATTTCAATGTTAAAATATTTTTTAACATTGAACCCTATGGGGAAATCGGGGGTATCGCGTCGGTGGCGTCGGGACCATTGTTAATGGTCCCGACCGACGCGATGCCCCCGATATTTTGTCCTAGCCGGCCAAATGGACCTGATTTCAAAGGAAATCGGGTCCAACGTATGGATCGTGTACCTTAACTTAAAGGTACACGATCCATACGATTGTGGCCGTGCTAGGAAACAAGTACCGAAAAAGAAAAAAACGCAAATAGACAATCAATATAGACACCATTTCTAAACTATGTTTATACGGGATATTTGCTGGTTCTATTGCCTACTACTTGACTGTCTATCATACGGTTCATCCCTTATTCATTAGTTGTTTGACCTCACTACAGGAACAAATATTACCATTATGCATATCTGATGTTCTATCAGGATCGCTTTATTATACAAAAAAATATATAAACAGTGGCATAATTAAATTCCAGTTTTTGGTGAGGGGACCCAAACTATTCTTAACGTATATCATACTATATATGTATCTTTTCAGTAGATAGAGCAAATTGATGGGGCAAATACCTATATATACACACATATATTTTAAATTAAATAAGAAGAGGAAGGAAAATGCATGTTCAATTACATGTACAGTATATGACGGAGAAAAAAAGAGAGGAGAAGAAGAAGGAAAAGGGAAAACCACATTGTTGTTGTAAGGTTTTGTGGACAATGATAACCGTACTATCGAAAGCGAGCATTTTGACAGAGGTTGACACAGATCTTTTTAGTTGACCTTCATATATTACCGAATGCAGATGGGCGACACTTTTGTACCATCGATCTGCATTCATACTGCAACTAATGTATCATACATAATTTGTGATTATTAATTGACTATAGTTGGCAAGAGAAAAGGATGATTAATGCACCGATGGAGAAAAGAAGCGGGGGGGGGGGGGGTTGCTGTTTTTGGGGGGCGAAAAAGGATGGAGCGGGTTATAAGTGATCTTCTGTATATAAATTAAGTGGGAAATTGACATCTTTAAGAACACTCTCCATACAATCCATCTAGAGATCACTAGATGAACTCAAGGTCAATGTTCTCATTCAGACCTTGAGGTTTTAGAGACTGCAACTTCAGAATCCATGCTGCTTCCTGTTTGCAGAGGGTTCTAAAACGATCCCCTCCCTGGCATGTTGTTTTAATTTGCTCAAGTCCAATCACAAGCATTCCATCAGGATTGCTGTTGTGTGCTTCCAGATAGTGTCTAGGGACACTGTGATTCATGCGTTTATTCAAAATATTTCGCCTATGTTCAGTTACTCTATTTTTAAGTTGACGTGTGGTTCGTCCAACGTAATACATATGGCACGGACAAATTAACAAGTAGATCACATAACTTGTAGCACAGTTAATGAAGGACTCTATTTCAAAGGATTTCCCTGAGACCACCGCCTCAACTGACTGTCTTTTGTTACTTACATGTTCACATGTTATGCATCTTGTATGATTGCATCTGAAAAAGCCCCGTACCTCTGGACCTGTCAAAGTTCTTTGTGTGGAACTTCTTCCTTTTTGAGCATTTTCCTTGAGCATGCTCGGGGCGAGGATATTTTTGAGGTTGCGTGCCTTTTTGAAAATTATAGGGGGTTTTGTCTCAAGATTTGATTTTAATATTGGGTCAGTGCTGAGGAGTTTGTAATTCCTTTTAATGATGGAGGTAATTTTGCCAGCTGCTACATTGTGTGTTGACACAAAAAGGGAGTTTTGTTGTCATATCTATTTTCCTTAATTTTGTTTTTATTTTTGTTTTTGTTTACCTCTTTATTTTCATTTCTATAGAGCATTTCTTCCCTATTTAAGCTCTCAGAATATTTAGAGGCTTCATCTAATACTTCTTGTGGATATCCTCGATTTTTAAATTCCCCCAATAGGGATTCGGCCTGTTCTTTGAACTGTGTGTTGGAGGTGCAGTTCCTCCGTATCCTGTGAAGCTGGCTCTTTGGTACATTTTTTAGCCAGCTTTTCTTATGGTTACTTGAATACGGGATAAAACTGCACACGTCCACAGGTTTTTTATAGCTAGCAACCGTCACTACACCCTCCACCACCTCCACCAGAATATCAAGAAAATTAATTTGTGTTGGATGGTGCGTGCAGTTGAAGGATAAACCAAAATTATTAGTGTTCAAATAAGAAACGAATTCTGTGATAGATGAAGTGTCTCCGTGCCAAATAAAGAACAGGTCGTCGATATAGCGACCATACAGGACCAGGTTCGACGCATAGCTTCCCTCCCAGATGTATTGATGTTCAAACGCTCCCATATATAAATTTGCGAAGCTAGGCGCGAACCTGGTCCCCATCGCTGTACCGAGGACCTGTAGATAGTGACAGTGATCAAACAAAAAATAATTGTGAGTGAGAATAAATCTAATTGCATCTAATATAAAGGTACGCCTCTCCCCTGAAATGTCACCATCTGACGTAAGGTATCTCGAGACTACCTCCACACCTTTTTGGTGGGGGATATTGGTGTAAAGTGCCTGAACATCACAGGTCACAAGCTGATATCCGGGGTCCCATTGTAGGCCTTCTACCATCTGGATAAATCCAGTGGTATCCCGTATGTGTGATTTCAGGGAAGAGGCGTGTAACTGCAAAAAACTATCTACAAATTGTGATAAATTAGAAGTGAGTCCCTCAATCCCTGAAATTATAGGTCGCCCAGGTGGATCATGCAGTGTTTTGTGAATTTTTGGGAGGTGATAAAAAATAGGGGTGACTGGGTGGGATGGGTACAAAAAATCAAATTCATTTCGGTTGATGGCACTTTTTTCTAATGCTCCCTGTAGGAGATCTAACAGTTCTAATTTGAATTTGGGGGTGGGATCACCTGAGAGGACTTTATAGAACGCCTCATCTGAAAGCTGGCGCTTTGCCTCCTTTACATACTCCTCATAGTCCTGAACCACAACTCCCCCACCCTTGTCTGCCGGCTTTATGACAAGGGTGGGGTCGCTTGATAATTTCCTCAAAGCTTGTCTCTCATCTGTTCCTAAATTAAATTGGCATGGGTGTGTTCTAGATTCACACACGGTCAAACAACAGGTCAGCTGAGAGAGACGGAGGCAGCAAGCGCTGCTATATGCACCAGACTGCCGATAGCTTTCCATCACTACCCAGCGCCACGGAGTGGTAAGAGCCCAATAATTGTGATAACAGGACGGACACTGTTCTCATACTATATAACAGAAGTCCTTGTCAACACTCACTCAGTATGCACTTTGACCTGTCTGGCAATGTGACAAGGAATCATGAAGTAATAGGTTAGAGTGAGTAGATTAGGCTTTTAATGTGTTATCTCTTATCTATCTATCTATCTATCTATCTATCTATCTATCTATCTATCTATCTATCTATCTATCATGCAGTTTAGCTATTAAGCAGTAACATGCAGGTATATATGTATGGCTAAATGTGGCATGTTGTAGTGGGTGTATGTTTCGAGTTGAGTGAGGAGTCTTTGGCCAGGACAACTGTGAGTGATCCTCAAGTTGTGATTTTGATATATAGATTGTGAAATGTATATGTCACACAAGTGTGTATGTGTGTGTGTATGTGTGTGTGTATGTGTGTGTGTGTGTGTATGTGTGTGTGTATGTGTGTGTGTGTATGTATGTGTGTGTGTGTGTGTGTATGTGTGTGTGTGTGTGTGTGTGTGGCAGCATCATGATCATATATTTGCTGCCATTACATACAGGATTGGCTAAGTATTTGTTTGTATGTATGACTTCTCATGGTGTAGGTACTTAGGATTGACTGTACAAGGTGTACCTGAGTAGCATAATTAATGTTGTACCCCCTTTCTCATGCCCACAGATTACCAGGAGGCAGCCCAGGGTGTTCGAGGGGCCCTCATGAGGTTGCGGGAGGACCTCATGAGGATGGCTGCCCATGTCCAGGACCTATGCGACCTGCTCCTCGATTAATTTTTATTTTTTTTGTTTTGTTTTTGTAAATAAAAGTTACCCTTTAATTAGGAAGTTGTCTGTGTGTTATTTTAGTATTTTACATTAAAAGTATAAATAGCATATCAAATAAAATCATGGTGATGTTTAGTTATGTACGCAGCAAAAGGGTAGATCACATTTTTATCCCCATAGGGAATGTTAGGGTTAATGTATAGTGCTTGTAAGTGTTTAACGATCAATTAGATAAATAATAGATGACCAGGAGCAACAATCCCTTTTCAAAGTGGTTTGATAATTGCCGAAGTGTGTCATGTGATCTATTTGGGAACTCAGATAAGAGTAGCCTGGTTTTGTGCGTAAGTACACCGCATCTGTGCGTAGTGGCCGGGTCACGTGCGTTCTGACACGGGAAGGCCGTGCATACGCGGTCAGACCGTGCAGATTCGGAGTGTTTCCCCCGCACACGCATGGTTTGTATGTCGTCCGTAAACACGCCCTGTTCTTAAAGAGTGAGTCCGAATGCGGAGGACCGGTGGGCGTTTCTACGGACGATATCCGCACACCACCGCACAGCGTGGCGTGCGGACCGCTCCGAAAGAATTCGGAAAAGTACGCACCAACCAGAATAAGGGCCATAGAGAGGTATAAACTTAACAGACAGTTAAAGTTGCGGGAACATTTGGGGAAACAGTCTTTACTTGATGTTACTGCTGATAATGTGTTTCCTCCCCAACTTAAACGATTGCACGCAAAATCTGTGTTTGATCCTGTCTGTTATAATCCCACAATTAAGATGTATATGAGGATGGTTGATTCAGATGTGAAAAATGAGGTTCTTCCTAAAACTGACAGGGTAATCAGACACAACTTGACCAAGAATGAACAAAAGGCATGGAAGGACTTATTGTCCTATACTAATATAATAATCAGGCCAACCGATAAGGTCCAAGATGTGTCTGATTACAAGTCAGAAATTGAAAAACAGCTAGCAGATAGTAATGTATATATGCGTTTAGATGCTGATCCCACTGATACATTTGCTAAAGAGCTTAAGATAATGTTGCAGAGAGCGGTATGTGATGGGATTATTTCAGTTAAATTGAGTAATGCATTGGTGGTACCTTATCCCACCATACCGCTTATGTATACATTGCCAAAAATTCACAAACATCTGGATAAACCCCCTTTGCCAGGGGCTCATTGTTCCAGAACGTGTCGACCTTTATTGATGCTATTTTACAACCATGCATACAGGCTTGTCCAGATCATCTTATGGACACAACAGCTTTTTTAAACAAATTAGCTGAGATTGACAATCTACCTGAAGGATGTATATTATGTAGTATTGACGTCACTAGCTTGTATACCATCATCCCTAATGATGGGGGGATACAGGCAGTGCGTCGTCTCATTGAACACAGTGACCAGTATCGGGGCCCTGATGTGCAGTTCTTTTGTGATTTGTTGGAACATGTACTCACGCACAACTACTTCCTCTATGATAGTAAATTCTACATACAGAGAAGTGGGTGTGCGATGGGTAGTAATTTCGCACCGTCATATGCGAACGCTTTTATGCAGATGGTAGAAAGGGATATTTTTTTCTCAAATCCGAGTATCTCACAGTGTGTGGTGTTATACACCAGATTTATACATGATCTGTTTGTGATCTGGCAGGGGGATGCAGCGAGTTTTACAACTGTCATTGAGCAACACAACTCCCCCAATAGCCCGGTTAAACTGACTTTTTCTGTCGACAATAAGTGTGTGAATTTTTTGGATGTTAAGATGGTGCTCAATCAGGGGTGGATTGACACCACACTACATACTAAAGGAACGGATCGCAATACACATTTATATGCCATAAGTTGCCATCCACGATCACTGAAATTTGGGTTACCGTACTCACAGTTTGTGCAAGTGCGCCGGATCTGCAGTGATCTTTGTGAGGCTGAGAAACAGATCGACCAAATGGCATTACAATTTGCAGCACGGGGCTATTCTTGGACGGTCCTTGATTCAGCTAAGACTAAAGCTATGGCTGTTTCGAGAGAGAACCTGCTGGCTTATAAAGAAAAAAACTGTTAATGATCCTGAGAAATATCGGTTACCGTGGGTGAACCATTTTAATAGGATCAGTCCCGACATTAACCGGGTAGCCAAAAAACATTGGAAAGTGGTTAGTAGTGACAAATCATTATACCTGGAGAATTCGGATATTATGCCATGCTATACGCGTGGGCTTAATATCTGTGATTGGGTGGTTAAGACCGGTGTAGCTAAACTCCAGACGACTGGCAGTGAACAATTTTTAGGAAATAAACTCGGTTGTTTCCGTTGTCTAAATTGCACAACCTGTAGAGCTTTGACTGCTGCAGATAGTTTTACTCACCCTTTTAGTGGTAAGCGCTATCAAATAAGACACAGGGTGTCATTTATGACAAAATTCATCATATATATGATCACGTGCCCCTGTGGGCTCCACTACATAGGGAAAACTGAGAGATCCCTTAGGGAGAGAATGGCGGGTCACAGGTCACCAATCAAGAAAGCTCTAGAGAAGGGTCAGAGTGACCAGCCTGTGGCTCGACATTTCATCCAAGCTAAACACACTATTCCTATGTTGAGATACATTATAATAGACCATATCCCTAAAAATATCAGGAGTGGGAATCGACCCTTAGCATTGGTTAGAAGGGAAACCGAGTGGATTCAGAGACTGAACACACTGACACCGCATGGACCTAATGAAACTGCGGGGTTACATGTGTTCTTATAAATGTATATTCACATTATTTGTGTTTTTTATTTATATAATTATGCGGTAGGTAGATGTGTATGTACTGCTTTAAGGGATGAAGTATTTTTCCCTACATCTACGCTGTACCGTGTCTTATTGAAGCCTTTGATGAAATTGATATATTAGCTAATGAACCGTTTTATCCTAGATGATTGGAGGGAGCAACTTTGATATTTGTCTGGTGTGCCACACTGTATATATTTTGTGTACATTTGTTTATATGGTGATACACACGCTTTAGCCCGAAATACCGGAATTCAGCGTGTAGTAATGTTGTTTACATGGTTTACATGGTAACAGTGGGAGCGCGGCGGGGCAGTCCGACGCACAGGCTATGCACATGTGATGTCAGAGACTTGCGCTGGAGCGTGCACGCTGATGCCGGGAAACGTGATGGTATTGGTATGTATAAATTCATGTATTGTATGTTCATTTATTTTATGTCCTGATGAAGAAACGTGTTTATTAAAGGCTTCCAAACGTTGACTATCCATTGGACCCTCTTAACGTGTTTTAGTTTAGTGCCGCCTGATATATATATATATATATATATACAGTGTATATATACAGTGTATATATATATATATATATATATATATATATATATATATATAACACATGTATCCTTGAAGATATATGGTAGGCAGCACACCATTTTCATTTAATGCTCAATGAATTTCATTGCAAAAAAGTTCATTGCATAAAGGGACTGATTTGCAGAAAATATACCATGGTGGGACACTCAAATATTCACCCATCCAGAGGGATACTTCAGATAGCAGTCGACGAGCCCGTTTCGGCTTTCCAAGCCTTCATCCTGGACTGACTCATTCAAATGAGCAAACCAGCCCACTATATAGCTGCCACACTGCTATCCAAATCTCCCACACCTGTGATGGTTTATTGTCTGACCAATGTGCACGGTTCTGCACTTAAACAGCTGAGAGGCCAGAATTCCAAATATGGGCAGTGTACTTCGGGACGTCACTACGTCACGGCATTGAAATAGAGACGCATACACAGTGTCTCATATAACTGCCGGGGCTTTGCACTGAGGACCTACAGCGCGATGACATCATCGCACTGACATACGCCCATCAGTGTCCAAGGAACAGGACTAGCGTCGCTGTGTTGCCTTGGTTGCATTAGGCGCCATCATAACAGGCGCACAAGCCCTGTACTCCATACAAAGAGAGCGTCTTGTTACCTAGGAGATCGGGGAACAAGCGGGTGGCTCACACGGCACACATTTATTACGCTAAATAATCCCTATCTAGGATTTTTAATGGCTCAATTTGAATGGCTAGCGTATAATTACATATGAACTGGCCACAGTGTTTACTGCCGAATAGCGTGCCACATTGGTCTCGCAATTAATTACAAAAAATCACAAAGAATTAGATAACAACAAAACACAATACATCCACACATAAATATTAAATTCACTATAGTCCCTCCATTAATAATGATAGTATGCAGACTCCTATAACCTATATGCATATCATAGCTCATCTATAGGGGGTTATCAGAGAAAGACAGAAATAGGGAACTCCTCGTTAAGTCCACTTGGTGATAGTGAGTTTAACTTTTTAATCCATTGGCATTCCCTTTGTAACAGGATCCTATGCCTGTCTCCACCTCTCCTCAAGGGTGGAATATGATCGACTGGCATGAAAGAAAAATGTTTTATTGAATGTCCACTTTAAAAAAAAATTTTGCCACTGGGGGGGGTATTGGCATCTACACAACTCAAGGCCTTTTTATGGATGATCTGTGCATCCCAATCCTTTCTTTAACCATGCGAATGGTTTTACCCACGTATAGTTTCTTACATGGGCACATAATCACATATACGATGTACTTTGTCTCACAATTCATACGATGGAACAGTTTGTGGACAGATCCAGTAATAGGATGGGTGAATTGAGTGCCCACTGTCAGAAATCTGCAATTCGCACATCCGGTGCATTTGAAGCCCCCTTTCTTCAAGGTTAGCCAGTTTTTTTTGGTACTGGCTCCAGGGCTGATGTCAGAGCAGGTTATCCGTTGTTTAATATTCGGGCTACGTCTGTAGCTGAAGAGTGGTAGTTCCACACACTCACTACCAATGATAGGATCAGTCCTAATAATGTGCCAATGTTTTGAAATTGCATTTTTAATGGCACTTGATAACGTGTAATATGTGCTCGGGAACACAACACGATTTAGTGCCTTATCATTGGATTCTGGTGTCAACAACACTTCCAGTTCCATGCACCTCTCCGCTGCTATTTTTACTTCATTGGCATTGTAGCCTCGATCTAGAAACCTCTGTGCCATCTGCTGAAGATCATTTTCAAGCTCTCGCCTATGAGAGGTAATCCGGGCCACACGCACCAGCTGGGAGAATGGCAGTCCTTTCTTAAGGGGTTGTGGGTGAAAACTGGAATAGGCCAATAGCGTATTTTTATCAGTTGGTTTTTTGAAAACCTTTGTTGTGTAGATGCCATTGACTACTTTTACAGTCACATCAAGGAAGTCCATAGAAATGGGGTCACTTTTATGTCTGAACCTTATTCGCCCAGGCAGACTGTTTAAATGGCTGACAAAACAATCCAATTGCTCCTTAGTGCCGGTCCATACAAGAAATAGATCATCGATAAACCTCATATAAAAACTTATATATATGGAAAAATCTGGGTTAGCCATAATAAAGGTCTTTTCGTAATAGAACATATACAAATTGGCATATGCCAGGGCCATATTTCACCCCATGGCCGTTCCCGACAATTGGAAGAAGAATTCATTATTAAATAAGAAATAATTTTTGCGTAGGATGATGTCAATCAATAGAATGAGGTAATCAATGGGTGGACCACAATAATCACTACTAGTAGTCAAAATCTCTCTCACTGCTGCTGTACCTTCATCATTAGAGATGTTAGTATAAAGGCTACTGACGTCTATGGTCACTAGCAGACTATTGGGTGGAGGATCACCAAATCTCCGCAGTTTCAGCAGGAAATCGGTGGTGTCTCTGGTGAAATAGGGGGTTTGTATCACCATCGGCTGCAGGAAAAAATCCACAAATTGTGATAATGGTTGGCCCAGTGACCCCCTGGCAGAAATAATCGGTCTGCCTGGGGGGGGCCACTAGGCTCTTGTGGATTTTTTGCAGCACATAAATCAATGGTATCTTCGGAAATTCTTGTTTGAGGAAATTCGAGGTATCAGTGTCTATCCAACAATTTATCACTCCCATATCCACTATTGCATCGATCTCCCTTTTGTAGGATACTGTCAGGCGCTTATAACACTGAGTGTCGTTCAGCTGTCGCATTACTTCTGCGATGTAATCATTTTTATCAAGGATCACAATGCCCCTTTATTATGGCTAACCCAGATTTTTCCAGATATATAAGTTTTTATATGAGGTTTATCGATGATCAATTTCTTGTATGGACCGGCACTAAGGAGCAATTGGATTGTTTTGTCAGCAATTTAAACAGTCTGCCTGGCGAATAAGGTTCACACATAAAAGTGATCCAATTTCTATGGACTTCCTTGATGTGACTGTAAAAGTAGTCAATGGCATCTACACGACAAAGGTTTTCAAAAAACCAACTGATAAAAATACGCTATTGGCCTATTCCAGTTTTCACCCACAACCCCTTAAGAAAGGACTGCCATTCTCCCAGCTGGAGCATGTGGCCCGGATTACCTCTGATAGGCGAGAGCTTGAAAATGATCTTCAGCAGATGGCACAGAGGTTTCTAGATCGAGGCTACAATGCCAATGAAGTAAAAATAGCAGTGGAGAGGTGCATGGAACTGGATCGAGAAGTGTTGTTGACACCAGAATCCAAGGATAAGGCACTAAATTGTGTTGTGTTCCCGAGCACATATTCCACGTTATCAAGTGCCATTAAAAATGCAATTTCAAAACATTGGCACATTATTAGGACTGATCCTATCATTGGTAGTGAGTGTGTGGAACTACCACTCTTCAGCTACAGACGTAGCCCGAATATTAAACAACGGATAACCTGCTCTGACATCAGCCCTGGAGCCAGTACCAAAAAAAACTGGCTAACCTTGAAGAAAGGGGGCTTCAAATGCACCGGATGTGCGAATTGCAGATTTCTGACAGTGGGCACTCAATTCACCCATCCTATTACTGGATCTGTCCACAAACTGTTCCATCGTATGAATTGTGAGACAAAGTACATCCTATATGTGATTATGTGCCCACGTAAGAAACTATACGTGGGTAAAACCATTCGCATGGTTAAAGAAAGGATTGGGATGCACAGATCATCCATAAAAAAGGCCTTGAGTTGTGTAGATGCCAATACCCCCCCAGTGGCAAAACATTTTTTTGAAAGTGGACATTCAATAAAAGATTTTTCTTTTATGTCGATCATATTCCACCCTTGAGGAGAGGTGGAGACAGGCATAGGATCCTGTTACAAAGAGAATGCCAATGGATTAAAAAGTTAAACTCACTATCACCAAGTGGACTTACTGTAACGAGGAGTTCCCTATTTCTGTCTTTCTCTGATAACCCCCTATAGATGAGCTATGATATGCATATAGGTTATAGGAGTCTGCATACTATCATTATTAATGGAGGGACTATAGTGAATTTAATATTTATGTGTGGATGTATTGTGTTTTGTTGTTATCTAATTCTTTGTGATTTTTTGTAATTAATTGCGAGACCAATGTGGCACGCTATTCGGCAGTAAACACTGTGGCCAGTTCATATGTAATTATACGCTAGCCATTCAAATTGAGCCATTAAAAATCCTAGATAGGGATTATTTAGCGTAATAAATGTGTGCCGTGTGAGCCACCCGCTTGTTCCCCGATCTCCTAGGTAACAAGACGCTCTCTTTGTATGGAGTACAGGGCTTGTGCGCCTGTTATGATGGTGCCTAATGCAACCAAGGCAACACAGCGACGCTAGTCCTGTTCCTTGGACACTGATGGACGTATGTGAGTGCGATGATGTCATCGCACTGTACGTCCTCAGTGCAAAGCCCCGGCAGTTATATGAGACACTGTGTATGCGTCTCTATGGCACGACGTACACTGCCCATATTTGGAATTCCGGCCTCTCAGCTGTTTAAGTGCAGAACCGTGCACATTGGTCAGACAATTAACCATCACAGGTGTGGGAGATTTGGATAGCAGTGTGGCAGCTATATAGTGGGCTGGTTTGCTCATTTGAATAAGTCAGTCCAGGATGAAGGCTTGGAAAGCCGAAACGGGCTCGTCGACTGCTATCTGAAGTATCCCTCTGGATGGGTGAATATTTGTGTGTCCCACCATTGTTTATTTTCTGCAAATCAGTCCCTTTATGCAATGAACTTTTTTGCAATTAAATTCATTGAGCATTAAATGAAATAAATTTACTTCAACTAAATGGTGTGCTGCCTACCACATATCTTCAAGGATACATGTGTTCTATACTATTTCAATGAGGATTTCTGCACCCGCTCCATAGAAATATCAATGAGTGCGGTCCATACAAGTTTTTCTATATATATATATATATATATATATATATATATATATATATATATATATATATATATATATATATATATATATATATATATAAACATCCTCCAGAAGCGAGCACCCACGGTCTTGTAGAAAATAACACTCAGCACTCTGAGATTTAATGCAAGCTTTCGGGCTTTTAATTTAGCCCTTCGTCAGGCAACACATTTAAGCTTGCATTAAATCTCAGAGTGCTGAGTGTTATTTTCTACAAGACCGTGGGTGCTCGCTTCTGGAGGATGTTTGTATAGTATGCTGGCTGGAAGCACCGCGGCAGTTGCCATCGTTGAGGAGTGTGCCTGTCTTCTGGATATGTTTATATATATATATATATATATATATATATATATACAGCAAAAAAATACCAGTGCGCAAATAGTTCAGAAAGCCAGTGTCCAATTTAGACAATATACCCTTTGGAGGATCTCCTCTCGAAGTGTCTTTTAGTATTGCACTCAGGTTTTAATTCCCGGCAGCTCAAACTCTCTGCCTCCACAGAGGCAATCCTGGATCCACAGGTGATTTATCTAAAAGAAAAATGAAGAGAGCAAGCGCTCATAGTGCATGAATTTGTTTTAAAAGTTTTATTAAACACAGGGTAAAAGGTTGGTGGTACAGAAAGCAGGGATCACGTACCGGATCAAGCGGTACAAACACCGCTGTAATTGCACATATGATAGCTGACACCGCAGCACAAATGTTGGAGAGGTTACACTCTATCAGGTTACCAACGGGCGGCGCACACCATTCAGCAGGCAGCGGCCGATTCCAGCAGCGGTGATCAACTCTCCAAAGGTTCAGCTCCGGTCAGAGATGACGCTAGGCCACGCCCCAACGCGTTTCGTCATCGACTTAGTCAGAGGGACGAAACGCGTTGGGGCGTGGCCTAGCGTCATCTCTGACCGGAGCTGAACCTTTGGAGAGTTGATCACCGCTGCTGGAATCGGCCGCTGCCTGCTGAATGGTGTGCGCCGCCCGTTGGTAACCTGATAGAGTGTAACCTCTCCAACATTTGTGCTGCGGTGTCAGCTATCATATGTGCAATTACAGCGGTGTTTGTACCGCTTGATCCGGTACGTGATTCCTGCTTTCTGTACCACCAACCTTTTACCCTGTGTTTAATAAAACTTTTAAAACAGATTCATGCACTATAAGCGCTTGCTCTCCTCATTTTTCTTTTAGATATATATATATATATATATATATATATATATATAAATATGCGGCACACCATTCACGTAAACAGGAACGAATTTAATGCACAAAGCAACGTTTCAATGCCTAAGACGGCATTTTCATCAGGCTTAAGACAAACATACACAGACATCTTACCTAAATAAAATGAGAATGCCGTCTTAGGCATTGAAACGTTGCTTTGTGCATTCAATTCGTTCCTGTTTACGTGAATGGTGTGCCGCATCTTTGAACCAAGTCTTTCTACATACTTATGCGGGCACCCATACAGTATTGCAGCAAGGAGGTCGTGCCGGACACCCTGGATCGTTGTATTGGAGCTGTGGACATTGTCTACCTCCCAGTCGGGGCACCCCCAGTATTTATATCCTATTTGTGAGCATCAGCTGAAGCCATGCTGCCCATTGCGGTCAGAGCACCCAGTGTATTTTAATACATTTTTTACTTGTTTTTTGGTCTAGTGGGTAACCTGTGTATACGGGACCCACCTGACATGTGTGGAGCAGTAACCCCAGATTATCCAAACAGCATCATGAATCTATGGAACCTGCTGCGGGTTGTTCACAGACTGTCTATCCCAGAGGGGAAACAACCACCTATTCTGACAAGGATGCTGATGGGATCTTATATAGTAGCGTATTGGAAGATATGGCAGAAGCGGCTCCTTGTGAGGAATTATTCCGTGACCTGCTAAAGCTCAAGAAATGTGAAATCGACTATTATTATCACTGTCTTTCTCTAAGCGAATACCATAGAGCCAGAATGATCCCCAGGGGGCTACGGATGAAAAATGGCCCTACTATAGGACGACATGACCCCACTTTCTGTAGGAAGTGGGTGTCAATAGTCAATAAATGCTCATTTGACCTTATGCTATTAATTATCGAATACTCCACTCAAGAAGTCAAGGCGGCAAAGGATAAAATCAATGAATTCGAATCAGCCCATAAAGCTACACTCAGTAGCTTTAGTAGTTCTATACAACTAATGATTGGTTCTCAAAACTTAATGAACAGCTGCAAGCGTATAAACACAATCTCATTAAGTTCAAGAGAGAGAAGAAGTCCAAGGTAGAAAATGATTATGAATTAAACCTGGTCTACCAATGGACAACACCTCAGCAAGTGGGGGGATACAAAAAAACTTACTTTAGGAGGCACAACAAAGGTCATGAGCGCAATTATGGGTTATCAACGGATTTCAATTCGTCCAATAGTGAAGGGGAAAATCAGTCTGCACACTCTGCCAGCCAACGTAATGCCCACCCTTTAGGGGCACGCAACAGGCGCAACCCGCAAGAAGGAGGCGCCCCTATACTCGCCGAGGCGGCAAGGGGAGGAAGCAGAGCAGCAGGAAGAAAACCTCCGGCAGCCAAGACCAAAGTTTAATGATTAACTTATCATCTTACCCCTTAACCCCTGAGGAGTCTAAAGTTCTGGCCAAAGGTCTTTCATTCACCCCCACCGTTCACTTTAACTCCAATAATTGGCAAGTTGAACAACACCGTCTGGCCCGCCAATTGAGGCTAAAGGACTTTTTTTCAAAACCTCGGGATGATTCAGTTGGGACCAAGATTGCACCAGCAGGGTGGAATGAAATACCACCCCAACTTAAGAAGATTCTGCCCAAATCCCAATTTGATCCCCAATCCTTTAACCCCACAATTAAGACTTACATACGCATGTTGACTGAAGGTGTGTCATCGGAGATTCCTAAAATGCCTAAAACCCGGGACAATCTATCCAGATCAGAACGCTTGGCCCTGGATACACTGGCAAGTAATGACCAGTTAATATTCAGGCCAGCAGATAAGGGTGGGGCATTGGTCCTACAAGACCTTGATAAACATCATGCTCAAGTTATGACACATTTGAATGACTCATTGACCTACCGTAAACTGCAACAGGACCCGTCCTCCCTGTTCAAAAAGGAGTTGGAAGATGTACTACAAAAAGCTGTTGATCATCAATTAATTACTTTACAAATAAAGGAAGCACTATTACCAGCATACCCTTTGGCTCCTATTATGTACACTATCCCAAAGATACATAAGTCCCTGGTGGACCCCCCTGACTGCCCTATAATTTCCGCACAGGACTCGTTATTCCGGCCAGCGTCTATTTTTGCTGATAGTGTACTTCAGCCGTGCATTAGAGGACATCCGAGATACCTTCTCGACACAACCTCTTTATTGTGTAAACTTCAGTCACTACCTCAGTTGGAAGAGGATATTTGCATGTTCACGGTGGATGTGTGTAGCCTCTACAAAGTCATCCCCCATAATATGGGATTGGCTGCTGTTAGGGGCTACATCACAGACCACCCTGAGTACCACGGTCCTAATGTGGATGTGATATTGCAATTACTTGAGTTAATACTTACTAGAAATTTCTTTATTTATAATGAAACTTTCTTTCTCCAACTCACAGGTTGTGCTATGGGGGCGGTGGTAGCCCCCTCATATGCAAACATTTTTATGTTTAAGATAGAGGAGGATGTGTTTTTTACAGATCATCATGTAGCGGGTCGTATCCTTTTTTACACCCGCTACATAGATGATTTGATTATCTTTTTGAGGGGTCCTGCTGAGGACTTGGTCAATCACATACAGCAACAAAATTCATTGGATTGCCCAGTAAAATTTACGTACACTCATAGTCATGAGTGTGTCAAATTCCTGGATGTGGAAATACGAGTGGAGTCGGGTAACCTGGTAACCAGTTTATACACCAAGGATACCGATAGGAATAACACACTCCACTATACCAGCTGTCACCCTAGGGCATCAGCCAGAGGATTGCCTTTTTCTCAGCTGTTGCGCACTAAGCATATTAACTCTAATCCAGCACAAGCGGAGGCCCAAATGGAAACCATGCTGTGGTTCTGAGGGGTTGGTTTTGCGCTCCACTACTTATATTGTGTCTGCGGTGCAGCAGATTCTGGGTTCTTTTGCCTATGGAACCCTGGGGTTAGTACTGCAATTTTGTTGAATTGCGCACTCGCTGATTGAATCAATGATGTGGACCTCTGATTACTTGTATTAGTAATAATGTGATGCAAGACAGTTTATATTGTGAACAAATATTTATTGAACACTTGAAAGGTGCATATACTCTTAAAAGTGCGGGGGTTAGTTGGGGTTGGGGGGGTGGTTGCAGGGACCTCCAAAACTGCAGATCTCACTCTTGTGTCTTCTGCAGATTGGATTTTTTGGGTCGTTCCTCCCCTGTTTGGTGGGTGGGTTGGGTTCTCAGCAGACCTCCGTGGTTGGGCAATGCACGGGGTCTGTTGTTTAAGGATGGTGATGGAGTAGTTAATATGAAGCAAATCGGGGTTGTGAAAGGGCACTGTCAGATCTCCGGTCACAAGAGGAAGTCTCTTGCAGATAACAAAGTCTGGGTGGTCAAGGAAAGTGTATGGTGGTACCGGGGGCTGGCGTCCCTAACGTTTCAGCACGTCCGTGCCTTTGTCAAGGATCCTTGACAAAGGCACGGACGTGCCGAAACGCGTTGGACATCAGGACACTAGTCCTGCACCCACCCAGCACCCCACAGTCTCCTCCAGGAGGAGTTGAGCGCGCACCGCTGCAGCACCCGCGACAGCCCGGGTGACGCCGCAAAGCCGAACCCGGAAGTGCCGTGAGCAACTGCAGCAACGGTGTGGACTACACTGCCGGCTATCGCGTGAAGTGAGGACGCCGGCGAAGATCCCAGGAGAAGACACGGAATCCACCTCCTGCAAGCAGAGAATACAGGTATCGGGTAAGTGCACGGTGCACCACCGGAGGGTTAGGGACGCCAGCCCCCGGTACCACCATACACTTTCCTTGACCACCCAGACTTTGTTATCTGCAAGAGACTTCCGCTTGTGACCGGAGATCTGACAGTGCCCTTTCACAACCCCGATTTGCTTCATATTAACTACTCCATCACCATCCTTAAACAACAGACCCCGTGCATTGCCCAACCACGGAGGTCTGCTGAGAACCCAACCCACCCACCAAACAGGGGAGGAACGACCCAAAAAATCCAATCTGCAGAAGACACAAGAGTGAGATCTGCAGTTTTGGAGGTCCCTGCAACCACCCCCCCAACCCCAACTAACCCCCGCACTTTTAAGAGTATATGCACCTTTCAAGTGTTCAATAAATATTTGTTCACAATATAAACTGTCTTGCATCACATTATTACTAATACAAGTAATCAGAGGTCCACATCATTGATTCAATCAGCGAGTGCGCAATTCAACAAAATTGCAAATGGAAACCATGTTAGAACGATTTCAACAAAGAGGCTACCCTCAATCCATCCTGGAGTCAGCTAAATCTAAAGTCATGAGTTTAAATGGAGAAGATTTATTGACCCCCCAAAAAACTGAGCCCATGGGAGCAGCTCGTATGCCTTGGGTTACCACGTTCAGCTCCGGTAGCAGAGTTGTCAACTCTGTTTCTAAACGACTTTGGCCCATGGTCAAAACAGATCCGGATTTGGGCCTTCAAAAAATGGATTTGTTATCTTGCTACAAAAGACCCCCCAACTTAAGAGATGTGTTGGTTAAAACTAATGTAGTAATCAATTCCCCTAAAAAACAGGTATCTAGGGGGAATGTCAGGTGTACTTGTACTACCTGTTGCTTTTTGATTGGATTCCCACACCCCCAATCTGGTAAGACTATGAACATCAATCACACCCTGACTTGTAACAGCATGTATGTGGTGTACCAGATTGCCTGTCCCTGTGGGTTGTCATACATAGGTAAAACTGAGCGTGCCTTTAAGGAACGTATGGCAGCCCACAGGTCAGCAATTAAATCAGCACTCTCTAAAGGTACCAGTGAACAACCAGTGGCCCGCCATTGGGTTATGGCAGGTCATACAATGGCACAATTAAAATATTGTATGATAGATCATGTGCCTGCCTCTATTAGAGGGGGCAACAGGGGTCTGTCACTTTTGAAGTGCGAGGCTAGATGGATCTTAAGACTAGAAACTGCAGTTCGTAAAGGCCTTAATGATCACACTGGTATTAGTGTATTTTCCCTTTAAATATCAGATATCAAAGTCCCTTTAACCTTCGAGGGTTTCCCTATGATCTTGTGCCATCGTGTATTTGTGAGCACGTGCCCACATGGACCAGATTATCCATGTGATCAAGCAAGAGGACCATTCTAATCACAGTTTGAAACTTGTAATACATCTTATCCATGCGGATACCGTGGCAATAGGTTCATCATGATGTAAGGATTGTTTTGCTATGATATAAAGATCGTTCTGCTTTAATGTAGACTATTATTGCTTATGTCTTTTTAGCATCAAGTCAATTGGTTGATTGCTGCTCCCCCGTGTATTGTTGCATTTTGTATATGTTTATTTGTGTCCCAATATGCTTTTAAATGTACGTAATATTTTCTTATTCTCTGGTTGCCTAGATACGGCCACGTGACGCATCGTCACAGAGGCCGAGACGGGTCCCTGGATGATGACGTCACGTGACCAGCGCCGCCGGATGGGTGCGTGATCCCGTGAAAGGCAATTCGCCAGCTACAGCCTATTAAGGTAAGATGTCTGTGTATGTTTGTCTTAAGCCTGATGAAAATGCCGTCTTAGGCATTGAAACGTTGCTTTGTGCATTA